>NC_066887.1:17841441-18168941 GCF_022985175.1 Labeo rohita | reverse complement strand
GAAAGACCCCCTGTCTTAGTCTTTAAGTGTGTATTGCCGAATCAGATGCCTGTCATAAGGCTTTTGAATTAGTCATGTCACCATAATAATGACGTTATCATTATCAAAGTCAGCAGATGGGGTTGCTCGGAGCTCTGGCGCATGCACGATATTATAGTCCGCGAGCAATAAGCTGTCTCACGCTTATTAACGCACATTGATCTCCATATATATGTAAATGGATATTCGAGAAGCAAACATGCTCTATGATATCTTGTAATATTGAAGTTTCGCCTGATTTACATTTGAAGTCAAAAGTTTACATACACCTTGCAGAATCTGCAAAATGTTAATTATTTGACCAAAATAAGAGGGATCATAGAAAATGCATGTTTTTTATTTAGCACTGACCTGAATAAGATATTTCACATAAAAGACGTTTACATACAGTCCACAAGAGAAAATAATGAAACCGTTCAAAAGTTTACATACACTTGATTCTTAATACGTTCATTTTTTTTTTAAGTTCATGAGTCCTTTGTTTGTCTGGTGTCTTGTCATGAGTTAAACTGCCCACTGTTCTTCAGAAAAATCCTTCAGGTCCCACAAATTCTTTGATTTTTCAGCATTTTTGTGTATTTGAACCCTTTCCAGCAATGACTGTATGATTTTGAGATTTATTTACCTTTTCACCGGTTTTCACCCCGGGGTGAAAACTTTTGAACCGAATGAAAAAAATGTGTACATTTTTCTTATTTTGCCTAAATATCATATTTTTTTCATTTAGTACTGCCCTTCAGAAGCTACAGAAGATGCTTGTTTGCCAGAAGACAAAATAAGTCAAATTTACTCTAATCTTCAAATTCAAAAAGTTTTCACCCCGGCTCTTAATGGATCGTATTTCCCATTGATGCATCAGTGAGCATATGAGTTCCTCAGTTGTCCTCAGTGTGAAAATATGGATCTCAAAATCATACAGTCATTGTTGGAAAGGGTTCGAATACACTAAACAGCTGAAAAACCAAAGAATTTGTGGGACCTGAAGGATTTTTCTGAAGAACAGCAGGCAGTTTAACTGTTCAAGACAGACAAGAGACTCATGAACAACTATTAAACAACAAAAACACAGCTGTGGATTATTCAGGTAACAACACAGTATTAAGAATCAAGTGTAAGTAAACTTTGAACTATTATTTTCTATATTTTTTACATATTTATTATATGTAAACATCTTTTACGTGAAATATCTTATTCAGGTCAGTACTTAATAAAAAATAACATGCATTTTGTATGATCCCTCTTTTTTGGGTAAAATAAGTAACATTTTGCAGTTTCTGCAAGGTGTATGTAAACTTTTGACCTTAACTGTATATAGCGAGACAGTAGTAATTCAGCACTGAACCCAACCCCATGTGCACTTTCGCCCCTGTAATACACTTATAAAATCTCATTTTTTACGTTTTTTCTTTTTTATGTAAATGAAAAGCAAAGAAATATTTTTTTAAAATACTAATGGTAATAGTAATCAATTAAATAATTCAACAAAACAGACACGAGAACAAAAAAATAAGGTTTATGTCAATATTTGTGTACAATCTTATTAGTTCACAGAGTACAATAGCTTAAGACTTGAGCAGATTTTAATGGTATTTATATATATATATATATATATATTTTTTTTTTTTTCCCAGCGAAACATAACCAACACACTATAACAGTTTCAACCAAAGGTTGATCCTGATGATAAACAGGTGTCTTTGCCTTTGTATATGTGCCCTTAAAGTCACTTTAAGCTCCAGGTTACATGACCAAACACTTCCAGCCTTTAAATTCTTATGGATTGGATTAAAACTGCAGTAACTGATGTCCATTTTTTTGGTCTCGTAGCGTAAAAAACATTTATTTTGGTTTTCTTCTTGTTATATTTTAAAATGAGAGCAAAGGAACAGCTGTTCCTTACTTCCTTTAACTTTATTTAACAGGTATCTGAACAGAATCAGACTTTGCAACAAGGACTGGAGTGGGTTAAAATGCTTTAAAGTGATTTTAAACAACCTTAATCTTAACGGAATGCAGAGAACTGTCATAAATCTGTTCTGGGCTATTTTTGGAATAAATTATTGGTCCTAAAACCTTCTTCTTCCGCCATCCTGGTGTTCCTCTGTTCCTCTGTTCCTCTAACCTTTTAGCATAACCTATGGAGTGCTGTCTGACTTTCTGCTTCGGTATGTAATGATTCCCGAACATAAGAAAAAGACACAAAACAAAAGACACATCCTAATATATTACTATATTAGACATTTGAGATAGTTACATTGTGATGCTGAGCGCATATGTGTGCCTGTGAAGTGTGTCTTTGGATACTGAGTCCTGAGTGCATCGGAGTCCTGTGGCTGTGGCTGTGGCTGTTTTTTGAGGTCCAGTCAAGGAGTGTAACAAGCCGGTTTCCACCAATAAGACGATATAACTGGAGTTTTTACACATTAGAGATGTGTGTTTGGACAGAGGGGGGCAGTGGACACCACTTTTTATGGTGTGGCATGAAGAGAACCAACAAACATGCAAAAGACCTGACTGAGTTTGTGGTTTAAATCATACACTGCAGATCTCTACTTGCGGCGTCCGTGATGGTTGTGCATGTCTTCCATGGTGACTCTGCCCCACACGCCGATCACGAAGGTCTCGATCTCGCACTCGTTTACACCACGGGCGATTCGGAAGTAACCGTCCTCGCCCCAGTTCTTGCCCCATGAGTTGGCTGCAATCTGTGGAGTGAAGAAGAGATTGGTTAAAGTGTGTAAAAGCTTCTGTTGAATGGAAAAATCTTGTAGCATGTAGGATGAATATAATTTCTTACCCAGTATTTGTGCGTTCTGCCGCTGTAATCTCTTTCCTCACCCCATCTGGAAAAGTGCAATAAAAATCAATATGCTATTGTGCATTCACTAGACATTAGCATTCAAATCAGCTCTAAGAATAGGCTCTAAAATCAATGCCATCATTGATCAGATTTTATGGGGGAAAAAAATAAAAGTAAAGAAACGGTCTACACGTCCAAATCAAGTTTTGTACAGATGCAGGTCATTTTTAAAAACTAAATATAAATTAATCTGTAATATAATATAATTTAAAATAGTATATACATTTTATGTTCATTTAATTATTACATATTTCTGAACATGAATTGAAAATAGATTTATGCTGAGTTAAATTAAGAAAGTAGGGTAAGAAAAATATAATTAATTAAAATTAAGAATGTTGTTATTGGGGAAAAAAATGCAAACATTTTGAGGAATATTCATACCTGAGAGCTTTCAGCTTTTGGTCTTTTTAATAATATAATATAATATAATATAATATATAAACTTGTATTTATTTATTTATTTTTAATGTTTTGTTTTTTTTTAATGAAAATGTAGATTTATGCTGAGGTAAATTAAGAAAAATAGGGTAATAATATAATATATAAACAATTATTTATTTAATATTTATTTTTTGAAAATGTTTTTAAACATTTTTTAAAATGTAGATTTGTGCTGAGGTAAATTAAGAAAAATAGGATAATAATATAATGTAATACAATATAATATAATATATAAACTATTTATTATTTATTTATTTTCTGAAAGTGGTTTTTAATTTTTTTGGAAAATGTAGATTTATGCTCAGGTAAATTAAGAAAAACAGGGTAAGAATATAATATAATATATAAACTTTGTTTATTTATTTATTTATTATGTAGATTTATATTGAGGTTAATTTAAAAAATAGGGTAAGAAAAAAACATAATTAATTAACATTAAGAATGTTTTTGAAAAATATTCACACCTGAGAGCTTTCAATAAAAAGTGACATTTAATTACACATTTTGGTCTTTTTAATAATATAATATAATATAATGTAATATAATATAATATAATATAATATGATATGTAAACTTTCATTTATTTATTTTTTTCTGTTTTAAAAAAAATTTAATTGTAGATTTATGCTGAGATAAATTAAGAAAAATAGGTTATGAATGAAATATAATACATAAACATTTATTTAATTTTTTTTTATTTGTTCATTTTTGAAAATGTAGATTTTTGCTGAGGTAAATTAAGAAAAATAGGATTATAATATAATATATAAACTGTGTTTATTTATTTACTATTTATTTTTTGAAAATGTAGATTTATGCTGAAGTTGATTTTCAAAAAATAGCGTAAGAAAAAAATATAATTAAGTAACATTAAGAATGTTATTGGAAAAAAAGACAAACAATAAAAAAGTCACATTTAATTACATATTTAAATCTTTTTATTAATATAATATAAAATATATAATGTAATACAAATGTAAAGTTTATGTTTATTTATTTTTTTATTCTTATAAAATGGTTTTCAAAAACTTTTGAAAATGCAGATTTATACTGAGGTAAATTAAGAAAAATAGGGTAGTAATATAATATATTAGTAATATAATATAATACAAAATATAAACTTTGCTTATTTATTTAATTAATTAATTAATTTATTTTTTATTTTTTTGCAAATGTTTTTAAAACATTTTTGAAAATATAAATTTATGCTGAGGTAAATTAAGAAAAATAGGGTAAGAAAAATATAATTTACAGTTATTCGGAAAATATTCACACCTGAGAGCTTTTAGTAAGAAGTCACATTTAATTAGATATGAATGTTGTTATTGGAGAAAAAAAAGACAAAAATTCTGAGGAATATTCACACCTGAGAACTTTCAACAAATCTGAGTAAAAATTGGAAAGTTCTTAGACAACCAAAACACATCCTACAAATGGTGCTGTGTCCATTTCTAAGAGGAAGGACGTGAGCATCAGGAAACAGCACACACCCGCCCCCTTAAATCTCAAGTCAACAACAATCTGCTGGGTTGACCATGCCAAAAACTTTCTTCTGCTTCTCCACCCGTCCTGATTGTTTGAGTATTAAGAGGAAGCCATTGACCCTCCAATGTCTTTTCATCTGAGTTCAGAACATTCAGCTTGTCAATCACTACATGCGTCAGGGGGCTATTTATTTGTATATGTCTAGAATAAATATAGCTTAACCCACGTCTATTCAAAGGGAAGTGTTCCATCAGACTCGGGAACATATCATTCTGTTCCCAAATAATACTTATCTGCCTTCCATCCCCACAGTGGGGAAGTTGGTATTCAGTACACTCTGAAAAATAATAACAAATTATTCACCTAACAAATAACAAACAAAATCACCTAAAAAAGCAGTGTGCCTCTATAATAAATACATGGGAGAGTTGGAGGATCAAAACCGGTGGCAAAGCCAGGAAAAGTGCAGCTCGGAGTTCTTCTATGCTCTTATCTCCCCATGTTTTCTGTCCTTGGCTTTGGACAATGACAGACATACCACCGCATCCAACCAGCCCCTGACCTGCGCTGGGTTTAGGCCTCTCTGTCTGCACCGAACAATGCCATTTCCATTACACTGGACATCAATGAGCTTTCCACAAACTTTCCCAGGCCCTGGGCTTAGCCGAATGCACCACGGTAGGATTTTCCCAGTAAAAACACTGCTGCTGCCCCCCAGTATGCCAACTTCATAGGGCTATACAGCGTTCTCTGAACGTCTAGAGCAGCACGAGAACCGCAGCGTCAGCGAGTGACAGGAGGCCAGGAGAAAAGCCAGGGTTCAGACAGACTCGCGCTCGATATCGCCGTCACCACTGAAGCATGTCACACTCACGGACACCAGCCGCAGGTCAGACGAGGTTACCAGAGACATACCTGGAGAACATGGCCTGACCCAACCGTGCCTCTCAATGTCTAACTAAACAATCACGGTCTGGGAAAGACTATAGTGCTTCTGTACAGCTCAGGAATCACATTTCTGTCATGAACACTTGGAAGATTTTAGCATGGTAATGGATATTGGATATAAGTGTGTATGTATTTGGTCAGGGCGGAATAGATCTGCTATGCTGCTGTTGGTTATTTCTGTTGATTTAGGTTTTTGCTGCTGCTGCCAAGTACAGGCACTTGCTACTGCCAGTGCACATGCTGATGTGGTGCTGTGAGTATTTAAAACATACTGCTGCTGCACAAATAACATATTATATCCCGTAGCAGATCTATACTGGTGGAGCTGGGGAGGTGGAGGGTTTCAGAGGAACTCTGAAAGCATGAACCAGTCAGCTTGTGCCAAATAATTTAATGCTGTGCATATCATCAGTTTGCATTAAGTTTTTTTGGCTTTTAGTATGAATATGTTAGCCTTAATGATATCTGTAAGCTATGTGAGCTCCAAAACAATGACAAAATTTGCATTTAGAAGATATAAGCATTCAAAACCTACAGTCTCTAACTTCCACCAATACGGATCAATGATTTTGATGCATGAATAGCATATAAAATAAACTGTAGCAGATCTATACAGGTGCACTGCACTTCAGCATCTCCTCAAACTTTCTGTCCAATCAAATGCTCTCTAGAATCCAATGCGCCCCGCCCCCTACACTATAAATAAGATGTGAAATAAACAAAACATTATTGGCTATTTTAAAAAGAGGCAGGACTGCTGGATATGTTGAATATGAATATGACTGCTGTTTCAGTTGAAAATACATCAACACATAGAATAACGCTGTTTCAAAGCACTTCAGTGGACCTTTAAAGACCATCAGCCTGTGGCATCTAGAATTTCATGACAGAATTTGGTATTTATGCACATCAAGAATCTCTCAGACACATTTGTTGAAAAATGCTTCACTTTTAGAGAGTTTTAGAAGATTATAAATAAAATAAAAAAATCACATTTTCCCCTCATTTAACAATTTTTTTTGCATGACAAAGTGAATCCTTACTATGTTGTCTGATTGTTTAAATTAAACCAAGTGCTCTTTAAAGGGTCCCTTTACCCGAAAATGATAATTAGCCCATGATTTACTCACCCTCAAGGCATCCTAGGTGTATATGACTTTCTTCTTTCAGACAAATCCAATTAAATTATTTTAATGATTAATTTTAATTATTTTAAAAATTATCCTGCTTCTTCCATAATAGCGGTGGGTGTTTCTGTTCAACAGTCCAAAAGAAGTCTAATAAAGTGCATCCATCCATAATAAAAAGTGCCTCACACAGCTCTGAGGGGTGAATAAAGGCCTCCTGTTTATAAAGGATTAATCACTTTTTTTTAGCTTGCGCTAACTGTCGTACACAGAAGCTGTTCCAAGCGAATGACGTAGAACGTATGCGTTGCGCATGCACTGATGAGAAGTGAGCAAAACAAAACACCGGTCACAAATTAGAAGGAGGATTTTGATATAAGCGAAGAGGAGACTAGTTTTCCTTTGCTAAAGTAAGGAAACTTAGCTTCCTTTGCTCCTGTAAACAAATGCTATGCATACATCTTACATAATACACCCGGAACGGCTTGCACGTATGACAGTTAGTGCAAGCTAGATTAAAGTGATTATTTTATAAGTGATTATACATTTTAAATATGGATATTTTTCTTACAAAAACACATCGATTCGCTACAGGAGGCCTTTATTCACCCCCTGGAGCCATGTGGAGTACTTTTTTTATTATGGATTGATGCGCTTTATTGGACTTCTTTTGGACTGTTGAACACTGCCATTATAAAGCTTGGAAGAGCTAGGACAATTTTTAATATAACTGATTGTATTCGTCTGAAAGAAGAAAGTCATATACACCTAGGATGGCTTGAGGGTGAGCAAATCATGGGCTAATTTTCATTTTTGGGTGAACTAACCCTTTACCAGTTGCATTCTTTAAGAGTAAATGGAAATTGATGAGCAATTTAATAGCAGTAGTCTCTGTTGAAGAACTTACAAAATGAGAAAAAGCAGTGTTATTAGGGTGTGTTATGTATGAGTGAGTATAGCAAACCCAGACAAAGGCTTTGAGGGGTGTGTGTCTGGGGGTGGGACTGGAAGGCCAGTAATCCAGGTGTTTTGTCTGCTAGAAATAGCAAAAACATGTCTGCACAGCAAACAAGTGGGGCCATGATGTTTCTCTAAACGTGTTTACATCTTAAATATTGTCAAGTCCCTTCAAGGCAAGTTAGTTCACTCCAAGACCATCATGGTGATGCCCCAATCATGCAAACACAGCTGGTGTCTACCTAAAACATTAAAATTCTTTTTCTGTATTACATTTCAAATAACATCCTTAAAAAACATACTTAAAATAAGATTCATTTACAAAACTAAAGTTGCAAATTTGGACTTTTTTTTATATAATATATTATACAATTTTCTTTATAAAATTTCTTTTTCTTACCCATTTTTAAAATTGTTTTATCTCATTTAGTATATTTAGTGAGGTAAATTAAGAAAAATGGGCTAAGAGAAAATAAGCTTAATTCTAAATAAATAGTCTGAAAATAAGTTACAACTGTAATATTTTAAAATGTGTTACTTTTATTTTTGTAAATTTATTTAAGGATTAGTTCACTTCCAGAAATTTCCTGATAATTTCCTCACCCCCATGTCATCCAAGATGTTTATGTCTTTCTTTCTTCAGACGAAAAGAAATTAAGTTTTGATTTGTTTTTGAGGAAAACACTCCAGGATTTTTTTCCAAATAGTGGACTTCAGTGGGGATCAATAAGATTGAAAGTCTAAACTGCAGTTTCAATGCAGCTTTAAAGGGCTCTACACAATCCCAGCCTAGGAATAAGGGTATTGTCTAGCTAAACGATCGGTCATTTTCTAAAAAAAATATATATATATATATATATATATATATACTTTTTAACAAATGCTCATCTTGCACTAGCTCTGCGATACGCATCTACAACTTCACGCATTACATAATCATGGTCACGCGCAGTTAGTTCTTCGTCTGTGTACTTTTCTCCTCCATCTTCAAAATCGTCCTACATCGTTGTTTTACCTTTTTTAGCAAAAACCGTTTGACTTTCTTTGCACGTTCGCTTTGTAAACACTGGGTCAGCACATTATGCGTGAAGACGAGCATATGTGGTTGAACAGTATATATATATATATTTTTTTAGAAAATGACCGATCGTTTTGCTAGATAAGACCCTTATTCCTCATCTGGATCATGTAGAGCCCTTTGAAGCTGCATTGAAACTGCAAATTGGACCTTCAACCCTTTGGTTTCCATTGAAGTCCACTATATGGAGAAAAATCTTGGAATGTTTTCCTCAAAAACCTCAATTTCTTTTCAAATGAAGAAATAAAGAAATCTATCTATCTATCCATCCATTAAAATCATAAAATGACAAATGGTCTAAGAACTTCCTCTGCAACTGCCAAAGACTCAGTCCTTTTGCTTCCACCATTTCCACCATTAGAAATAAAAGCAATGCTAGGGCTTACCCTGTTATCCTGACCGAGTGTGTTCCGTGTTTGCGGTACTCTGACGGTTTGTGGTGATTGACATCTGTATGCCGGTAAATTCCACTCTTGTACACAAAGAAATCCTCATGGACGTCCATGATGGCTAAAAAGGCAAAAACAAACATAGCACACATCCATTATGTATTATTAAGCACACCATTTAAAAAAAGAATACAAATTACAATAGCACAGTAATGAATAGAAGCTTTGATTGTTTTGTTTTTTTATTAAAAAATGGTTGGTTTTTGACCTTCAGATGTCACTGAATCAGTCACTGAATCAAAATCTGATCTGTCATTCTTATCACTCACAGTCATACTACAGGGAACACTATGGTTGTTTTGAAAGCCACATTACATAATATCCCACAAGCTCAACCAGACATCTTGTTCCCTTGCAGATCAAAGTAAGATCAAAGTGGCCACTGCTAATTGTATCGGAGTTCAAATAAGATCAACTTCACATGGCATAAAGGCCCATTGCTTAAATTCACAAGGCCCAGGACAAAATTATTTGTGGGTGGGTACCCACAGCAACCCTCACAAGATAGCCATAGTGCCATGTAAAGTAAAATCTGTTGGGTTTAACATTCTGTAAGACACTGCAATATGGGAATTACCTGCACCCTCTTACACTTTGGGGTTTTCCAGACATTACTAGGAGATCCTAAGCAGTAAACAGCATCTAATGAACACACTCCTGCACATGAGGACTATCTTTTCATCTCCTGTTTCTCTATATAAGCCAGAGGTTAGGCAGAATTTTTGCAGAGATTAGAAGTGAAATCTGGCGTAAATCCAGAGGTCCCTCCTGTCTGGAACAATACAACAGAACACTGGCACAGGATCACGGAGTCGCTCTGAACTCACATGAACACACACCCGCATCATATTACTGCAGGGGACTTTTTTCAAGAATTCACTGCATGCAGTATGTGATGAGTTTAGGCCTTTTGTCCAAACTAAATGCCGTATGGGCGTCTACAACATCCGTGGTGATTAATACAACAGAGACCGATCGTTCCTGACTGCATTAACAATCATTAGGCGTGTGCTTTTTGCTATTCTTAGCCTTTGGCTCACAGGATTGTACAAACACATACGCATGCTTCTGGAGAAATCCATACCTTGCACGGGGCCATTATCCATAATCTCCTTCATAATCTCATTCTCCTGTGAGTGGAAAAGCAACATGTCAAATAAGTTCAGTTAGTGAGAATGACTAGCACATTCTAGCCTAATGCTATGTTTACACTGCAGCTTCTGCATTGCACCACAAAGATATATGCTCTTATAATTAAATTCCTGAAATGATGAATGTATTACAGTCTTAAACTGCGTGGGTAAAAACATTTTAGTACACACAATAAACAGTCATCCTTTTATATATTATTGTGTTGAATTGTTTAATTGTTCACTGCGTTCCTTTGTCACATTTGTGAATGATATACGATCTAAAACACGCCTAGAGACATGTATATGACCTAGACTATGCATTAAACAAGACAAATGGGTGGTAAGATATGGCTAAGGGAGAAAATACGTTCAACCATGACATGACTACTAATGTAATGCCTCTCCAGACAGTTGTGAGTTATTTCTCCCTTTGGTTTTGAGTTGAAGGGTTTTGACTGATGCAGAAATTGAACACAGAAAAGCACACAGATGCTGGGTGTGAGGAAAAAAAACAGTAAATTACTGATGCTTTAACCATTATGGGTAGAGATCTGCATGTTTTATAGAACATTTAATTCTAACGTGTCAGAACATATGGGATGCCTGATTATAAATAAAAACCTGTTTTCCACTAAAACATCCGTTAAATGATAAACTGATTTTCTGTTAAACTTTCAAGGGGTCAGCTGACTTACACTGGAGGACAATCTGTATGGTGGGGTTGACTGGTAGATATCATTGTGGTAGCTGTGGCTGTTGGGACAGTGCGCTGTGGCCTGCCTCTTTCCCCGGCCCACCGCTCGACTTTGCATCATACAGCGAGACACTTCGGCAGGAGTTTGCTGGGGTGAAGAGAAGGGGTAACACTCCTCTGTCACAACCCTGAGAGAAAAAAACAGATATTTAAATCAAAAAGACTGTTTGTTCTAATTATTTCTAATTACTGTTAGTTCTAATTATGTTAATGCAGGGGTGTTTCCTCAAAATATTGGATCAGCAAAAAAATCTGAGGGACAAACCACTGAGGGACTCATATGCAGCTGTTACAGAAGGTTCAAACACCTGCTGATGCTCCAGAAGAAAACCCAATGCATTAAGAGCCTGGGGGTGAAAACTTTTGGAATTTGAAGATCAGGGTAAATTTAACTTATTTTGTTTTATGGAAAACATGTAATTATCTTCTGTAGCTTCTGAAGGGCAGTGCTAAATGAAAAAAAAATGTATATATTTAGGCAAAATAAGAAAAATGTACACATCTTAATTCTGTTCAAAAGTTTTCACCCCCTGGCTCTTAATGCATCGTTTTTCCTTCTTGAGCATCAGTGAGCATTTGAACCTTCTGTAATAGTTGCATATGAGTCCCTCAGTTGTCCTCACTTTGAAAAGATGGATCTCAAAATCTCAAAATCCAAAAAAAGTCATTGTTGGAAAGGGTTGAAATACAAAAAACTGCTGAAAAACCAAAGAAGGATTTTTTTAGAGGACAGCGGGCAGTTTAACTGTTCAGGACAAACAAGGGACTCATGAACAACTATCACTAAACAAAAAAAAAAACACAGCTGCAGATCATTCAGGTAACAACAGTATTCAGAATCAAGTGTATGTAAACTTTTGAAGGGGATTTTTTTTATAAATTCAGCTATTATTTTCTTTTGTGGACTATGTGGAAACATCTATTATGTGAAATATCTTATTCAGGTCAGTACTAAATAAAAAAATAACATGCATTTTGTATGATTCCTCTTATTTTGGTCAAATAATTAACATTTTGCAGATTCTTTAAAGTGTATGTAAACTTTTGACCTCAACTGTATTTGTCAGATGTGCATCATCTTTGATGTTGTGTGTAAAACATAAGTTTATTACCCTCTTCTCCTCAGGTACCACCAGGCCCCATCGATACGCCCACCGGAGCAGCCGCCCTGATGGCGTGTGTCACAGGAAATCAGATTCTGAGGTGAGAGCTGAGGGGTCATGTGACCCATTGACTGAATAGAGATCCGGTCTGATGCAACAGCTAGGATTGAATCACAGAGGTTCACATATGAACAACAGAACAGAGGAACTGCATTATATAACATACACACAGTAATGTATTCTCTAGTGTCCTTCTGCTGTGGTCTGTGTCATGTCTTCTCTGACTCACCTGCAGTTGAGAAAGCCCAGGATGCATTGCAGTTCCCCTGGTCCAAGGGCTCGTGGATTTTCCCTGGCCATTTGTCTACTGCGTTAAAGTAACTTGGCAGATGATCGTTTCCGTTCATATTCATCTGCAGGACATAAAGCAAGATTGAATGGGTTTTTTTCTTCAAAGGAAGTGACTTAATGGCTTAATGACTGCGTTTGGCATAGAAGACATGAATAACACAGAATAAAGATTTCCATAAGTGCCTCCATTGTGTGATTTTGAGTGGTTTTGTGGCATAATAAAATAATTTCCATGTTTTTTTTTTTTAAAGAACCAAAGGATGGATGAAAAGCAGCCTGGGTCTCCAAAGTCCAAGGTTTGTCTGAGTAAAATACTGTATAAAGCCTTAGTGTGGTTATATAACAGTGATTTGTTAATGCTGTGTGTTTTCAGAAGTATTCCAGTTCATTTTGTGCGTTTTCAGAAGTATTCCAGTTCATTTTGTGCGTTTTCAGAAGTATTCCAGTGGAAAGTCCAGAAATTTTGAGTTTCCAACTTTTTACCTGTTCCATCAATTATTAAAAAATTTTTTCAAATAATTTCCTTTATCCTTACACCTGGTATTAATATCTGTTCTATGTGATTTGATCACAAGTAGTCAGATGAGACACCTTACCATTTACACATGCTATTTACAAAAAAACAGTAATATTGTGAAATATTATTACAATTTAAAATAACAGTTTCTGTTTTAATACATTTTAAAAAGTAATTTATTCCTGTGAACACAAAGCTGAATTACTCCAGTCTTCAGTCTCACATGATCCTTCAGAAAACATTCTAATATGCTGATTTGCTGCATAATTTTGCATTTAATATTTTTGTGGAACTAATATTTTTTTGGAATCTTTAATTAATAGAATGTTAAAAATAGCAGCATTTATTTAAAATAAAAATCTTTTGTAACATTATACAGTTGAGGTCAAAAGTTTACATACACCTTGCAGAATCTGCAAAATGTTAATTATTTTACCAAAATAAGAGGGATCAAACAAAATATTTATTTATTTTTTATTTTGTACTGACCAGAATAAGATATTTCACATAAATTATGTTTACATATAGTCCACAGGAAAATAATAGTTACAGCTATAAAAATGACCCAGTTCAAAAGTTTACATACACTTTATTCTAAATACTGTACTGTTACTTGAATGATCCACAAATGTGTGTGTGTGTTTTTTTTTTAGTGAGAGTTATGTTTAGTAGAGTTGTTTCTCCAGAAAGGGGGGTAAATTTAACTTATTTTTGTCTTCTGATAAACATGTAAGTATCTTCTGTAGCTTCTGAAAGGCAGTATTAAATGAAAAAAAATGATATTTAGGCAAAATAAGAAAAATGTACACATCTTCATTCTGTTCAAAAGTTTTTACCCCCCAGCTCTTAATGCATCATGTTTCCTTTTGGAGCATCATTAAGCATTTGAACCTTATGTAATAGTTGCATATGAGTCCCTCAGTTGTCCTCAGTGCAAAAAGATGGATCTCAAAATCATACAGTTATTGTTGAAAGGGTTCAAGTACACAAAAATGCTGAAAAACCAAAGAATTTGTGGGACCTGAAGGATTTTTCTGAAGAACATCAGGCAGTTTAACTGTTTAGAACAAACAAGGGACTTATGAACAACTATCACTAAACAAAAATAAAAAACAGCTGCGGATCATTTAGGTAACAACACGCTATTAAGAATCAAGTATAACATTTTTAAATTTTGCAGATTCTGTGAGGTGTGTGTAAACTTTTGACCTCAAATGTAAATGTCTTTTCTGTCACTTTTGATCAATTATATGCATCCTAAGTGAATAAAAACCATGAATTTAATTAAAAAAAAACAACCGTTTGACCATTTTTCCTGTTTTCACCCTTACCACTTGTGATCGGAATTGCCAAAATTGTGATGTTAATACCAGGTGTGAACACTAAAGCTAATCTTACCAGGGTTACATTCATTGCTCTACACCTTCCTAATCTATAACTCTCCCTAGACCACTTCCAGTCATATTTTACATCCCAAAGTTTCATAAGTCCTGAATAAGGAATGTATTAGCACTTTCTCTCATAAAGGCTCCTGTGTGCCTCTCCCTCTTTGGTAATGCACAGCTGCTGGTTGTCATCCTCCTACATTCCAGCCTGTGATATCGTCATGATTCTCCCTGACAACTACCAGATATGATCCTGCGGAATGCAGGTGCTTGTCAAGTGTCCGGCACTGCAGCGGTGAATTGTGGTGGTTAAAGGGCCCCTAAAGGCCCACGGCTCGCAGCAACACTTGACCCAACAGAGAAAGCGAGCGCTCACGCTGAGCAAAGAGAATACTCCAATGAGAAAGTAAAGAGTGTGTGAGAGTGTGTGAGAGTATGTGCGGCACTCAGCCCACTCATTAGTGTGCGTGCCAAGTGGGTTTTAGGCAGATAGAGGCTTCATAAACGACCCAGGGTAGATTCTAGAGACAGGTGGAGACGTGTTGGTGGAGACGTGTTGGAAGATGTGGGCTGGAGAAAAAAAAGAGAAAAGAGAGGAAGATAGGGGTATGGACCTCTATCTAGTGAGGGTCCTTTTTGAGACTATGAATGAATTGCACCCGCCAACAGCATAATTTCAAGCCTTCTCAAACTGGAATCAGCTCTTATGTAATGTGCTGGTGTGGATCATGGGAAGCTTTTTTCAGAGAGACATTGAAAGCCTCAGCGAGCCACATCAAATAGCACACGTCTAGCATGCATTCACTGCATTGCACTGCAACCAGCTGATGAATTGCAAAGATCAAACAACAGTCTGATTTCCGATTCCGGCCTCTTATTCTTGCTTTGATGAGGGCATGCCGCATTGCGCAGAGTGTGAGAGCGGATAATCAAAGAGCCGTCAAGGGGCATAAATATGAGATGAATAAAGAGATTATCTACATACTTTATTCTGACTGGTCAGTCATGGCATTGTGGGAAAGCTTCATGTCTCTAGCACATGATCTCTTTATTCTCACATTAAACTCAAATCTGTGTTTTATGTTCATTTATTTATTAAGTGACATAAAACACAGCAAATTGTTTTGGTAATCGGTACTTTTTTATCTTAATTTCCAGTAAAAATATCTAAATATCCTTTAAACAAGACAAATTTCCTTTTTTGTATAAAATAAGAAGGCTTAATTTCAGAGAACGCATCTTTAAGTTTATTTTTTATATCTGGTTGAACGTTTTAAAACAAGTATTGTTTGAAAGTTTGTTTTTTTAAAGCAATTAATACTTTTATTTTGCAAGAACAGATTAAAAATATAAAAAAATGACAGTAAAAATATTTATGATGTTACAAAAATAATTCAGTATAACATATTACATAAAATGGATCAAGTTTTCCAATCATTTTTAACATTAATAATAAGAAATGTTTCTTGAGTGCCAAATCATATTTTACATCATATTACTGTTTTTACTGTATTTTTTATCAAATAAATGCAGCTATAGAGACTAATTTAAAAATAAAATGGAAAAACGTACCAACTCAAACTTTTAAATGGAAGTTTAAACTTCACAAAATTTTAGTATGTATACACCCTAGTAAAAAAAAAAATAAAAAGGTTACACTTTATTTGAATGTGTCCTTGTAACAGTGTAATTATACATTTCAGTACTGAGTAATATTTATTAACTACATGCACTTACTATATGGTTAGGATTAGGGTTTGGCTTAGGGTTACTTATTATGTAATTATGCATAAATAATTGTTATTACAATATATACAATACATGTATTATGTAACAAAGACTTAAAATAAATAAAACTTAAAATAAAGTGTTACCACAAATATACTAAAATGCATTTAAAATACATTTATTTTGTGTTAAGTACACTACAAATACATTTACATATTTATGTGCTTAATAAAAAATACCAGTTGCACTTTATTTTACAAGTAAGTACGTGTACTTACATGTACTTACAGTGTACCTAGCCTAAAAAAGTTATGGTATATAACTACATGGGGTAGGGTTAGGTTTAGGGAAAGGTTCAGCATTAGCACCTAGTTATTACCTAGTTATTGTAATTATTATAATAAGTACATAGTATGTACATAAGGAACAGGACTGTAAAATAAAGTGCTCCCAAAATACCCTGCGGTTGTACTTTTGGTATACTAAACTGGTATACTTAAAGTCTGCTAATTTGAAACAACTAATTTTGTGTTTAATGCATTTTAATTATGCAGAAGTAGTGCTGAGGTCCAACTAAAGATTTATTTAAGTATATTTGATTGTGCTAAAGCGGAGCTATTGCAAGTATACTTCAGGTACACTGTAAGTATCTTGCATTTAAAGATTTAAATTATACAGAGATCATACAGTTCTTATTAATAGTGATATTAAAACACATTTTATGCATAATATTAAGAAATGTGCATTGTGCAATAAAGAAATACTCCAGATAAAGTTTTGAAATATCAGTATGAAATAAATGTCTTTTAAATCAGTTATGGCATAGGACTTTTTTACCGGAGCAGTAGCAAAACAAACCTATTAAAAAACCAATCAAGTAAATCTTGTATCTTGTTTTAAGGATGATTAGATATTTTTAGTGGAAAACAAGACCAAGTAAACTCAGGATAATGTGACATTCCGCTTTGCATCTGGGTCCTGTAATAATGAATGTCTGACTATATATTATCTCTAAGAAACTGTCTGTTTCACATGCCACGTACATATCGGCAGCAGATGACTCTCACCTGGATCTCATTCATGTTCATAATGGTCCGTGAGGGGCGTTGTGTGCCCAGACGATACCGCAGACCCTCGTCTAGCGTCATACCCCAGAACTGACTGTAGTTTGCGGCCCTCCAACTGAACAGGTAACAAGATAAAGTGAGTGAGCAAGATTGTATTTTGTCCTCTCCACAAATTTGTCACTACTGAAATGCAGTAACAATAATTTAATTAGAGGGGTTATATTTATCTATTAAGATTTTGCTGACATCTAGATTGTAAATATATATTTTTTACAGTTTTATTAATTTTATTATTTTGAATTATTATTTTGAATTATTTTTTTATTTAAATCAATTACATTTTTAACAATATTTCAAGTGTAATTTATGAGATTTGTTGTATTTTTTAATCCAATTTTTCTTTGTAAAAGGCAAAAAGTTGATTATACTGATTTCAGATTTAACAATTCATTAGTCTGAATATACATTGAACCAAACACTATCATAACATCTTAGCTGATAATTCAGAATACTTTAATTTTGACAAGACATTCAATGTTTTGGTCGTTACAGCACAGTGACAGTAATGCTTTGGTAGTGACCACATCACATTACTGAATTTTAACCCACAAACTAAAACATACTAAAAATGCATAACTGTATTAAAATTTTGCTTATTTCATCCCAAATATGAGGATTATGTGTGCCCTTTTATCATTACTGAAACAATGATGACATGTTTTGGTCGTGACTGTTTCAGTAGCAACTATTCTATGGGACATCATCCAAAAAACAAAGATGTCACTACCGAAACTCTGTTTTGGTAATGACAATTTTAGATACTTTTGAACCTAGCTCAAAGACGCTAATCAGCACATGGTTAGTTAGAACAGTTCTGAACAGTTGTACACACATAAAAAGCTAAATGTTATGAAATAACTCCCAAAAAAGTGTTTACTTGCAGAAAAAAAAGGTGTTCAGTAGTAACGTTCCCTAAAGTTACACACACATTTTTCATACTTTTGAACACATTTTCTCAAAATGATGAGACCCATCTACTCACAACTTGTAGCAATGAAAGAGGGGGACACAGGAATATTTCCTTATCATAAAGTTATGGCTTTAGTTAAAATCAGTCTCGGCCAATATGCTAAAACACACACCATTTCAGCAGTGACATAAAAAATGCGGGATACATTTTTTTACATAGTTTTTTTATTTTTTACATAAATATGTTTTTGAGCTTCACTTTTTAAAAGAATCAAAAAGATACTTTTAAAAACAACAATGGAAAAAAAAATACAAAAATTATTTCAATATCATTTTAATAAGTTGAAATGTAGGGGTTAGGGTTCGGGACAGCCACCTCCCAATTGAAAGTATATATATAATGCTTACCCATAGCTTCTCCTGTTGATTTCCTGGATCATGTCATCCTCTATCAGACAGGCATGATGCTCACATTCCCAGCGCCCATTTTGACCACATGTACTGTGGAGAAAAATAAAAACTGGTAGTAAACACATCTATAAACTTTATCAGTCAATACAAATAATACAAAATGAGGCCTAAAATAACTAACTACTACTTTTTTACCAAGTAGTCAGTAAAAGTGATCTTCATAAAATGTTACTTTCCAACCTTATGATAAAAAAAAATAAAATTTAAAAAATGTTTTGTTGTACTGATTAACTTTTGGAATAATAAACAACATAGTGTGTTTATATGACTGTTTTAAAACAGAGAAAGAAAATGTAGACAGACGTCAGACCAAACCATCGAAAGAAACAATGAATCAGTTCAGACTTATTCTAAAATTGAGACACAAAACAAGCAAGAGAGAGAAACAGAAATAGAGAGAGGCCTCTGAGCCTTTTAAGGCTGTAGCTCTTGAAGAAATATCCATTTTTAGTCAGTCTCTGCTAGGGGAGGAGGTTCAGAAGGCCTGACGTTAGAGAGGAACATGGATTGAAAGAGGAAGGTGCACTCCTGCTGAATCATTACTAGAGAGCAGAGGGATGAGTCACTAAGAGGAGAGTAGAAATCAACTTCAGCATGTTACCTGTCCAGCACCGAATGTACTACGCATATTAATGATGCCTCAAATCGTTTATGGCAAGGAGAGGTTTACTATAATTTTGCCTGCTGCTGTTTTTCATTTGGACCAGTGTGCAACAACCTGGCAACCCAGAACATCTTTGAAACCACATAACAACAACCTGGCAACTATCCAGACTTGTGACTGCTTCTTTATGTCAGGCGACAAAAATTCAGAGTCCTAGCGCTCAACCTTCACAAAGTAGTTTAGACTGAGACATCAATTCACACACCAGAGCACACTCGCTGGTTGAAAGTTACAAAAGGTAGGCTTTGGAGTGCAAAGGTGTCAAGTGACCTTTTGTCAGCAGAAAGCTGAGTTTCTCATTCTGTCACGCTTCACTGTAAATGCTCAAATCAGCATCCTGATACAGTCTTTGACATGCCCTCTCTTACAGGGCAGACATATTTATGTGCTTTCTTTGTGTTTACATTTCAAAGCAATCTCTAAAAGATGACAGCCGGTTGAATGCATGGGCTCCGGCAGGAATTCATATAGCATCTCTGATAAGGCCTATAGAAATGCAACTGGAAAAAGAGATTTAGATAAAACTGTCTGCAAAATATAATTTTCTTTAACAGGGCTGTTTTGTTTCGCAGTAAAACTATGTAAACATATGTAAAAGTTATTTATATAATATAATAATTATATAATTAAGGACAATAAAATCTTATTAAGTTATAAAGTAGTGAGATTTGGATAACTGACAAATTACTGTATGAAGATTTTACATTCTTCTCATAACTCTAGCACAAAGATTACAAAAATTTCTGACCTATGGCTGTAACATTTACACTAATAGTGCCAACAAAGACCAACAGGACATTACAGCCAGGTGTAAGACTAAGTAAGATATAGTTATGTTGAGACACCAGTAGCGCTCATCACATCACTGACTGAGGGGCAGATCCTGCAGGAGCCGGTGGGTCTGCGGCTGCTACATGCCAAACATACGGCCCCATCCAGTGAAGCTTGAACTCAGGAAATCTCAGGATTACAGAGGTGAATGTGAACTAGAGGGAACAACGGCTCCACTGGGACAGCAGCCAGTATTTCATCAATCTCTGCCACCACAGGAAGCAGATCACTATATGCAGGAGTACGTAAAAAAAGATCCTGATAAAACGAGAAATGAAGAGAGGGGAGATAACATGCCATTGCCAGGAGGTGCCAATCTTGTGACTGGTGTGATCACAGAAAGCGCCGTCACGCCTAACTAACAGATAAAATCATATCATATCAATAACAGACTGAGTCAGACATACAAACAAAAACACATCTGCAGGGAGATCACACAACTTGAGCATTTTTGGGTACTTTTTTTACATGCTAAGGCAGCTATTATGAAAAAGTCTTAATATTAAAGGGATAGTTCACCCAAAAAATAATTACTCACCCTCATGTCATTTCAAACCCATAAGACCTTTGTTTGTCTACAGAACACTATTTAAGATATTTTTGATGAAATCCGAGAGCTTTCTGACCCTGCATAGACGACAGCACAACTATCACATTCAAGGCCCAAAAAGCTACTATTGTTGTGAACGCATGTCAAAGACTGAGAAGACATTGTTGAATAAAGTCGTTATTTTTATTTTCTTTGTGCACAAAAAGTATTCTCTTAGCTTTGTAAAATGATGTCATATGGACTATTTTATCGATGTTTTTGCTACCTTTCTGAGTCTTGAGTGTGTCAGTTGCGCTGCTCAGGTTCAGGTTCAGAAAGCTCTCAGATTTAAAAAATATCTTAATTTGTGTTCTGTAGATGAACACAAGTCTTACAAGTTTGGAATGACATGAGGGTGAGTAATTAATGACAGAATTTTCATTTTTGGGTGAACTATCTCTTTAAAATTCCTTTACGGCAATGCTACTGTTATCAACTCAAGATTAAGTTTTAAACTCAAATATATCTAATTTCACAGATTGTGTTTTATCATCCTGACCCTTTGCACTAGTTTGTAGAATAGCTTTTCTCCACACAAGACTCTCAGAACCTGCACTAGGCCATTGCAAGGATCGACAGCTCTCATTTTTAGGTCAGAATCAAGTAAAATTCACCCTGTCACAAATATATGCTATATTTTATGACCATATGCACACACTACTCCAAAAAACACACAATATTGGAGACGACACCACACCACATTCCCAGAGACAATACCCGTATCACTGCTGTGTGAAAAAGCTTTGGCATTGGGGTAAGGAATTCCTGCTTTTCTGTTTTGTCTAACCATCACTAGTTTCTCAAAAGCAAGGCAAAATAGTGAAAAAGCACTATCAGATATTTTTAGACCAATAAACACTATACCCATCCAAACTCAATTTAATTTAATTTAATTTAATTTAATTTAATAAAGCAGTAAGCTCTGTGAAGTGTGAAGACGTTGGGTTCAGTGTTAATTTTGACAGGCATTTTTAATTTAGTCTTAGTTTTTATCTTGAGACTAAAAAGCTTAATAGTCTTAGTCACATTTTAGTAATTTTAATAATTTAGTAGGAGTCTTTCATAGTTTAAGTCTAGTTTTAGTCGACGAAAAATCATTGTTTAGTCATTACTTTTAGTCAAACTGCAGTTACCAACATTTATTTGGGTAGCTATTTTAGTCTTCAAATAAAAATAATCATTAATTCTTTAGACCAAATCAAAGCTTATAATAAATTAGAATCAAGGATTGAATTTGGGAAAAATTGAATAAATTATGACAATTTTCTTTTCTGGGTGAACTTTCCATTTAACAGTATGGAAAAAGGAGTACTTATTATTATACTTGGACTTCTACTTATTATTATACAATTATTATAATTATAGTTGTTCATTTATATACATACATAGTTTATAATTTTTGTCTGAGACTAGACATGCAAACGCCCCTTATCAATGGCAATCTAATGACAGAGACGCACATTTTGAAAGAGGACAGTTAGCCTATAGGATGTATTTTTAATGTCCGGTAGTCCTCAAATAACATTCTCGTCCCGTCTCGTCTTGTTAACAAAGAGGCGGCATAAGTTTCGTCATACTTTTTATCATTAGATATTAGTTTTAGCTTGTCAACATCTCGTCTTCGTCACTGAAAAAATGTTTGTTAACGAACATTTTTCGTCATCGTCTTCGGTGATGAAATGAACACTGGTTGGGTTACAGTGAATTTATATATGCATATATGGGCGGTTGAGTGTTTTAAATTTAAATGTATTTAAATGTAACGTTTGTTAAGGGCCAGATTTACTAACAGCTCGCGCCAATGCAAACAGTCTTTTTTTTAAGATTTATTTTTGGCATTTATTATGACAGGACAGATCAGTATGGACAGGAAGCGAAATGGGAGAGAGATAGGGGGCGGGATCGGAAAAGGTCCTCAAGTCGAGATTCGAACATGGGACACCCGTAGCACAATGGCGCTGTATGTCGACGCACTGCCCGCAAGGCTATCATGCCGGCAAACAGTCTTTTGTCATTAAATAGGACTGTCAGGATTTACTAAAGATGCACAATGAAGAATTAGCACTGAAAAGCCGTGGACACAGTTATTTTTGCGCCTGACCTTATTAAATATGCATTTGTAGGAGTTTCCAACATGATTTACTAACGTTTGTGCACGTCAAATGACTGGTATTTGCGTCATTATGTGACACCAAAAGTAGGTGGTAATTTGCGCTGCTCTTGGTAGATCATGCTGGTTGTTGTGGATATGATCTGGCTGTGTCTGTGCTCTTTAATGTGTGCATTGCCAGTAAATCACACGCAGATTTTTTCTTTTATGAAATTGCGCTTTAACGCTAATTTGCTCTTTTTAGTAAATCTGGCCCTTTAACTGGCAAGATGTGGAATCGATCATCAATTCTCCACAATTTTCACAGCATAATCATAATCTCAGCTGGAAATTATGTAGTGCACAGCTCAGTCAGGTAGTGTGAATAACTACCTCTTCACGCAAAACAAAAATAAAACAATCCATCACCAATAAACGGAAAGGTCATTTACAGCCAAAGCAGATAGTTTACTCATTTATATTCTATATACCACCGTATATTGAATTTCAGCACACAAAATGATGTATTCCCACATGTTGGTCATTAGCTAAGGAGGTTTATGTGTCCACTGACTCCTCAAACAGCGAAAGGGAATGTGCTTCGACCATGGTTGGTGCGACGGATTAGATTCTATGAGGAGAGCTAATCCTATTAGCGAGGGGTTTTGTGTAAAGGGAGACAGGCTGCAAATATTATGGATGCATATGTGCTGTACATTATCCTGCGGTGTGTTTGTACTGTCGGGATGACAAGGGCGCTGAAGGTGAAGCATATGTATGGGAGTTTAGGAATGTGTGTAATCTTTTCAGGACCCGAGGGGGTCGCACTCTCCTGCCCAGTCAGGACTCAGGACTCTCTCCGTCTGTGGATAAATCTTGCCAACGTGTGTTGATGTAGCCAAACAATGGCCTTGGATTATGAGTGCCCGTGACAAGGCTGTGTTGTCAGTACTATGAAAATACTGTTTGGAGAAAGAATGGATTTGTATATAGCTTCAAACTCACCATAAATTACAGTTCTCTTTATATGTTGCTCCTGAGTGAAACCTCTGGCCGTTCCTTTCACAAGAACCTGAAATCAACAAACAACAACAATTATGAATTAATCACCAGTAGATTTAAAGAAGGGAACCACACACATACTAAGCCTCTGGATTAAAAGTTTGTCTGATGTAGTCTGTTGTGCCCTCAGTGGAATGTTTTCCTGGCTTTCCATTGCTTTCCCAGAGACTGTGCTGTCGTCATGCCTTGAAGAGCTTAAACGGAGATTGCCACATTGCCTGGCTGGAAATGGGCTGGCCATCTTTCCTCACCTCCTAATATGCTAAGTATAAACTACAGTGAGTATAAACTAAAGAGGAGTGGATGCATTGGTAGGATGGCTACCTTAATCATGTAAATAAAAATCATTTTAATGTCAAAGTGTGTCATTTCTGTACCATTAGTGGCATCGAATAGAATTACATAACAATACTGGCTCAACCGAACGATGGAAAATAGGAGGAGAGGAATGTTTGAAACTTATTTGGAAACAGGGTCACTGTTTGGCTGGTTAGTATGATTCAGTTGGCCGCTGCTGGTAGGTGTTGTAACTACACCGTCTGTGCCCAAAATGCATCCTTCTCCATTAATGATAAATTAAAAGATATTACATATCTAGTATTTTTTTTTCTCCCATCTTATTTTCTTTAACTGCAATTGCCCAGTTCTGAAAGAACAGGAAGCATATCAGATGCTAGTTTTACTGTAAATGAAAGTGGCTATCCAGAGAAAGCATTCACTGAGATTTAGCAACACTCTCGGTCTGAGTAATGCTGAGCTGTGATCCGTGAAGTCATACCTGCCCTATAGACATGACTGTCCCTCCTTTAGCAAACACACAATGTGCACATACCTGTTGTAATCCCTCCCTGTCCGCAGTCACCCTTTCCACCCCCTTCACTCCTCGTACATTACAGGCATTCTTTCTGCTGACCTCCATTCATTGCTCCCTGCCTTCTGCTCCCCTGTTCTGCTCTTTTCATGAGACTGCCACTGTTCTCTGCCCATTATTAGGTCCACAACTGAACATTTTACACCTCAGTGGCACTACACAACCACAGTGAGGTCCATGAAGCAAGAATGGCAAGGAAACATTAACAGGAAAGAATGCGGACTTGGTTTTCTATTATCTTTCTATAAAATAACTAAACTTTTCTTAATGGCATAGACTTCAAACATTGGCTGTGGGCCAAAATTGTTCCCAAAGCATACCAATGGATTTGATGTGGGATTTGATTTCTATCTTGATCAAAAATGACTAATCCCAAACTACAGATCTTTTTTTTTTTTTATAGGAGTGCATGACTAAATATTTTTGTCATGACCAAAGTCTTATATGATTATATGAGTAATTTTATTTCACAGTAACGATATATAAAAATATAGTTATTTCTGCTTTAAAAAAGGATTTTATGATATCAAAATTTTTGATACCATGGAAATTTCATAATTCTTGTAACCAGTGTTAATATTTAAAAAAAAAAAAAAAAAACTAGTAAATAAAAAAAACACTCAAGCTCACTGATAACAAATAAACAGTCAGTGATTAAATGTGAATAGGAAACTAATCACAAACAATAGGACAAAAAAAAACTACAGTAGAACAAATAAAATAAGTATGAAGGCATTTTAGTCCAATGTTTAGTCCAAAAAAAAAAAATCTAAGATTACGAGATCAAAATTATGAGAATAAAGTAAAAATATTTCAACAATAAATTCAAAATTATGAGAAAGTTGAAACGTTTAAAGAATAAAGTTAAGTCAAAATTAAGAGAATATAGTCAAAGTGTTTCGAGAATAAAGTCGAAATGTGCGAGAACAGTCAGAATATTCTAAAATATCCTAATGTGCATGCAAATGGCCCGAAATTCCAAAATCTCAGCTTTCAAAATTAGTTTTATAGCAAAATACAAACAATATGTCTATTACAATAATGTGTTTGTCATACTCTTTAATGTGGCATGACAGATCGCTGTATTCGCCTCAGTTTAAGCGGCATGTGAATCAGTCATCTTTCCGAGACATTTGACATGTATGAGACATTTAAAGGGGTCATCGGATGCCCATTTTCCACAAGTTGATATGATTCTTTTGGGTCTTAATGAAAAGTCTATAATATACTTTGATTAAAAATTCTCAATGATTGTGTAAAACAAAACCCTTTTTACCTTGTCAAAATGAGCTCTGCAAAAATCATCCCATTCTGATGGATTGTTCCTTTAAACGCAAATGAGCTCTGCTCGCCCCGCCCCTCCCTTCTCTCTGTGGAGTGACGAGCCTGTTTACTTTAGCCGCATTTAGCGTGTTTAACCGTGAAACTTGCTAACTAGCACGTTATTAGGAAAGGTGACTGCAGAGATTCATACAAAAACCCTTATACTCCACTTCTGCTGTAAGTGAAGCTGGATCACGAATGATTTGCGTGAACATAGACGCATTTATGTAGATCGGAAGGCACATTCCCTTCACAAACAAATGTAATCCACTGCATCTTCAGTGGCTCAGATGTCGGGAGTAAATGACGACCACTATGTTCATTATTACATCCAGCAACACAACACCTCAATCGCTCAATCAGAGATATTCTTGTCTAACTTACATCCCTGCTCCGGCATTGAAACAATGGAGGTCGGACTGTTACAGCTGATCTGAGGTAAAAAGTTCATGTCAATCAACTATCGTGGGAGCGGCCTCTGTTGGTGTGATGCCACACCGACAGGCATCTGAGAATGGCTCGATTTGAAAAGGGGGATATTATTTTTGCAGATAAATTAAAAACCACTGCATGGATTTTTATCATTATAGGGTAGATTTGTACATACACTGACAACACACATTAATGTTCAAACAACATGTAAAAGTGAAATTTGCATCCGATGACCCCTTTAACCATTCAAGGCCTATAATAATAATTCAGTTCAATACTCCCGTGCTCTATAAGCACCGTCTTCATGTGCGCACACCTCTCTCAGTCTCTCAGTCAGTGCAGGCATATAGCGAAATAAGTTCTCTTTCACTACTAATTTACGTTTCATCCGCAATAGTTAAGAAGTTGATGAATTTCTAACAATTAATCATGTCTACCAGTATATCGCCCACCCCTAATCCAGCGAGTAGATTATCAGTGGATGGCCTGTTAATCATATGAAGCTATTGTTTGGTTTTTAGTCATATTGATCATTTTTGGGCCTCATTCATTCAGTGTTCTCTGAGACTCTTCAATCTTCCAAATTTCTCCAGAATTTACTTTGTCATTCAACTTACTGGGAGGGTATGGAGGAGTTGTTCCCAAGCAGTGGCTCCAGAAGTCAGGACAACAGTCGGACACGGTGCGGTTGCAGAACAAGTCGCAGTAACAGATGGTGTCCAGGTACGGCACAGTGCACTGGTCATTTCGGCCGGGGCAGCATCCTCCTCTCCTCTGGCAGTAGGAGCCAAAGGGGTCCCGGATTCCCCTGAGGTGCAATGGGTTGGCCAGTTCTCTCTTAGTGCGGGACTGAGTCCTCGCCGACATTCCCCCTTCCGCCAGCAGGAGGAGCGCTGTGATGGCGGCCAGCATCAAGAGCTTCAACATTGCTTATCTGTCATAAAGAAATCAATACAGCAAAACATAAGCCATTAGGGTCAACTTTCAAATCAGAATTGAATCTAATGCACCAATACAAAATTACGCTTCTTCATGCTGGAAAAACAACAGTGATTACAGCAAAAATAACCTTTTAAACATTTGAGCGAAAACCGAAACGATAGATACGAGAAACATAACTTGGAAGTGTTAGGCAGAGCAATGCAATTCCTAACACCGATGGTTTATTTTGCACTTTCCTGAAGCAGGCTGAGCTCGAGGCTATGAGCCAACAATCTGCAATATAAACATCACGGATAAACAGACGTTCCACTTGTTCTTATTTCAATAATGCACTCAACAATAACAGCACAGCAGAAGAGGTTTCACTTTTGTCCATGATTGAAACTGCTATTATTCTATGTGCTTGGGTTTCTGTGGGATGGTCCATACATTGAGGTGTGTCTAATAGAAAAGGTGGGGTCGTGTGACTCAGGCCTCAAATTACTGTAGTCCACCAGTCTTTATTTACTTGCTAAACTGTCTAGGAAAGACTCACGGCAGTGACTAATGCTATGTAAATATTGTTTTAAACAAGGCTCTTCCTTTTTAGAAAAAGCACAAAGGTCTGTTGACTGCATTGTCTGTGTTTGATCTCTCTTGAGACATTTTGTCACTTTTATGATATTTGAGCTGAGTAAACAGATCAACATACTTGGCACCATCATGGATCACATACAGAGCTAATACAGAAAAAAATCTGTGAAAATTTAAGAAAACCCCTAAATTATCCATATTATACATAATCCACTTGGAGTGTTTACACTTAAACAGAATTCAAAAAATGTGTGTCATATTTGATTCAACATGCTCCAAGGCTGTATGAAATAGCTTAATTATTGTGCAAGGATAATTCATGTTTTGCGTTCATGCTGCTAATCCATTTAGTTACCTGAGAAATTAAACTATAAAACCCAGTGGTAAATGCTGTAACGTTTTATTCTTGTATGCTTACAGATTGTGTTTGTATTAAAACGTTAAGATAAGATAAATGTGCCTTAAATAGGGGCCCCTTAAATAGGAAATTGGACTTGTTTATATTCATAGGCCAAGAAAGGACACAGTAGCTGACATGGTGGAAATAATGTCGGTATCAAACTAACGGAGCCAGAACTTATCATTGTTACGGAAACAGCTATTTCCTGCAGTCAAAACCAAGGCGGGCGCACAAACAGGGTAAGGCTGTCTTATTAAAGCTGTCCATCTTTGATGATAAAATAGCACATTTTTGTGTAGATTTATAGACAAAATGCCCTCACAAGCATTTTGTATGTCAAATATAAATGATTATTTTTAGATTATATATTAATGTATTTTTTAAATGTTTTTGAAAGAAGTCTATTATGCTTATCAAGGCTGCATTTGATCAAAAATACAGTAAAAACAAATATTATTTAAAAAAAAAATCTATTTAATTTTTTTTGAAAAATGTAATTTATTCCTGTGATGCTAAGCTGAATTTTGATGGATCTTATTACATAATTACATACATATTGCCGTTTAAATGTTTGTATTTGTAAGATTTTTTATTGTTTTTCAAAGAAATCTTTTCTGCTGATCAAAGCTGCGTTAATTTGATTAAAAATACAGAAAAATATAATAATATGGTAATATTGTAAAATGTATTGCAATTTAAAATAGTGGTTTTCTATTTTAATATACTTTAAAATAGAATTTATTCCTGTGATGCAAAGCTGAATTTTCAGCTTCATTACTCCTGTCATCAGTGTCACATGATCATTCAGAAATCATTCTAATACAAAACTAACACAATATTAAAATAGAAATCTTTTGTTACAATATACAATACCATTTACAATTGGGGGCCAGTAAATTTAGTCTTCTTTTTTTTTTTTTTTTTTAAAGAAATTAATAATTTTATTTAGCAAGGATGTGTTAAATTGATAGAAAGATTCATACTGTTAGACAAGATTTCTATTTTGAATAAATGCTGTTCTTTTTAACTGTTTATTCATCAAAGAATCCTGAAAAAATATCACAGGTTCCAAAAAAATATTAAGCATCACAACTGATTCCAACATTGATAATAAATCAGCATATTAGAATGACTTCTGAAGGATGATGTGACACTGAAGACTGTAATGGCTAATGAAAATTCAGCTTTTCATCAGATAAATAAATTATTATATTAATATTATAAATATAAATTATATTTGAAAGTATATTAAAATAGATTAATTATATTAATAATATTACTTTTTCCATTTTTTATCAAATAAATGGAACTTTGATGAGCATAAGAAACTTTTTTAAAACACATAAAATATTTTACGGGTCCCAAACAGTGTATATATATATATATATATATATATAGATGATAAAAAGAACAGGATCATAGAAAGTAATTAAACAGCATTTATTTTACATAGAAATCTGTTGGAACATTATAAAAGTTACATATTAAACTGATTTGTACATACATATTTTTAGATTTATATATATGATGTCTTTTGAAATAACATGGCTTTAAAGTTAAAATAGCCTTTTAAAAATGTCCTTTTAAAGGTCATTGTTTGGGCCGGGTCATTCCTTCCCTTTCTCCTCATTTAATTGATCAAATTACTGCTCCTCACTTTCACTGATCCTCCTCCCTGTGAACAATGTCTTGAGATCACACATAATTGTGCTCAAGCTGCCTGTTGTGGTCTCGGCTTTAAAAGAAAAGACACTTGACAAAGACGAGAGGCCCGGCGAGCAAATTACAGAAATAGCATCATTAATTACCCAATCAGCCCACCATGCACAATGTCCCCCATACAGACAAAAGAACATCCCCGGAAACAAAGTCCATTGCTGTGCAGTTTTCTGCATGACTGTGCCTTTAGTTGGCCAGAGCTCAGCCTCACACACACACACTGAAACATATGGCAGCAGTGTCATGGTGGCATTTCAAAGACACTTTCTCTCACTGAGGGAAAGAAATGCATGTTTGACCCCGTTGTCATGCTGATAACGCTGGAAAACATCAGCAGTGATCTCGCTACAGTAATGTGGATATTTTGGCTTTCGAATGCTCGCCTGTTTGCTGTTAGCTTGTGGAGACGTGTTGACTTTTACTTGACAAACAGCCCGTATGACGTTTGATGTGCAGCAGACGGTAAAACTGCTGCTACCACACACATCACTAAATTAGAGTCTGATGTCTGACAAATGATACAGCATTTGCTTTCATCAAGACTTACATCAGCGCTTCTGAGCACGCAAAACTAATGAGCTGATACAGAAAATACAGTCATATCTCCAATCTGAGATGCATGTACAGGTGGTTCAACACAACGTTCTGATGCAAACACCGCGATCATAACAGGATAAAAATACAAGACGCCGATTTTAATTTTGTCTGCTAGATATTTACATCAAATTTTATCTTCACCAATAAATACAGTTGATGTCAAAAGTTTACATACACCTTGCAGAATCTGCAAAATGTTACTTATTTTACCAGAATAAGGAGATCATACAAAATGCATGTTATTTTTTAGTTAGTACTGACCTAAATAAGATATTTCACATAAAAGACATTTACATATAGTCCACAAGAGAAAATAATAGTTTACCCCATTCAAAAGTTTACATACACTTGATTTGTAATACTGTGTTGTTACCTGAATGATCCACAGATGTGTTTTTTTGTTTAGTGATAGTTGTTCATGAGTCCCTTGTTTGTCCTGAACAGTTAAACTGCCTGCAGTTCTTCAGAAAAATCCTTCAGGTCCCACAAATTATTTGGTTTCAGCATTTTTGTGTATTTGAACCCCATTACAGCAATGACTGTATGATTTTGAGATGCATCTTTTCACAATGTGGACAAATGAGGGACTTATGTACAACTATTACAGAAGGTTCAAACCCTCACTGATGCTTCAGAAGGAAAAACGATACATTAAGAGCCGGGGGGTGAAAACTTTTTGAATTTGAAGATCAGGGTAAATTTAACTTATTTTGTCTTCTGGGAAACATGTAAGTATCTTCTGTAGCTTCTGAAGGCCAGTACTAAATGAAAAAATATGATATTTAGGCAAAATAAGAGAAATGTACACATCTGCATTCTGTTCAAAAGTTTACACCCCCGGCTCTTAATGCAACGTTTTTTCTTCTGGAGCATCAGTGAGCATTTGAACCTTATGTAATAGTTGCATATGAGTCCCTCAGTGTGAAAAGGTGGAGCTTAAAACCATACAGTCATTGTTGGAAAGGGTTCAAATACACAAAAATGCTGAAAAACCGAAGAATTTATATAATCCCTCTTATTTTGGTAAAATAATTAACATTTTGCAGATTCTGCAAGGTGTGTGTAAACTTTTGACTTCAACTGTATTAAAGTTGATTTTAAGGTTGATATTTAACATATTCCTTTGTGATTGTAGAGTGACACTTCATGGACTTTAAAAGCAGGTCTAGAAGCTTCCATATACAGTATCAAATAACAGACAGATAGAGGACTGCGGAGACTTTCTAGCAAATTCCATGCATATCACTTCAGTTCAAGGTTCTTGAACTGTCAAACGAGTATATTGCTTCTACTGTAGCTTGAACCAGACACCACCTACTTACAAGTATTGTAAAACCGAAGGTGCAGACACCTGAGTTTCACCCACTCTGATGATATGAGGGATATTTGATATCATAATTCATTTTCTGACAGTCATTTACACTACTCTTAATGTAGTTTACATAGTTGTTTAAGTCACGTTTGCAGTTTGAATGCATCCACTAAGCCTGGTATTTATGGTATTATTCAGATTTGAAGAGTTATGCAATAGATTTAATGAAAGTAGACTTTTCAGACAAATAACTGACTATAACTTTCATCATAATAGCAAACAAAAACTAACTAAAAACTCTAAAGCAGCAAATATCCTAAACCAACCTAACCTACAGTCTGGCTAAATTATTAAAATTATACAGAATGTACAAGTATGTTTTTGTATATCAATAATGTTTTTTTAAGGATTTGTAAATGTGAGCTTCATAGTATAGTATAAAAAATATACATGAATACTATACTAAACACAAAAAAACTAGGCCAGGCTTTAAATGCAACACTTAATTGAAAAGTGACATTGAAAAAGGCTGCAGACTAATGTAGAATATTCTAGATTCAATAACAGCTGAAGTACAATAAGTAATAATGCTTTCAGTTTCATAACTTAAACTACTTTTACTTCATGAGATGACATTCTTGGTACATTTAAAGAGGATAATGCTTGTTGTATGGAGCTGTGCTGCCTGTCTGCTGCTCTTAACTACGCACCTGTTTGACACACTTGCATTAGAAAGGGAGGGAGGAGGTTATACAGAAAGCAAAGAATGAAAAAAAGTCCCCCACCTTGTATAGTGAAATCAAATCCTTCCTCTGGTTATATCCAGTGCACAAAATGTTAGCTGGTCTGTTTCAGCTACAGGTCAAAGTACTAAATACAGTTGCACACTCACTGTCTTCAGCCTCCTGTCTGGCCCCTAGTCACACTAGGATTTTCCCTCATTATATAGACCAAGGACAAGCCCTCCGACCAACCCACTCCTGGTTTGCCCTCCTTCTTTTCTGTCCCTCTCTCTCCCTTCCTTCTGTCCCTTTCCTTGAGAGTTTTGACTGCTTGTGTTAGTTTTGGAGGACTTTATCTTTCTATGCAACACTTTTCCTGTTGGTTAATTTACTTACGGATTATTGTAATCTGTTTTACACTACTGTACTGTTGTTTCTTTTTTTCTGTGTACACAAAGGTCATTTCAGAGGTAGGTTCTTCCCTCACCACCTGGTGGTCAGTCGGATAACTACATTAACAATTCACTTCATGACATCAATGACATTACATCAACTACTGGACTACCACCAATTAAGTTTTTAAAAGTAAAACAGAAAAATATAGTTAAAAATATATATAAATATAAAATATTATTGCATTAACCTGAGGAAATTTCAATGCTTGTAATATCCTATAGTATCAAGAGCTGCTATGGAGGCACATACGTGCAGATATATCAGGCAGCTGATCTTGATTACACAATTTGACACTCAATTCTGCGCATGTTGCAATTCACTTTACAACACGAGCTGACTTGCCCTTTACGAGCTTTGACAAGAGGAAACTTTATAGTGCCGGTTCTGCTTCATAATCAGCTGTTCTGCCTTCAGATAATTTTTTTCTAGTTGGGTGTTCTTGCAATGTGTTTATCAGGAAAGTCTTCCTAAATTGGACATGATGTGAATGCATGACACATTCCACAAAAACCAGTATTATAATGAAATATAACATAAGAATTAAGCTAGTATGGAACATAGTTTGTTTTAAACGCACCAAATGTCAGCACAACAACCCATAAAAATCATGGCTTTGTCTTGTTCCATCTCAGAAGCCGTGAACTTTTTTTATTGTACACTGCAATTAAAGTCATACAGCGTTAAAATATAGATGTAATCTAATGAAACGATATTTAATTAATTGTGTAACAGTAATTTGAATGATAACAAATTTTATTTTAGAAAAAAAATGATTTTGCATACAAAATACTGTGTTTTTACACCAACTGGATTTTATTTATTTTTACTGACCCAAAAAAAATTCCAAACTAAATACTGTATACTGTATTATATATAGTTTTATAGTTATATATATATATAGTTTTAACTTGGCTATAACTTGGCAAACAACCATGGAATAAGCAGGATAATCAGTGAGTCAGAAATGAACTGATTCACTGATGTCCATTCTTCCATTAAGAATGAAAAATCAGTTCCCAAAAACACAGCTGATAATGCATGTGTCAAGAAAGCTGATGAAGGTTCTGACATGTGGCCCACTGTAAAGTCATTCTCGAACAATCTGGCTCTGTCTTCTTAAGCAGATGAAACTCACAAAAGACCCTCAGAACAGATGCAATGTGTCAACATGACAACAGGCTCTCAATACTCCCCTTTAACAACTGCTCGTGTGCGTGTTCAGTAGCCTATGAGAGCCGCAAATGAGTCAGAAATGACAGAAACTCATGGATTGGTTTCAACTACAAACTCTGATATGCTGGTCAAAAGGACAAAGTGTCCTGATCCTTTCTCATGGAAATATCCAAAAGAATTTGGCTTCAGTTCATGTGTCCTGAGCAACACCACCCCCATAATATTGTAGATCTAAATGTTCTAGATTTAAAATAGAGAATAGAAAAACAAAATGTGTTCTGGTGTTCTCATTTTAAGTTAAAGGGGTCATCGGATGTCCATTTTCCACAAGTTGATATGATTCTTTAGGGTCTATAACATACATACAAAATTTCTCAATGGTAGTGTAAAACAACACCCTTTTACCTTGTCAAAAACAGCTCTGGTTCACAGCGACCCGTTTCGGTGCATGTTCCTTTAAATGATAATGAGCTCTGCTCACCCCGCCCCTCTCTTCCATGGGGTGAGGAGGCATTCTCTGGGAGACTGTAAACTTTAGCTGCATTTAGACGTGAAACTTGCTAACTAGCACATTATGAGGAGAGGCGATTTGCAAAGATTCATAAAAAAACCCTGATACTTCTTCTGTAGGTGAAGCTGGATCACGAATGATTTGCGCAAACATAGACGTAGAGGTAGATCGGGGGAGCATTCCATTCAAAAACAAAAGTAATCCTCTGCGTCTTTAGTGGCTCAGATATCGGGAGTAAATGACGACTGCTATGTTCATTATTACATCCAACAACATACACCTCAATCGCTTAGGAGATATTCTTGTCTATCCCTGCTCCAGCATCGAAACAATGGCGGACAGTTCACAGCTCACTCAGGACGGGTCTGTGCTAAAACGACCATGTCAATCAATAGTCGTGGGAGGGGCCTGTGCAGGGGCCTGTGCAGAACTATATTCTGCTAGGAATCTCAAAACAGCCTGATCTGACAAAGTGATTATTATTACTGGGGATTTAAAAAAAAAAAGCCCTGGGTGGATTTTTATCATTATAGGATGGATGTGTACACACATTTCCAACACAAATTTATGTTCAAACAACATGTAAAAGTGAATTTTGAACCTGATGACCCCTTTAAAATATATTTTCGATAAAAATAAAAATTACCCAGCTGCCTTAAAATTTTAAGTTCAGTCAACTTAAAAAAGTTTAGTCAGCTTGAAATGATAAGTTGTACTAAGTAACAACTTAGATGTTTGAGTTCATTCCACTTAAAAGTTTAAGGCAGCTGGGTTACAAGCCCAGTTTTGACAAACCAAATTGTTTGTTTAGTCAACTCAAAGATCTAAGTTTTCACTTAGTACAACTTAACATTTCAAGTTGACTAAACTTATTTGAGTTGACTGAACCTAAAATTTTAAGGCTGCAGGGTAACAAATTATTTTATGTTGACTCAACAAATTGTGTTTTTTCCTTTCTTTTTCTTTCTTTCTTTCTTACTTTTTTAACTCTCTTTCTTCAGTCAAAAAGAAACTAAGGTTTTTGAGAAAAACATTCCAGGATTTTTCTACATATGGTGGACGTCAGTGGGGATCAACAGGGTTGAAGGTCCCAATTGCAGGTTCAGTGCAGCTGGGGCTCTACACGATCCCAGCCAAGAAAAAAGGGTCTTATCTAGCAAAACGATGAGTCATTTTCTAAAAAAAAAAAAGTATATTTTATATATATATATTTATATATTTATTATATATTTTATATGATTAGAATATGCATTAGCTGAGATGCTGCTGTCACAGCCATGCTAACAACTTTGACTGTTTCTTTCCCACAATAAAACAGCTATCCTGCACAAAGTGCACAGCTATCTCAGAACAAGATTTGTGGCCTAGTCATGATGTGAGGCTTTTATTAATTCAGAGTCAAGACTGAGATAAGAGATTACGTTTAACTCTCAGTTTCTATTTGCCTACTGTAATTACTATTGTACGTTTTTGACATTTACAATCACCTCCTGAACACCCTAAAGGATGTTACATATTTTTGTGTTCGTAGAGGATTCTTGTTTGATCCCATTAGGAATGGTTCCAATTTATGAAAGATGTTCCATTAACATTCCTTTTGGAATGCTTATATACAATGTGAATTCAGGCTTGAACTCTACAAATTGAGTATTCCATTATTCAATTGTGATTTTACTGAAGAGCTGACAAGGTGCAGATGAAAAAAAAAAGCATTAGACAACCTATTTTGAGTCATTTAATTTTAGCTCATCTTTCAGCAACTATAATTGTGTGACTTAGCTAAACTTAAGCTCTTTCAACTGCAGTTCTACGATTTTCACTTTGATTTTAGGTGTATGATTATTTCTACAAACTTTCAGCAGGCCTTGACCTGCTCTCATCCCCCTTGTTTTCTTTGGTTTATAGTGGTTCTGCACTCTTTGAGTTGTACCTGAAGTCATTTTTCATCTGTGTTGATGATTACTCAACATTCAAGCAGAACTTCTGGCATCTTCTGTTGCTCAAGAAAACAAGTTGTTTTCATTTTTTTCCTGCATTGCTTCAACAAGGCTGATGAAGTATTTAACTGTAATTAACACATGCTGAGACATGCTGCCATTTCTAATGTTGACTGTAATGTGTGGGAACTCTTGCTTTTCCTGTTGTTTCTACCAAGTTAACATCCTCAATTCCTAATTTTTGTTTAAAATAATAGTTAATTTGGCTTGAGAGCCAGCTTACTGATCTGCTGTATAAGGTTCTTCTTCTTCTTCTGAGCCAAAACTTAGTCAGTATCTCCTCCTAGAGCTTTAAAGTTACAACCACCAAACTCAGGTCAGAACTTCAGACTGGTCTGAAGTTAGCTGCTATATCTTTTCTTACTGATCCGGCTTACGGTTTTCAAAAACCAGACTATCAAAACCACCTAAAATCCCATAGACTTTCATTGAGGGGGTGAAAACTTTTATAAAAAAGAGCCCTACAGTATGGTGCATCTAAGATGTTTATTGCTATAGCAAAGCTTAACAACTCCCTACTTTAAAAACTGCTAAAACCAGCCTAAGCTAAATGGCTGCTTTGGCTGGTCTCCCAGGCTGGTTTTAAAGTGGTTTAGGCCACTTTTTAGCTGGTCAGGCTGGTCTTAGCTGGCAAAGCTGGGAGACCTGCTAAAAGACCAGCCAAAGTTAAACCAGCTATTTTCAGTTTAAACCAGCTAAAACTAGACAACCAGCCTACGCTGGTTTTAGCTGTTTTTTAGCTGTTTTTTACTGAATCAACTGGTTTTAGTTGGTTTAAACATGTTAATCATGCTAGAAACATGCTAGTAACTTGCTAATCATGTTAACAACATGTTATTAACATGCTAATCATGCTAGCAACATGCTAATAATATGCTAATTATGCTAGAAACACGTTAGCAACATGCTAATAACTTGCTAATAATGCTAATAACAGTAAATAACTTGCTAATCATGCTAGCAACATGCTCGTAACTTGCTAATCATGCTAAAAACAGTTAATAACTTGCTAATCATGCTAGCAACATGCTCGTAACTTCCTAATCATACTAGCAACGTGCTAGTAACTTGCTAAGCATGTTAGAAACATGCTAGCAACATGCTAATCATGCTAGTAACATGTTAATCATGTTAGAAACATGTTAACAACATGTTAATTATGCTTGTAACTTTAATAATCATGGTAACAACATGCTAGTAACTTGCTAATCATCCTAATAACATGCTAGTAACTTGTTAATCATGCTAACAACATGCTAGTAACTTGCTAATCATGTTAGAAACATGCTAGTAACATGTTAATCATGCAAGCAACATGCTAATCATGCAAGCAACATGCTAATCATGTAAGAAACATAAGAAACATGCTAATCATGCTAGAAACATGCTAGCAACATGTTACTTAAGCTATAAGCATGCTAGTAACTTGCTAATCATGCTAGAATCATGCTATTAATTGGGTAATCATCTTAACAACATACTAATCATGCTAACAACATTGTAATCAAACTATAAAAATGCAAGCAACAAGCTAGTCATGCTAAAACATGCTAACAACATATTAAATCATGTAAGCAATGTGCTAAATCATGATAGCAACATCAACTTTCATACTTTTACAAATGCTTCAAAAGGCTAGGCTTTCTCAAGCCAACTCAAAGTTTGTTCTCAAACTTTACTCATCTAGTTAGAATTCTGTCCTTGTTTTACTCACCCATTAGACTTTTGTGGAAACTTCTTACAACAGCCTAAACTGATTTTCTGGTCTTAGTTATTCTCTTAATCTGGTCAGAGTGGTGTACTGGTTTTCCCTGCTGAAAAAAAAAGCAGTAGACACCATCACAAAATTTGTAATGGTTTTTCTGGTTATAATGGGACTTGTATTGGTTTTAATGGAAACTGTAATGGACCCTGTGGGTTTCTACTGGTAACTAGTCACCTTCTATTTGTGGCTTGTTAAAACCACTAAATCCTAATGGAATATGTCCCAAAACACACAACAGAAAACCATTTTTAATGGTTTTAATGGTTAAAAGTTGATGGTTTGTAATGTTAGTAATGATATTTGTAGTATTAGAATTTCTGATGTGATGGTTTCTATTGTTTTTTTCGACAGGGTTAAAAGAGATTTTGGCAGTTTTCAGCTAATCAGGCAAGAAGACCAGCCGGCTGCTCATCTAAACCAACTAAATACCAGCTTAGCTCAGGTTGGGAGACCACCTTAAACCAGCTAGGACCGGTTTAAACAAGTTGCAACAAACCAACAAACGTCCTCATGATAGGAAATTTAATTGTGAACATTCTGTCACTGCAGCTGTTCCAAATAAAAATCATAAAATTTGAGTGTTCTGTAGGTGGACATAATTCCTTGAAAGTCAACTGAAATCCGGATGAAATCTGAAACGCAGATCTTTCTCAGAGTCTCCAGAGAGGACAAAAGCAGAATCTTATTGACCACAAAAACAAACCCTCCACTTTTTAGCCAAAGCAAGCAAAGGGGCCCCCGAACAAATCCCACATCTCCCTCAGTGCTGCTGCTTTTACAGTCCAGTCGTATTAATAGGTTTGGAGAGTTGGGGTCTCAGGTGGTCAAAAGGAACCCACAGGGACTGTCCCATCTCCTGTTGTCCATCAGCGTGTGATCAATGTCTGTCACCCCAGCCCAAACATCCCCCACCCCAGCACACCACCCTGCCCTATACACAGTCTTACTGTACCTAATGACTAATTCATGCACTCAGAAGTGCAAACCCAAACCTGTAAGACTTTTGTTAATCTGCAGAACACAAATTAAGATATTTTAGATGAAATTTGAGAGCTTTCTGACCCTGCATAGACAGCAACACAACTGACATGTCCAAGGCCCAGAAAGGTAGTAAAGACATTGTTAAAATAGTCCATGTGACATCAGTGGTTCAACCATAATTTTATGAAGCAAAAATAGCAGTTTCTTCTCTTCTGTGTCAGTCTTTGATGCACGTTCATAAAAATACCACATTAAAATGATCTTAATTTGTGCTTTGAAGATGAATGAAGGTCTTACAGGTCTTGGAATGACATGAGGGTGAGTAATTAATGACAAAAATTTCATTTTTAGGTAAACGATCCCTTTAACTAGTCCTTTGTTTTCTTGATGATTTTGCACATTAAAATCCAACCAGTTGATGGTAGCCATTGACTTCTATTATGTTAAAAAAAAATCACTATGAAAGTCAATGGCTACCATCAACTGTTTGGTTACCAACATTCTTCAGAATAACTTCTTTTGTTCTCATCAGACGAAGAAACTCATACAGGTTTGGAACAAATTGAAATTGAAGGTGAATTAATAATGACATTTAAAATTTTGGGGGTAAACTATCCCTTTAATGGATTTTAACATTTTCTTCCATCATTTTTTTTTTATCTTATATTCCATGCTTATGTTTTTACGAAATGTCCAGTCAAGTCATGCTTTTTGCTCATATGGTTTTTCTATATTTCCCTGAAACTGCTTTTGTACACTTTGTGACATGTTTTAGTACCCAGAACACTAAGAGGAATCAAAGCAACAAAAACAGAGCACTTTTACAAGGCCAAGAATAAAACCTGTGGGGGTGGATGGAACAGTCCTCAGTTCTTAAACGTTAATCCCTCTCATTATTAGGGTTAATGTCTATAAGGAATCTTTCTATATATATCAACACTGCTGAAATAACAGCAGTTTATGGACACTGAAAAGAAAGAGCAGATAAATGTAACATCACAAGCATAGTTCTGTGAAGCTATGATCTCTCTGGCCACATATCAGCACGTTTATGCATGTGTTCTTTTGGCCGTTCTGTTATGCTTATGTCTGTACACAGCAGGGAATCCTTTGATATTGGTGGATGACAGGAAGTGATGCGAAGACCCCTGTGTTCTGGACTCTGGTGGGTGGCTCATTCAGTTTTTGTCTCAGAGCCAGAGGCGTCACAGAGAGGGAATTGTCAGTTGGGCCTGGTTATATCTGGGACTACATTCTCCTGTGGAATAAACAGCATCAGTGTTCCTTGTTTACAATCACTGGTATGAAAAGTTCCAGAGGGAAACTTCCTGTTTATTAGGAACAAGTTACAGAATCACACCAACTAAACTCGTGTCATTGAGTTTAGTTGGTGTGATTCTGTAACTTTTTTTTACATGTAATTTACATGCAAAGAGAAGGTATATACAGTTGAAGTAAAAAATTTACATACATCTTGCAGAATCTGCAAAATGTTTATTTTACCAAAATAAGAGGGATCATACAAAATGCGTGTTATTTTTTATTTAGTACTGACCTGAATAAGATGTTTCACATAAAAGACATTTACATATAGTTCACAAGAGAAAATAGTGGTTGAATTTATAAAAATGACCTTGTTCAAAAGTTTACATACACTTGATTCTTAATACTGTGCTGTTACCCAGAATGATCGACAGATGTGTTTTTTTTTTGTTTAGTGATAGTTGTTCATGAGTCCCTTGTTTGTCCTTATCAGTTAAACTGCCCACTGTTCTTCAGAAAAATCCTTCAGGTCTCACAAATTCTGTGGTTTTTCAGCACTTTTGTGTATTTGAACTCTTTCCAACAATCACTGTATGATTATAAGAGCCATGTATGTAAACTTTTGAACGGTGTCATTTTTATATATATTTTTTTATTTTCTTTTGTGGACTATATATAAATATTTTTATATATTATATTTATATATTTATATTTATATATATATATATATATATTTTTTTAAGTAAAATATCTTATTCAGGTACAAAATGCACTACAAATAAAACATAAAACAACATGCATTTTGTATGATCCCTCCTATTTTGGCAAAATAATTAACATTTTGCAGATTCTGCAAGGTGTGTGTAAACTTTTGACTTCAACTGTGGGTTTGCAAAGCAGTTATATGACATAAATGAGAGATGATAAACTGCATAAAATAACTCTACACAGTTTGCATGAAACATCATTTTCCAACTTGTGTGGTTACGTAATTGCTCTAAATGGGTTAATGTCAAGAGAAAAGAGTGAAGTATGAGTGTGTGTTTTTTACGCCTTCTCTCAACACAGACAGGAGAAAATGTGGTTGAAATAACTGTACTGATTTAAACAATACAATAAAAAAGAATGAGTACTGTTGTAAAATATAAATAAGTAAGAACACATAAAACAGTCTCAAACACTAGACCATATCAGGAAAAAATAGGGTGTCTGGTCAGCCTAATCTTGACCTATGCATGACAGCTGCACTTCAGCAAGTCCAAATTTCCGCTGACATGAAGCTCTTTAAATCATCAGGCATCTCAAACACCATTTTTTCCCTTATATGCTGAAAGTGGTAAGGGTACATATGCAGTACACTCAGAAATGGTTCCTTCTTTGCTGATGACACAACTACTCTACAACTCTCATATAACCCTTCACTACTGACCTCTGACCTCTATTGCAACTTAGAAATGTTCTTGCAGCTTTACTGCTGCATCTATGCGCCATATACTGTATATTTGAGAAGGCAGGCTCTACTAATTATACACTAATACTAAAATACATTGAAATGAATTCAAATAAAGTCAGCATGACCAATGTTCAGAATATCAACTACAAATGCTCACCTTCCACAGCAGCAGTCCCACCAGGACAAGTTTTCACATGACCTTCCTAGCTCAACACTTCAGAATTCCTCAGATGTGTTATCACCACACTCAATGAAAAATAACGCAACAGGGGAAAACAATAGAGAGGAGAGAGCCAAGACAAAGACACAACAATGTCAGAGTTGCGAGGTGGGAGGCAACAACTTACTTTGATAAAATCCTGGATTCCTCCTGAGAACTTCACCACACAGAAGAGCCTTTTAATAATATTGGGAAAAATGAAAGCAGATGTTAAAATATAAAGCCAGTTATATATAGAACTTTAATAGCAACATTGACAAATTTAAAAGTAATGTAGATTTAGATGCAGTTTTCATAACGTGTTAGGTATGAAAATTAGGTATGACTCAAACACAAGTCAATGGTCTATAATAGGGAATGGACAGCGATGTCCTGTAGGCACATACCTTTATAAGCGGTGTTAGGGTCATGGTATTTCTGGGAGGGACCATCATCACAGCATACCTGGACCTGAGACAGCTTGACTTAGCAGGACATGTCCTAAGGGTATAATAGCAATGTGAAGAAATTTAAATTTTGTCGATTTTAAAATACTTACAAATAATGAACAACCCATTGTACACTAGTTTAATTTGTCCATTATATAGAAGTGTAGAAATATCCATATTATACACTGTATCTAAACATCCTTAAAGGGATAGTTCACCCAAAAAAGAAAAAAATTACCCCATGATTTTCTCGCCTTAGGTCATTTTAAGTGTATATGACGTTCTTCATTCAGACTAATATAACTAGAGTTATATTAAAAAATGTTCTGGCTCTTTCAAGCTTAGTGTGGCAGTGAATGGCTGTTGAGACTTTGAAGCCCAAAAAAGTGCATCCATCCATCATAATAAGTACTCCACATGGCCCTGGACGGTTAAAAAAGGCCTTCTGAAGTGAAGTGATGCATTTGTGTAAGAAAAATATCCATATATAAAACTTTCTAAACCGTAATCTGTAGATGTTGCTAACTGTCTAAAGTGCAGTGGAGAGAACAAAACAAAAAACTGGTCACAAATTAGAAGTATAAAATGAGGATTTGTAAATAAAAATGTTGGGATTTTGATATAAGCCAAGAGACTTTGCTTTGATGTTCCTTTGCTGTAAACAAAACTTGCTAGCATATTCTCAACAGCCATTCACTCCCATTATAAAGTTTGGAAGAGCCAGGACGTTTTTTAATATAGCTCCGATTGTATTTGTTTGAAAGAAAAAAATTCATGTAGACCTAGGATGGCTTGAGGACGAGTGAATTTTTATTTTTGGGTGAACTATCCATTTAAATCTATTTCCAGTGGACTAGAATAAAACCAATGGGATAAGTAAAATATGTATTAGGTAAAAGATGTAATTTCTTGAAACAAACTTATTTTCTTACACAATTTGGATTAGCAAGTACATTTTTCTAATTTTAAGGCTGCTTAGATGCATTTACAGGTAATCCAAAAAAAAAACAAAAAAAAAAACACAGGCGTTATGACAACTACTCAAAATTCGTGCAGAGCAAATGAGACTGCAAGCAAATGAGACTAATTACTTGGCTAACTTCGACTGTCTAGACAGATTGGACAACTTGAACTATTGTAACACTGTGCATATGAGTCATGTGATGAACTGACAAGTGATATTATTAAAAAGCAGAAAAGAAACTGTGAACATTACAAGTGACATTTAGACATGACCTTTTTTGATTACTGAGAGGAAAAATGTGTTCACTAATTTTTGGTCACGAGTGTGTAAAATAATCAGGGTAGAGTTACATACCTGTGCAGAGATAAGACACACAACTAAGGGTCCACATTAAGTTTCAGAGCAGCCGACTGATAGAGGAAAGTTCTAGTGATCTGTGGGTTTATATGCATATTTTACCTTCATGTGTTTGAAATTCCTTTCACATATTTGATTTGAATAGAAGCAGATTCTAAACAAAGGACTAAATTTCATTTATGGGAAATATACACCATGAAGAAAAGCTCCTGATTTAATCAACTGTCTGCCACATGAAAATGTAATGCTTAAACTGTGTGATGAATGTACATTTTGATTTTGTCATTTCAAGGAGGACCTTACTGAGGGAACACAAATGGACACTGTGTACAAAATCTATTGCACTATACAAACCGTCCCGTTAACTGGAGTGAAAGGAAATCAATAGAAAGCCTTTTTAAAGTCTCCCGAGCAGATGCTCAGGCCTCCAAACCCCCAGACAACAATCAAAACTGTCATTACACACTGAGCTCCACCTGAACCCCACAAATATAAGCAACTGCCTTAAATGTGATTCTTTAGTGATTCCATCTGAATCAGGACAGAATCTGCAACAGACCTGTTGGCTTATGATTATAGGTGGTCTATACCATCATCAGTATATCAATAAAATAAATGGCTATTTGGCTTGGTCTTATGAACGATTCACATTTCATTAGCAAATGTAAATCTAGTGTTCAATACAGCTTAGAATTCAGGACTAAATATTTTTTTCTGTCATTCATTTGTGTAACAGCAATGTTTCTAGCCTAATGACAACAGCATGTGAAGGTTCACCTTGAATTCCACCTTAGAAATGAGAAAAGTTTCATGCATTTCCCTTGACAGACTCCACAAGCTGCCTCAAAGCTGTAAGAGAGAGGATGATTGTTTAGGGCTGTTTGTTTAGTAACACATCATTCCCTTCATTCTCAGCCTCTTGCTTAGAGGAATTTGAGTGAGGTTTAAGAGTGAGATTTTCACACCAGGCGTATGTTGGCACCAGGAAAAGAGGTGGAAATGAGAATGCTGACAGTGAAAGGACTGTCTGTGCTACAGCTGCCACCTGCTAGCTCACTAATATCTCAAACTTCTCAAGGCCAGAGGATAAGAGCCGAACGAAGACCTCATCCTCCCCCTGGACTGAGAGTCCTGTCACTATTATCTCAGCTGAAGCTGAACTGTTCTATCTACTGAGAAATAATGAATTATTTTCATAGGTCCTCTAATGTCTCACGCATCTCGCATTACTGATTCACACACTGCACTACATTCTATTAAATTACTGTAAATTATATACATTACAATCTTTTATGGAGTTCTTTATGGTTTGGATAATGGCTAATTAGCTAGATAACATGACCACTTTATGTTAGCATTAATGTCACAGTGTAATTTTAAAATAATACTGACAAACAACATGTAATTATTGTGTGTATAGCATCTTATTGGGTGATTTGAACCCCTGACTGTAAGTATTAAACTGGCATAATTTGTGCTACAAGCATGAATAATATCTCAAAATGTGTGGCTTGTTGAGAATGATAAAATTGGCTAAAACAATTTTATAGTCTGAAGAGAAATCTTATAGACCTGTGAGTGCGGTCATTTACCTTGCAGTATGTAAAAACCAACCCGATCTCATGACAATTCGTACATATTTTAAAGGGTGTCTAATTCAGCATTTTTTAAACGAATCTCTTGAATGAATTATTCAGTGACAAACACAATGACAACACAGCTTCGAATGTTCCGGTATGACGTTCACCCAAACGTTATAGGTTAATGCTGAGGTAAATCACATTACATGACTATTTACAAGCTGTTTACTAACGGTATAAATGCTTGGAAATAATATTTAACGTTTTAAAATCTGTTCATTATTTGTAGCGCGCCAGCCACCCAATAATTTGGAGAAAAAACACTGCATCTTAAGGACCTTTTCAGAAAATGTATGTAAATCACATTCAAATACTAAATACAGAAATTCTTTTATTCTTTTTTTAGATCATAATTTTAAAAATTCTATAGTTAATTGAAAGTTTGAAGAAAGAAGAAAAACTACAGTATGCATAAATGGCATTCGAAATTTTTTAATTAATGTGACTTTCACAAAAAAGGGAATTTATTACTTTTAATAAAATAAACTTCTGAGAACCCACCATATATGTTCGTATAGCTAAATATGATCTCCCACAACACCATGTTTACAAGTTTTCTTGGCATTTATGTTGGTATTTATGGCCTAATATGTCAGCAGTGTCCTTTAAATTGGAGACACTATGTATTTATTATTAAAAATATTAAATAATTTGAAAATTAAGTCGTCTCCCTCCGAGACGACTTAATATCACAACGTCATAAAGTGACCTGGAAAGAAGGGTTTTAAAGGGGTCATCGGATGCTAAGTTCACTTTTACATGTTGTTTGAACATTAATGTGTGTTGGCAGTGTATGTACAAATCTACCCTATAATGATATGATGCAGTGTTTTTTAATTAATCTGTAAAAATATTTCCTTTTTCTAATCAAGCCATTCTCAGATGCCTGTCGTTGTGGCGTCACACCTACAGAGGCCGCTCCCACAATAGTTGATTGACATGAGCGTCTTACCTCAGATCAGTTGTAACAGTCCAACCTTCGTGTTTTGATGCCGGAGCAGGGATGTAAGTTAGACAAGAATTGAGCAGTTGAGGTGTTGTGTTGCTGGATGTAATAATGAACTTAGTGGTTGTCATTTACCCCCCGACATCTGAACCGCTGAAGATGCAGTGGATTACATTTGTTTGTGAAGGGAATGCGCCTCCCGATCTACATATATCCGTCTATGTTCGCGTGAATCATTGGCAATCCAGCTTCACTTACAGCTGAAGTGAGTATGAGGGTTTTTTTTTTTTTATGAATCTTTGCGATCGCCTTTCCTAATAATGTGCTAGTTAGCAAGTTTAGCGGCTAAACGCGGCTAAAGTAAACATGCCCGTCACTCCACAGAGAGAAGAGAGGGGCAGGCCGAGCAGAGCTCGTTTGCATTTAAAGCAGCCTTGACTAGAATGGGATGATTTTTGCAGAGCTGATTTTGGCAAGGTAAAAAATGTGTTGTTTTACACAACACTTTAACCAAAGTATATTATAGACTTTTCATTAAGACCCCAAAGAATCATATCAACTTGTGGAAAATGGGCATCCGATGACCCCTTAAAATTACTCTTGGTAAGTTCAAAGTAGAAGTTCAGCGGATGATCTACCTGTTCTCTGTTGCAACTCTGTGGTACTTTACCTGCTGACCTGGTACCTGAAAGCACATGAAGTAGGCATAGTTGCCAAGCTGTGGTGGGCTGTAGGTGTGCACCCATGCAGGGGGGCCGGGTAGAGTTGTAAATGACTGGTGTGGTGTAGTCTGTTGTGTGTGGTGGGGGGGGTGACACGGCGATTGACAGCAGGAGGGCAGGGTGGTTATTCTCTCTAACTAAAATGAGCTTTAATGGTTATAGCAACCCCACCCGACCCTGCCCTTCATTAGTAATGGTTGTTATTCACTGTCAAGACCTGCTATAAATCATTTTTATGAATCAAATACATATTCAAAGTAATGAGGAAAATAAATTACCAAAGAGTCCAAAACACATTAAATGATATTCAATGAAATGCAATAAACTCAGAGCTGAAACTGAATGATTATTGTGTTGTCGTGATTGAAATACTTCAAACTCATGATTCAAAACCAGCAAACTGTGATGCAGCATCCAAAGATTCAGTGCATGTTTACACAAACTTGAAAATATAGTAGACAGAATACAAAAACAAATACATCTTCAACAGACTGGACTGCTGTGGACTGTATAGGCCAATGACAGGCTTATGTCACAGGAATTAATTACATTTTTTAAAAATATTCAAATAGAAAACAATTATTTTAAATAGTAAATATATTACAAAAATTTTTTACAGTTTTTTCTGTAATTTGAATTAAATAAATGCGTGCTTGGTGAGCAGAAGAGACTTCTTAAAACATTAAAAATCTTACTGTTCAAATTTTTTTACTGGTAGTGTATCTATACACTCCACTAAAATGATGAAATACATCCACTAAAATGATGACCAAATACATGAAATCAAGGCATTTGCAGATGGATATGCCAGTAAAGAATCACTCAATCAGACAGTATAACCATTGATGCAGAAGACTTCACACAGTACTGCTCAACACCGCCCTCTGTTGCTGGCAAAGGACTGAAAAATACTAAGAATCAGACAAAATGATTCAGCCACCATAAAATGCCATGAAGAAACCACCAGTAATCCATTACTACTAAAAAAGCAAAAAAAACAGGGTGGATCAGGATGGGGTGAGCAGACTGATTTAGAGACGAACAGGTTTTACCTTGTCCGAGCCCTGCAGCTGGTCTGATGACGAGTCATTCCCAACTGAACTTCATTCCAAATCCGTGACATCCACTAACCTGCAGCCTTTCCAGACACCCTTCCTGATGACTAATAAGATGTAATCGGGACAAGCTGTCACTAAACAATGCGTGCGCAGGTGGAAATGACATGGAAATTACACTAATAGTAATGACTAATAGTTTTCAGTTTGCAGTTGCTAAATGTTTATGTAGTGGCCTGAGGGAAACATTCTTGGATAGACAGAAAATGAACCACTCCAGATTCCCAGGGGGATGCTTTTCTGGTACATGTTAAATCTTTTCAACAAGAGCTCTTACACAACCTTTGATTACATAATCTGAGAATGTAACTACAGTCCAACATTTTAGCGTGACAAAGGCGTGACACGCACGTTGTGACCCCGGCCTGCCCAAATGTATCGTTTAATCCTGTTATACACTCAGGGTCAGAGAACAGAATCAGCTCTGATCCTAACGTCCCTTTGGACCGCAGCACACCCTTTCATTGATGCATCTACACTATGGCCCAGGAACAGAGGTTGGGTAATACAGAGACATCAGAGCAGGTGGGCGCATGTTGAGCATTGAAACACCCAAGACCAATAAGCACAGTGGAACACAGGAAATGTGTTTGTGGGCTGATTCCCAGAAAAATAAAACCATGTGGGCTGTGCATAATTTTAGATGTGGATATTGCTTAGTACAAGTCATGTATGAACACAAAGCAAGAGACTATGAACTGTAAGGTCTGTCAGCAGTAGTATTAAATAGATATTAGCTCACTGACTAAATTAGAAAAAAGGAGAATTAAAGAGTTAGTTCACTCAAAAATGAAAATTCTGTCATTAATTACTCACCCTCATGTCGTTCCAAACCCATTAGATCTTCGTTCATCTTCAGGATGATTTTGTGATGAAATCCAAAAGCTCTCTGACCCTGCATAGACAGCAACGTAACTGACAAGTTCAAGGCCCAGAAAGGTAGTAGAACATCGATAAAACAGTCCACTTGACATCAGTGGTTCAACCGTAATTTTACGAAGCTACGATAATATTTTTTGTGCACAAAGAAAACAAAAATAATGACTTCATTCATGAGGTTACCACGACATACTGACGCAGAACATAGATGTACTTAGCCACTTTTCAGACCCCTTTAGTGAGTTTTTTTCCAAAAACAAAAAAAACAACAACAAAACAAACAAAAAAATAAAACCGCATTGCAACAAATCTAGCAACTTTTTGACCAAACCTTACTTCGTTTCTGAGACTCATTAGCAGGATTGCCAAGTTTTCGCAACAAAACCTGCCCAATTGTCACTTGAAACTAGCTCTAAATTAGCCCAATTCTATTTTGCGGGGGTCACCGGTAGAAACTTTATTCCGGGGGCTAAAATGCACATTTTTTTATTTTTTAACGGGGTTCACCTGGTAAATTTGCATTCCAGGGGCGTTTTTTTGGGTCACTTCAACCCGTGGCAACAGTTTTAAAGGAGAACTCCACTTCCAGAACAACAATTTACAAATAATTTACCCACCCCCTTGTCATCCAAGATGTCCATGTCTTTCTGTCTTCAGTCGTAAAGAAATTATGGTTTTTGATGAAAGCATTTCAGAATTTTTCTTCATATAATGGACTTCAATTGTGTCCCCGATTTTGAGCTTCCAAAATGTAGTTTAAATGCAGCTTCAAAGGGCTCTAAATGATCCCAGCCGAGGAAGAAGTGTCTTATCTAGCGAAACGATCTGTCATTTATTCGGTTTATTTGAACAAATCTTTAATGTGACTCACGAAGAACGAGTCGTCTTGGGGAGTGATTCCTTCAGTCGTGCATGCGCAACATCCTATTACGTTCTGTACTGGAATTAGTTTACCTGTTTCGAGTCTTCGGGTTTTTCGAGTCGTTCATTCACCTTATGGGGCTGTCACGTGATGCTGATTTTGCTAAAATTAACGAAATGACTCGAAAAAAGATTCATTCATTTTGCTGAATGAGACTCAAAGGTCAGAATCGGTAAAATGATCCGAACTTCCTATCACTACTACGAATCACGTCTAAGTTCATGTCTGTGTACTCCGGCTAAAAATGGTAGAGTATAGCGAAAAACTCCATCTTATTTTCTCCTACAACTTCAGAATCGTCCGACACGTTGTACCTTTTTGTTTGTAAACAGTGTTTGACTTACTTTGTAAACACTGGGTCTGCGGTTCTGCCTATGTTCGGCCTGACCTTTCGCCCTGATTCAATAGTATGTAGTGAACGCGCATGCCAGAACCTGTGCTACACAAGCTTTTTTGCTTAAAAAGTATACACATTTTTATTTTCCGAAAAAAAATGACAGATCGCGTCGCTAGATATGACCCTTCTTCCTCGGCTGGGATCATTTAGAGCCATTTGAAGCTGCATTTGAACTACATTTTGGAAGTTCAAAATCATGGGCAAAATTGAAGTCCATTATATGAAGAAAAATCCTGAAATGCTTTCCTCAAAAACCATAATTTCTTTACCACTTTAGACAGAAAGACATGAACATCTTGGGGGGTGAGTAAATTATTTGTGAATTGTTGTTCTGAAAGTGGACTTCTCCTGAAAGTAGACCAATTCTGCGGGAAAACCACGGACTTGGCAACACTGCTCGCCACCGGTACTGCTGCACGAGAATGAGGTAAGCCGAAATCACAGCACAGCCATTGTCTTTATCTTATGTGTATTTGATTTCGTCAGACAACAGCTCGATTATATATCAGGATTTTAGTGCAAATTAAGATCTTGAAAGGGAGCTGGTTATGTAGTCTTAATTAAGGGGCAGCGTTTCAGTCGCTATTTCAAATTCATCCGGTTGTGTGACAACATAACAGTTTATTGAGAATTTGCCTGCATGAAAATACAGCACGTAACCACAGCGTGGCAAACAAATGTAAAAGACACTACGAGGCAATGACGTCATGAATATGATTAGTGTAGTGAAGCGACGTCTCAAGCGGAATTTGGCTACTCTCCATTGAAGAAACTGGCAACAGTGGATGACTTGCAATGTTTTTGCCCAGCCTTACTTATTTGAATCAGAATAACCTGTACAGATGATGAACTGAGAGAGATGGACGTTCTAAGTTATAAAGCTGACAAACGACAGAAGACGTTCGAAAGTTTTGTACTGTTACCTAAAATGGAAAGGTAAATATCCACCTCATTCGGCGCTTGTTTTGTTTTCTGTCTTATAAACTGTCCCGTTTAGTATTTTGGTGTAAGACACAGCTGCAAACGATTCAGTGCGAGAATGAACTGTCCGAATGAATCAAACTGAGTCGGACCTTGCTCGAAAAGGAAACTGCATCGCTAGTTCTGAATCTAAACAGTTGGCATGAACCCCATATCACATTATCAGGTCGGAATACGGCAATTTTATGTTTAAAAAATTTAACAGTAGTATTTTACATGAATATACATGATACAACAGAGAGCCCAACAAAAAGTAATTCCGCACAACAAAAGTAATTCCGATTAACGTACTGGACGAAGTTGAGCTACAATCCCACCATGTTTGTTAGTTTGAATGAGGGTTCACAATTTATTTTAGTAGTGCATCTGAAATGTAACTTAAAGTGAGTGTACAGATACAGTAAATGTTTTCAACTGTTCCCTCCTGGCAGTGGCTTTGTTTGCATGGTTCAGTATTGCATGACTGCTATATTTCATTTCAGGCATTTGCAAACAGGAATGGCTGGAACACTGGATGAAGATCCACTCAACATCTATTCACCGGATGGGATTCATTGAGAGAATACCGTGGAATATTCAATACACATAACAGGTCAGGTTGTCACTCAGATACAGCACTTTACAAGCATAAAGCAACACAAATATGTTTTCTAAAAGCAGTAATCTGAATTACTAATCTGAAATGGCTCCGTTTGTGTTTAAATATAGAATTAGTAAAAGAACTGTGACTTGATCAGGTTCAGAGACTGCATGTTAAATTTAAACAGCAAGTTGCCTCCTAACTCAGACACTTGCCAATTGTTGTGTGACAGGAATAAAAATAAAAATGTAATAACTCATTGTCTAATTTAAGATAATCCCACATGCACCTGTGTCAACTAACGCTGGTTTAGTTGGAACAGAATAACAGACATCAAGAGCGTACAACCTTGAATCTGCTGGCAGGATACAGAGGAACAGTGATGCTGTGGAAAATAGCTATAATTGTTGTGACCGGATAAAGTCAAAGCTTATAATGAAGCCAATTACCCTGTAAATGAATGACCAGGGCTCAGGAGACCATATGTGTGCTGGCTTGAAAAGTGTGAGAACTCATTGTGGCAGCATTACATTTGTTGCTTTTTAACTTTAAAAGTCAATTGGAAACATTGTTAATCAGCCACATAATAAAAATGTAGTACTTCAGTATGGCTTAAAAAAGAAAGACAATGATCAAATGATCAATCAACAGTTTCTGAAAAGTAAGATTTTATGTTTTTTTTTTTTTTTAAAGAAGTCTGTTCTGCTCACCAAGCCTGCATTTATTTGATCCTAAGCAAAAAAACAATTTTGAATAAATAATAATTTGAATACATTTTGAAATATTTTTACTATTTAAAATAGTTTTTTTTATTTGAATATATTTAAAAAAAAAAAAAAATCATTTATTCCTGTGATCAAAAAAAAAAAAAAAAAGTAAAAGCTTTTGGAACATTCTAAACTATACCATTCAAAAGTGTTGTTATAAGAAATTATAAATTAATACTTTTATTTAGCAAGAATGCTTTAAATTGATCAAAAGTGATGATAAAGACATTTATAATGTTACAAAAATTTCAATTTCAGATAAATGCTACTCTTCTGAACTTTCTATTCAAAAAAATTCTACTCAGCTGTTTTCAACAAAAAATAAATTATTTTTGAGCAGCAAATCAGAATTACAATGATTTCTGAAGGATCATGTAACTGAAGTAATGATGCAAAAAAAAAAAAAAAAAAGAAATCACAGGAATACATTAAATTTAAAAGGACAGAAATACTAAGCATATTCATTACCAAACATAATGAACATTATAAATGAGTTTTGAACAAATGTTAACACACTCCGAGATAAACTGTTCCATCCTTTATTAAACATAGCTTGCAAGTGATAAATATTACAAAGTTATTTCCTCCAAAATTAGCTATTTTTTTTTTTTTTTCAGTCAATGCATAATTGTTGTTAATCAACCGGCAGTAATCAAACAGCATTTTTTTCATCTCCATTTTAGACAGTTAAATATCAAGGATGTGCAAAAGGTCTGGATTAATGTTCTAAATGAAAATAAAAACTTGACAAAAAGCACTTATTTTCCTTGACTAAAATCAATAATTGTTTAAGCCAATCTCCAGTACTTCATGTTTTCCTTTTTTTTTTTTTAACTGTACATATTTTAATTATTCATAGTTTTCTTTTACAAACGGATTTCAACATATTGCCATTTGCTTTAAAATTCAAACTGGGTAAATTGCAGCTAAGTCTATTTAAAAATATCTGAAAGTTCAGATGAAATTTAGAAAAATCAAAAAAAGAAATGATGACCCAAAACCCTCTCTCCCACTTCAGTAACAACAACAACAAAAAAAAGACTTGTACTTGCAACAAATTCAAATCAGGGAGAGGAAAAAAAATTGCAGAGAAATAAAAAAAGAAAAGAAACAAAAATTGAAGAGAGAAGTAAACCCCAGCGCTAGAACTCCAGAAAAGCTGATTGTCCAGTCAGAGAATTATGGATAGTGATTCCATGACATGAAACTTGAAAAAGTATATCTAACAATGTCACAAACCTTAGAATCAAAACTTGCATGTGTGCAAATTGTCCATTTTTTGTCTTATGATTTAAAGGCTGAAGGCAATAAGCATTGGAACAGTCAAAAACAAACAAAACAAGTTTTTCTTCATCGTATACAATGTATACAATCTTCCATGAAAAAAAAAGAAAAAATAAGAGCATTGTGATTTTTCTTTTCCCAAGAAAAAAAAGGGATATACTGAGGAAAGTTTGTATCTTAAGCAACAACAAAAAAAAAAAAAAAAAAAAAAAAAAAAAAACACAAATGTACACGATCTCCCCTGTAGGGTTTTCTGCACCCAGTAATTTAGCTAAAGTAAAGTTATTGAGCAATAGCGTGCTTTGATTTTACATTTATGATGAACGCTTTGGATTTGGTCGAGTGAGGGGTAATACTGTCAAATGTTTCATCCAGTCCATGTTCTGTAAGACCAACACTTTGTGTGGGACATTAGAGAAAGAAACTTATTCACCGAACATCTACGTAACTTCAATGCTTGAAACAAAAAGCGAAAATCAAACAAAAGAGAGGTAACAAAAAAAAGTAACATACGAGAGACTGTCCCATCATGTCTCAGTCCAAAGACTACAGAATGGATCAAACGCTCCACCAGAACAATGAACTTTTTTTCTTCTGCAAATACTACATACTACAAAAACGTACAGCCGGGGGAGAAAATGCATCTAAAGAGCTCATTCAAAAACAAGAGAAGTATAATCCCATACATTTTGCACATTTGTTACACAATAATACACAGTGATCACAAAACGAAATGACAAGCTTCACAATATTCATGGCTTTTTGTTTGCTTTTCTACACAATATACAACCATTTTAATTTCATTTCATTATTTTTAATTCAAGGGAGAAAAAAAGCATATGTACAATAAGTCATTATTACTTCTGACCTAGCAAATATCGTGTCATCATCTGTTCATACATTTTTTTTTTTGTTTGATTAAATTTGATTTTTTTCTCCTTTTTTCTTTTTTCTTTTTTTTAAGAAACAGCTGAAATTAAACAACCAAACAAAAAATGGAACTTAATTGAGGAGTCAAAAGGAAGTTAAACTTCAAAATCCAACTTTCTCGTAAATATATGAACACAGGTATATGGATGCATCTAATATAGTCTACAAGAGAGAGCAGGAGAGAGAAATGAGTTACTATAAACACCCTACGTTCATTTCAAAAGAACAACAACAACAAAAAAAAAAAAATTACAGATCATAAATCGGATAAAATCACCCCCTGAACAGAATGACTAAAAGGGACTGATTTATCATCATCACCAGGAAAAAAAAAATAAATGTAAACATCCTATTATCTAATATTGCACCTGAAAATTTAATCCAAGGTAGCTTCAAAATTTTTCTTTTTGTTCAAAAGTTGCATCATTCCACCACAAATCAGTGGCTTTGTACAGGACAGTTAAAAAAAAAAAAACTGCAAGGATCTATACACATGACAGAAAAACGCATGTGTATGGAGTTATTTCCATTAACTCGCCATCAAACACATAATAGCTCAGAGTTTTCTCAGCTATTAAACATGACCTGCATGACAGACCTCAAAGTCTGATTTCCAAATGTGGTAAATGCTTAGGCTGGGGCGAAAATGTTAAGTGCTCAACTGCAGATGTTAAACCCTTTGTGATCCATGAAACATACAAGGAACTAAATCCGACCAAAAGACTATTGCGAGTCCAGCCAGAATGCAAAATCATCCCGCGCAGAATCCCTAATACTGCATATTGACTAAACACTGCTTATATTGTTACCATCATTCAAACGCCTTCAGGTTATGTCTACTGAAACATAAACACATGTATCATAACTTGAAAAGCATAATCCGGACTCTTTCGAAAAGATGAAATGCACCGCGCAACGCACAAAAAGTCTTTCTCCCAACTCTCTCCGAGACTTCCGATGGCATCCATACCTTAAGATCCTGTGAGCTGAAACATTCTTGTCCTCTTTTCTTTACCATTTGCTTTTTTCAATTATTAAGAAGAAAAGTGCTCCTCCGTAACGAGGCATCTCATGTGCATTGCTTTAACACGATGATTGATCCTTGTCAATGCCTTCTGTTAAAACTCACGTTAACCATCTACGCATAAACCGTTTTTTTTTTTCCCCAAATAACTCCACCTATTTGCCATTTCAATGATTATCGTCTCCAGTGGCAAGTACCTTTAAGATACGTTGCCATTTCGGATGGAGACGCCGCCCGATTAAAATAAAAAAAACAAACCGTAAAGACAAGGAGTGGGGTTGGGGGTTAAACAAAAATGATTCAAAAACACCCAAGCAGAAACGAAAATCCAAAAAAGAGACAAAGTTCATGAAGATGGAACTCTCTGGCTTCATTCTTTGCTGTGCAGTGAAACCATCAGCACAAAAGAAGAAGTTCTAGACATCACTGCATCCTGTGAAAGTGAAGGCATTGAGAGACACGGGAGAGATCCTGTTCGTGGGCCTCCAATTTTACAGTTCTCTCTGTACATTCGACAGCAGGAGACTCGTCCGTGCTAGTGCAGGTCCCATTTTCAGGTGTTAACGCATCCGTGTGGCCTTCTCGAGGCAGAACCGACGTTGACTAGATAAGCAGCGCTCTGCATAAGGATCAATCTGATCAATGTACATGAGTTTGTCTCGCTCTTTGTGAACCAGAAGGTTCTTGGAGGACTTTGTAGTTTCCAAACGTGTAACGCTACAAAGATTCTGCTCTCTCTCAGGTGAGAACGCTTTAACCATTCCAACTCTGAAACTGAACATATACGACATGAGAGAGAATGAGTCTACTAATTTTACAGGGGCGAATGAGGGAGGAAGCTTTCGAATGAACCGAAAAAACGAGCTTTTGTATTTTTGTGACCCTGCAATCTGGCATCCTCCCTCTTAAACGAAAAAACAGAAGGGTAAGAACATAAAAGATGCAAAAACCACTAAACCTACTAATAAGTGTAATATAAGTAACTGTAACAGAAGCAACAATAATACTAATAATAATAACTGTGATAATAATCGAAGTAGCAATAACAACAGCAATAATAAGTTGAGATAACAATAAAGAGCTTTGCTATAGTAGGAAACCGAAGTTTGAGATGCACTGACAGTCTGGTGTTTATAGTCTGACTGATTGAGCTGTTCTTATGGGTTAGTTGGGTAGGCACACGGACAGGCACTGCATGCGATGGGGTGATGGTGTGCGTGTGTATGTGTTGGGGGGGGAGATGGGTGGGGGATGTTCTGATGTAGAACAGAGGGGTGGTGGGGCGTCCGAAAGGGGCAGGAGGGGGATCTGCAGTCCCGTCAGGGCTCATTTCTGCCCGGTGATGGACTGGGATATGGAGCGTGGGGGAATCATGTCGAGCAGATACTCCCGCTGACGGTCCGCTAGGCTGGATGCCTTGTGGCCCCCGATGGCTCCCGGATTTAGATAGGCAATATTCAGACCTGCGATTGGGGAAGCAAAGAGGAAATGAGAAAAGACAGACAAGAAGTTTAAAAGGTGTTTAACGAAATAAAGTTTGACATAAACCAAAAGAACATGTTCTAACTTCTAATCGAATCCCAACAATCATGCCAAAAAATAAAAAATAAAATACTAAATAATGATTAAAAATTAAAATAATTAAAAATTGGTAAATACATTTAATATTTAAACTAAAACTTTTAATTAAAGTTAATTACATGTAACTGAATTTAAATAAAAATTTAATTTTAAATACATTTTGTATATTTAGAGTCCCCCAAACATACTTGAACACTTTTAGACACTAAAGTCAAAATTAAAATAATCAAACAAGTAGAAAAATAAAGTAGTATTAAAATAAATGGTAAAACATGAACATAAAGGAGAAAATTAATATACACAATACAATTAATTTAAAATAAATCGATAAATAGTTCAATTTAAAGTAAATTACATTCAGTTGAATCAAAATAGAAAACATTTTTATGAATAAAAATAAAATTAATTTAAAATAAATTGCTAAATACAAATGAAATTAAATTACATTCAACTAAATCAAAAACAAATATATTTTTTTTAATTTGATTTCATTTTAAATATATTTAGCGGCCCCCAAACATACACTTTTGGACACAAAAATCAAAATTGAAATAATTAAACAATTAAAAAAATGAATTCATATTAAAGTAAATACAATCATGCTAGAACAAAAATAAAATACAACAGAATAATGGAGAAAAGAAATAATAATATTAAATTGATAAATACAAATTAAAATAAAGTAAATTACATTCAGCTGAGGTAAAATAAAAAATATATATATAAATATTATATTTTAATTTAATTTTAAATATAATTTGTATATTCAGTGGCCCCCAAACATACTTAGACACTTCTGGACACTAAAGTCAAAATTAAAATAAACAAGTAGAAAAATAAGTACATATTTGAAGAAATAAAATCTTGATAGAACATAAAAATAAAATACAAAAAGGAGAAAATGAATAAAAATTAAATTAAATTAATTGACATCAAATAAATAAATAAAAGTAATATTAAAATAAATACAATTATGCCAGAACATAAAAAAGAGAAAAGAGAAAAATGTATTTATTAATTTAAAAAAATAAATTGATAAATACAATTAAAATTAAATGAAAGTAAATTACATTTAATTGAATCATAATAAATAATATCTATATTTTTTACATTTAATTTTAAATATACTTTGTATATTCAGCGGCCCCCAAACATACTTGGACACTTTTGGACACTAAAGTCTCCAAAGGAGAATCTTATAACTAAGAATGTTAGACCTTCACTAACTTCAGTTAACTTAGTTAGCCCAACCTATTGTGTTGACTTTCACTGCTTTATAATAATTCTACATCCTTTTTGTCAGGTGGCACAGCCTAGTGTGCCTGACGAAGACCTGCTGGTTGAAATGTGTGCAGACATCATGTTTGTTTTTTTGCTACAGTCTAAAGTTTACCCGTTTTAAGTATTTCTCTTTATTTTCAACACTATTGAATATTACTTTCTCTAGTCATTTTATTCTACTTGGGGTCCACTAGCCTGAGTTGAGATCTCAGGGGTGGCTGAATGTCAGTTTAACAAAACATGATTTCTTGATTTCTTCACAGTGCTGCGTAGTTAATGTAAGCTGTGTGCTCCTAATTAAACTGCATCATCTTACCAGGGATGTTGTAGATCTGCCTGCGGCTGTCATGCTGAGCCCGACTGCTGCTGCTGGTACTGCTGCTGCTGCCACAGCGCTTGCTTGTCATATCCAGCAGCCCGCTGGCCACTGAGAGCTGGGAGGCCTGGGCGAAGTTAGAGAGGACACCTCGTGCTGAGCTGGACAGACCCCGCTGTAGAGCGGCCTGTGGCTGGGGAGTCTGAAAGAGAAAATGAGACTGAATCAGCGTTAAATTTCATGACACCCCTTTGTACCATTACACTGATAGAATCATCAGTCATTAAAATCGGTGATTAGCTGAAAGGCCAGAATAAAAAAAGCCATTTTAAAAACCATAAAAATGGTCTCATGAGATGCCATTATTTGTACACAATGAGAGTGCGCACCTGTCGGAGGGCATGGTGTCGGATCATGGTCTCCCCTTTGCTCACGCTGGGCACGGTCTGGGCAGAGCTGGGAGACAGAGCAGCCTGCTGCTGCAACCTCTGCTCTATTTCCTGAATGGACAGAAACAGAAACAGGAAGTCAACAATCAGTTACAGAAACTACAAGCTAGGAATGTCAGAACCAAGTCCTAGGGCTGGGCGATAAATCAATAACGATAATTATCGCACAATATAAATTTCCTCGATAAATGTTCGATGTAATGTTTACACGGCAAAGGCGGAACGAAAAAAGCGCTAGTCATTTGAAGCGCGCAATTCGGACTGTTTATCGGCTCGGCTCAAAGTTCAAATGGTGGTGAAGTGGTGAAGTCGGAAGGCTTTTTAATGACAAAAATCACCGTCATTTATAATAGATTTACTGTAGTAGCACTAACTGCACCATGGTATTGTGTCAGAAATGTGGGTATTTGTGTCGAATTTTATTATATTATTAATGTAGACGTATTAAATGTATTGAAGGAGGATTAACGGAATATAATTACAGTATTAGCGTTTATGCATTTATACTGCTGTTTTTCATTACAAATACATAGAAACCATATTACATTTTTATCATGGTATTGTGGTGTTATATTTGTAGTTTAACTGTCACTATCATGATCTAAATGTATGCTACTATGGAAGACCAATGGTTAATTAAAAAAAAAGAAAAAAAAAACTCAAACAGTCAGAATAATTAAATTTCACCATATAAAAATGAGGTTGCTACAATTTTATTGACTTTAATAATGAACATAAATCTACATCTGCATCCTAACTCTATTATCAAATACTATCAAATGTGTATTTCTAAGAGACAAAATGATGAGGCAACACATCTGCTTCTTGATTTGAAACAATATTACTCATTAGAACATGTACAACTAAGAAATTAGTTTTTCTTATTTATAATTTATTTTGTTAAGAAATTCATGACTGGAAAAGTGTAAAGAATTCAAAAACATGAAGTATTTGTCATGTTCCGACCTTAAAGAATAGTTTAAAACCACAATTAACCGTCTGGTTTTTGCAGCTTTCACATTGAAATCTGTCTTTAAACTTGAAAGAAATAAAAAATTGACATTTATCGTGATCATTTCAATATCGACTAATATGAAAAAAATTATCGTGATTATTTTTGTTCATATCACCCAACCGTCACTACTACAACTATTACTAGAGGGTCTAAATAAGAAATAATATTATATATTATTTGCATGCAGTTTACTTGCCATGATTAATAACTTAAACTTGAAGAACATTTTAGATAATTAAGAAATAAATGCAAGCTATATTTAACTTTTTTTTTTTTTAAACATTGTGCTTTGTAGCTTACCAGTGTTATTTTAATATTACTTATATACTATAATAGTATTTAGTAGTATTTATTCCTTTTAGAACTTCAACTTAAAGGCTAGTTTGTAATTTTGTCAAAATACATTCTCTTTTGCAAAGGTTGTTTGGAAAATATGCTTTATTGTTGTAATTCCACTAGGTGACACTAGTAGCACAGAAACTGCATACTACACCTTAAAGGGATAGTTCACCCAAAAATGAAAATTCTGTCATTAATTACTCTTCCTCATGTCGTTCCAAACCCATAAGACCTTTGTTTATTTTTAGAACACAAATTAAGATCATTTTAATCGAGAGATTTCTAACCCTGCACAGACAGCAATGCAACTACCACATCTAAGTCCCAGAAAGGTAGTAAGAACATTGTTAAAATAGTCCATGTGACGTCAAAGACTGACATGGAAGATACAGTTATAGTTATTTTTGTTTTATTAGCATACAAAAAGTATTCTCGTAGCTTCATAAAATTAAGGTTGAACCACTGATGTCACATTAACTATTTTAATGATGTCCTTACTACCCTTCTAGGCCTTCAACATGGTAGTGGCATTGCTGTCTATGGAGGGTCAAAGAGTTCTCAGATTTTATCAAAAACACCTTAATTTGTGTTGCGAAGATGAACAAAAGTTTTACGGGTTTGGAACAACATGAGGGCGAGTAATTAATGACAGAATTTTTATTTTTGGGTGAACTCTCACTTTAAAACATTTAATTGAATTGCTGAGGCAACATTTCTAATTTTCTGTTAAATTTCTTAATTTTTTCATTTAATATTTCTATTACAATAACAATAACAGCACTGTCGCATACTAGTTTGCAGTATGTTAATGAAACTTAAATAGAGACAACTCTTCACTAAGCAATAAAATAAAAACTCAAGATATTGACTGACCTGTTCTTGCTGCAGAGCCTTAACGAAAGCGTTCTTGAGCCTATTGGTGTGCTCTGCCTTCAAGGCCTTCTTCTGATTGGACGTCATGCACTGCTCACAGAGGATGCGACCACTTTTCTCCTGCTTCCAGTGTGGGGTGAAGTCAGTCCTGCACTGGGCACAGAAGAACGGCTCCACGTGTGGCAGTGACCCCCGCATTTTACCTGAGAAATAGCAAAAACAGAAGTTTAGTTATTGAGCAGAGTTAACTTTGGATTAGAGCTACAAGAAAAACAAACAAACTGCAATATTTTTAAAATGCATTCACTTCACTTTACTTTTGGGTCAAGTGTGAATGGTCTTAAACTTTTTCACTTTCACAGTTGTCACCCTGGACCACAAAACTAGTCATAAGAGTCCATTTTTGGAAATAAAAAAGCTTTCCATCGATGTGTGGTTTGTTGGGATAGGACAAGATTTGGCTGAGATACAACTATTTGAAAATCTGGAATCTGAGGGTGTGCAAAAAAAAAAAAAAAAAAAAAAAAATCTAAATATTGAGAAAATAAATCACCTGTAAGGTTGTCCAAATGAAGTTCTTAGAAATGCATATTACTAATCAAAAATTAAGTTTTGATATATTTACGGTAAAAAATTTACAAAGTACGTTAATGGATCTTTACTTAATAATGATTTTTTGGCATAAAAGAAAAATTAATAATTTTGACCCACACTTAAGACTGGTTTTGTGGTCCAGGGTCACAATTTAGTTTTCAGTTTTGATCTTAGCATTAGACATCAATGTTTATCAAACTGCTTTATTACTACTTTTTTAGGCCATATTGTGCAGACCTCCTGTGCAAGGTGTTTTGTGCTGTGGTTTGTTCCTCTTGCTCTTACCCTGACTATCAATGACGCTCTGCACGACCTCCTCCAATCCCACCATGTAGATGAACTCAGAGTTGGCAGCAGAGGGCAGGAAGTGCAGCAGGGGTGCTGGAGGTTTAGGTGGAGGTATCTCCAGCAGGGTTTTCTCCAGCTGCTTGCGGAGGGCCAGTTTAGCGGCTGCTTGGCTGCTGGCCTGGTCGTTCAGAGAAGCCACGCTGGAGGCGCTGGAAAGGGTGGAGGGGCTCACGGCACCAACCCCGCTCACGCCCACCCCGACACCAGCCACGCCAGCTGCTCCTGCTGCCTGCATGTGTGCCAGGTTCATGTAGATAGCTGAGGACGAGCCTGAACGCTGCGAGACCCCCACCTGCTGGCTGGCAGCCTGCATCACACAAAGCAAAAGGGCAAATCATCAGTAACCAACATAATCCATTTTTATGAATGATTCATGTTGCGGCTGGGTGATATATTGAATATACGACATATTCAATATGATTTTGCTGGCGATATAAAACTAAACAACACTATGAATATTGCTGTGATTTAATGCACAATTTTTATTTGGCTATTAAGTTAAAGCCCGTTCCAGTTGGCTTGTTTTATGCACCATCATAAGGAAGAGATGTTTTTAAAATATGATTTAAACTTCAGGAGAGGGAAAAAAAAAAAAAAAAACAACAACCTATGAGTGACCTATGATTCAGTTTCTTTCAAACTGTGCACTTGAATTACAAGTACTGTCAACTTAAAATTACTCATACGTGTGCACAGAAGTATGTGCACTGCATGTCAAATACTTCAAAGTTTTAGGGTATGCTAATATTTGATTATTACATGAAATTGGTACATAAGTGTACATTAAAACACTGAACACAGTTCATTAGTAAAACAGAGGAAAGCAGAAAAACCGTGACCACTTTTAATCTGATTTTGTTAACTTAACCAAACCCTTTACCTCTTTTGTTAGTTTGACAGCTTTTGTTGTCCTCATTTGTCACTTTGGATAAAAGCATCTGCTAAATGACTAAATGTAATGTAAATGAGATACATGTACAATGGAGATCAAAATTAGAGAGTAATATACAATTTCCTCAATTTCAAGGTCACTGCTTCGTCCTATTTGAACGTATCCTAACAAGAGTATGTGGGCAGTTTTAATTTATTTTATAAATTAATTGCATTTTGAAGCACAGTACAAAAACCTTAAATGACATATCTGAAAAATAGCTGATCAAAATTAGAGAACACTTACAGATACCTTCAAGTTTTTGGTGTTAATCTGGCACCTGGTGGTAATTTCCTGAATTATATGACAAACCCAATATAAATGGCAGCATTCCTCCCATTTTTACTGAGATTGCAAGATACCAGGCTGCTCTAAGGTGACTGAAACCCTGCAACAGGACATTGTCCAGATGAAGGTCAATGGGATGACCTTTCCAGCCACTGCAAGAAAAGTTGGCCATTCTATATCTGTGATTTCACGATTATTGCAGCTTTACAATGACACTCATTCATTGAAGTCCCCTAAAAAGGCTGGTTTGTCCACGTAAGATAATTGCACTCAGTGGGCAATCGGTTCAGCACTGCAGCTGGAATTGCTTGCCAGTTCAGTTCAGTGCTTAAACAGGGTAAAGGTCTGTCTCAGGATATTTAAGAGAAGTCGGACTGAAAGCACACACTGCGGTGACCGAACCTCTCATCAACAGAAAGAATCAAAAGGCTAAGCTCACCTTTGCTGAGGAGCATGCTGTGTGGAGACAGGAAAACTGGTTCAAAGTTCACTTTAGTGATGAGAGCAAGCTTAATTTATGTTCGCTGTCAAACTGGGGAAAGCCCAAGTGTGCAAAGAAGTCAGTGAAAGGTGGAGGAAGTGTCATTTTTAGGGGGTGTTTTCTGCAGCAGGAGTTGGACCTCTTATACTGCTACATGTCAGGGTGAATGCAAATGATTTTCAGAAACTCCTTAAGCACCATGTAGCTCCTTCCCTGCAAGCATCTCCCAATCAGCCTGAAATTTCATGCAAGACAATGCCCCTGGCAGAGTCCTGATCTAATCCCGACTGAAAATCTCTGGAAAATCCTTGGTGACAAATTTATGGCTAAGAAACCCACTATCGTAACCAAACTAAGGAAGAGAGTGGAAGAAACATGGACCAAGATCACACCAGCTCAGTCATCCAAAGCAAGGGCCTCTACACTTCCACCAACTTCTGCTGTAACCCTCCAAAATTTTAGTTGTAATCATTTTATGTGCTACAGTGGTTACTGTTCTCTTATTTTGATCACTGCGTTTTCCACAAAACAATGTTTTTCGTTGAAATTCTCTGGATATTTTGTCAAACACGTTAGTAGAACATTGTTATACCGACAGCTGATATTCCTTCACATTTTGAGTGACGAAGATTAACAATATTTCAGAAAAAAAAAAATCAAGTATTTATAGATTGTTCTCTAATTTTGATCTTCACTGTACATACACACACTACCTTTTAAAAGTTTGGGGTCAATAAGATATTTTTAGGTTTGTGCACCAATGCTGCATATACAGTATTTGATCAAACTAACTGCAACTTTTGTATTTTAATATATTTTAAAATATGATTTATTCTTGTGATGGTAAGGCTGAATTTTCTGCATCATTACTGTAGTCATCAGTGTCACATGATTTTCTGAAACCATTCTAATATGCCGATACTTAAGAGACATTTCAGTGTTGAAAACAGTTGTGCTGCTAATTTTCTGTGGAAACTGTGATATGCTTTTCAGGATTCTTTAAAATTAAAGTTCAAAAGAACAGCATTTACTTGAAATAGAAATATTTTTAAAAGATTTTGATCAATTTAATACGTCCCTGCTAAATGAATACTTACTTAAAATATTTTACTATTAATTTCGGAACATATATATTTTGACAAAAGACAGAAAAGACTTCTACTATATCACTCAGCCCTAGTTCATGAATTCAGTATTTTGAAAAAAAGCCAGTAATAAATGTACTAAACAAAGTACAAATGTGTCACAGCAACTCCCAGAACAGATTATGACCTTTAGAAAAAAACTACAACAAAAACATCATGTGAGCTGCTCACATGGTACAATTGTTCTAAAAGTTCAATGTCAATAAATTGCAGTGAAGAAAACCCACAAAACAAATTAGGACTAATGGCTGTGAGTTCGACTGTTTGACCTTACCTGCTGATAGCTCACTGCGTTACCCAAACCACCTGTGGAGGAGCGGCCCATGCCAGGCTTGGAGGGCACTCTCTGACCCTGAAGCTGGGCAGGATTGGGTGCAATAACCCGCTGTGACATCATCATTGGGGGCAAAGATGCATTGGCAGCAGACCTGATTACTGTGTGGCCCTGAGGGGGAAAAAAAAAACACATACAGAATTATTAATAACGCTGCAGTGCACTTTATGACCACTAGATGTCAGCAGACACTGTATATCAGATTGCACATTGTTGACATCAAATGCTTTGTTTGTACTCAACAGATGGACCGTAATTAAAAATGGTAACTGGTACCAATCTATACAGTTATGCTGATCTTAAGGTGCCGCTCCCATGGCAACCAACAGCAGGCTCTAACATGTTCAGACTAATGTGTACAACATAATGAGGAGTATCCATGTGCATTGTGCTTGTGGAATCATCAGTAATGCAACCAGAAACACTGCTCATATTCAGAAAGGCATATATTGGACTGATGCACATAAAGCCCCATGTACCTGTGCAGTGCGCAAGCTCTGAGGCTCGGATGAGTGCATGCCGGGCCGCACAGGTAGTTTCCCGAGCCCCTGAGAGCTGTGCATGGGTGACGGTTGCACTGATGACGGAGCATTCTGGACCACCGGCACCTGAAAATTGAAAAATGAGAGGTCAGAGTGCTTCCATCAAAAACTCATACTGTCCAAAGTTCAATATAACTTAAAACAACAACAACAAAAAACACAATGTATTAGAGGAACTCAAGCGCCATTTCTTTCAGTTAATGCTGCTGTGCGATTTCCACCAATTGGAAGCAGAAAAATAGGTATTGTTTGGGATTTTACTGATTGTTTGGGATTTTTTTTTTTCTCTTTTTGATCCAAGCACTTCCCTTATACATAGTTCAACAAAAACACAGCCCTGCCCCGAACTCATTAGTTGAGGTTTCTGATTGGCTATTAAGATTTTTTACACAGCCTAGTGATTGTCGCATAGACAAATGTGACATCTCACTTCTATTTCACAGATATATTACAGGTAGAAGAGACATTTTATGCATTTATGCATAAAACATAATGAAAAAAATGATTAGCATATTCATTTATCATGTTAATTTCCATGCCAACGCATTTCAAGGAACATCATAAGATATAAATCAAATAATAAAGTTATTAATACTTTGCATGTCCAAAAACAATGCATTAACTAGTATAATAATACTAATAGCATTACAATATTATATGCCTCAGTATGTTTTGTCTTATTGACCATATTTAATTCTCAATTAAGCAAATGATCTTCCTGTTTAAGCAAACACTGTTCGTGCAGAGCGTGTTGTGATGCTCGCACGTCAGACGTGAGTGAGTGTTTATGGGCCGTTCCTGCATCTAGACAGACACTGAGTTGAGAAGCAAAGACAAAACATCTCAATGCCACAGTACCTGGACAAACATTACACAGAGCTGTGATATGGTATCTGTGAGGTTATAGCTGCCCGTCTCGCTCCCTGTTACCCTATTTCACCCCTGCTAGCAACTAACGTCCTTTCAACAATAAAACGATTTACCTCGACAGTTTTTCCTGGCATTAATATAACACTCAGCTGGACACGAGGGGAGGTTATTTTGCTTGGTGCTAAAACAGTGAAGGTGAACATGCTGTACAGAGGAGCTGCAGTGGAGATGTGGAGTACAAATACAGGCAGATTTGCAGCATACAACACTGCGACAATCAGTCAATGCTGATTTTTTTTTTTTTTTTTTTTTTTTTTTTTTGATGCTAAAGTGCTGTCTCCAATTACAGTTTAATATGCAGAGACAACTATGAGAAAGCAGACTGCAGGCTGATTTCACAGAAATTGGAAGTGGAAGTGTACAGTACATTTCAGAACAGAGGATGTTAAAAGTAATACTTCACTTCAAGTCAATATCAAAACTAGGGATGTAACGATATTACCAATATCGCGATAGCAAAACTGTCTCGATATTATTGTGATCAAAAGACGATATGAAACGATAGGTCTTCTGGGTAAAAACTGTAGTTTTGAAAATATATTTAAACTTCTTATTCTAACATAAAAGGTCTTTAAAGTTTTGTTTTGGGCCATTATTGTTTGGCACAGTAGTTGTCAAACTAACTAAAACCAAAAGCGCAATATGGCTTAACCCCATCATCAAATCTATTTTCCCTGTGCACTTCAAATCGAAGCGCACATATTGTTCAAACGGTCAGCTTGTGATCCGGCGTTTTCCGTGCCTCACAACGGCTCCGTTCACAGTGAATGAATGCAGTGAACTCCTTTATTGCATGTGCTGTGAGTTGAGCTTGTTTGGGAACGCAGCGGCCACCAGTTATGCTTTATTTTCACGGCAGACGATCAAAGCATTTCCCTAGATTTGTAGTGAGACGTGTTTTTGAAAGGCTGTTTTAACTAAAACTGGAGTTTTCATTCAAAATAAAAGCTCTACTGTTGTTTCCGTCAAAATAAAAGCTTGAAAGTGCAGTATGAATTGCTGACAACTAGCGGTTTAAATGGGTAATGTTACTGCAGTTCAAAATATCTGTTTCAGGTGTAGAAATTAGGAAGGTAGTAGTGTAATTTCTCTACTGTGGTGTAAAGCAAAAATAATATATCTACGAAATATTTATTTTGCAGTAGAACCGTTTTACAATATATGGCTATTACTATTGTTATTATTATTATAATATTCGAATTTGTCTGGCTTCCTAAAACACCAGTGTGAATGTAATTTAGACTAAGACAGTATAATCACAAAAAAAAAAGTTCAGGTGCAAGTCAATTAACTGTCTTTAGAACATGGGTTGGAGCTCTTAATTTTGAACTCTTAAAGTGCATTAAATAGATTAACTTTAAAATGTACAAAATTCATCAATTTTTTTTTCTATTCTTCATATCTTTTTTTTTTTGTAATATCACAAATATTGTATCATGGACTTCGTATCGCAGTATTACCGCACTGTGAGATTTTGATATTGTTGCATCCTTAATAAAAACTGAAAAATAAATAAAATAAAATAAGTTATAATACATAAAAAGTATTTCTACCGCAGTGGCGACTCAATGTAGCACACGTGTGGCAAAATGATTAATCATAATATTAAGAAGTCACAGCTCATGAATATTAACCAATTCATACTGGTTCATAATTTGCTTGGATCAGCAAGTCATGTGACCTAATTAATATTCATGAGCCAGGCATTCACTCTAGTAGAATTTTGTAAATTTGCAAACAGTCGCTATATGAATTAACCTGTAATACACATACGCACTGTTGTCGTGTTTTGGATCGACTACCACACTATTGTTCTTTGTAAGATTACGATTCTTATGCTGACCAAAGCTGCATTTACTTGACCAAAAATTAGAAAAATAGTAAATACTATAAAAATAGTAATAGTTGTAAAATATTTTACATTTTAATATAATTTAAAATGCCATTTATTCCTGTGATGCCAGTGTCACAAGAACCTTCAGAAATCATTCTAATATGCTGATTTGCTGTTCAAGAAACATTTCTTTTTATTAATGTTGAAAGTATTGTTCTGCATAATATCTTTGTGGAAACAGTGATATTTTTCAGGAGTATTTATTTGAAATGGTAAACTAGTTTACAAATGTAAATAGCGCTGTCAAATCAATCAATCGCGATTTACTGTATCCAAAATAAGTGTGAATTACATAATATTATATAATATAAATCACATAAAACTAAGCACTAATATTTACTGTCATTTTTGATCAATTTAATGCATTATTGCTGAATGAAACTTTCCTAAAAATACGCAAACCCTTAAATTCAGCTGACAAGTCAGATTTCACTTTCTCATACTTCTCGTTTCTCACATGGCTAAATCAATGTGAAAATGCAACACCAGAAAAGTGCAGAATAAGATCTCTTCCATTTAAAAAATAAAAAATAAAATAACTAAACTGAGCTGTTTACACCAAGAGCTGCTTTAGCTGATGGACACCTCGTTCTATTTCTGACACGCTGCAGCTACTCCATCCACTTTATTTTGCATCGACCGTCTGAAACATGATTTTATTTACAAAAATCCTGCGCATACCTCGATTGCCATGTATTTTAGTCCTTTTATATACAAATGACTTCTTGACAGGGATATCAAAGCCAGCTTGTGATGTCTCCAGTCTCTTAATGAACTGCTACCTGCCTGATCTGCATTGAGCTAACTGCATACTACACTAAACAGGCACAGCGGCACGGTAGGTATGAGGCTGAGATGTTTTCTCGATTCCAAAAAGGTCTCCAACATGCTTGTCCATCCAATAAATATAATTAAAATTCACAACTGACAGAGTGTAGAGTTACTGGCCCAGTTGGCATCAAGCGGAGAGTAAGTGGAGGCACAGGATATTGTGTATGGTACTGACCTTTTGCACTACGTTCTCCTTCTGCATCTGACTCTGTCTCAGTTTCTTCAGGAGCACCAGCTTGGCCTCCTCCAGCCTGAGCTCCTCTCGGAGAGCTTTGATCATCTGCTGCCGCTCGTCGCCAGTCTTCCCCTGGAGAACAAACACGCAAGAGATCAGCAAACAGGTTCACGAGATTCATTCAAAGGGTTTAATGGTGGGTAACCAACAATAGGTGCGATTCATCCTTGGGATACTGCACCTTAAACATCTCCAGGTTGGCCTGATGCTGTTTCTCCTCAGGGTGAGGCGTGCTCCGGGGGCTGGACGCCTCGTTGTCTGACAAAATGATAACGTCTGGTGATGGAGTGCGTCGCTCTCGAACTATATCACTATGAAGAGCAAAATTAGAGGAACGTTTAGAGGCAGCTTAAATAGTCATTTTTAAGACAGTAAAGATGAGGGAAAATGTTTTTAAAAAAATCAAGTCCTAGCAACACCTGCAGGATAAAATCATTAAAGTATAATTTAATTTAACACCATACAGCAAAAACATAGCCTACTTCCCAGAATACCCGTTTTTTGTTTGTTTTGTTTTTTTTATTATTTGAAATGTGCTACAATTTACATTCCAAAAAGCATTTAATAGCAAGCAAGCAAAACGACTGAGAGGTACGTGAGCCAAAGTTTATTTATATAACTCATTTACCCTCACCAGTAGTTTTAGTTTCACTTTAAATAAATGCATTTAGTTCTGGCATTTATGATAAATGTTGTTTATAATGAATATACTATAATTTCTTTGTTTTATACTTTTATACTTATTTTATTTTTTTATTCTGTTCAGTTCTGAACAGGGTTACAGTAAAGTAAAATTAAAACTAAAACCATTAAAAAAAAAAAGTTACTGGAAATAAACAATGTTAACTGAAATAAAATAAAACATTTAAAAAACTAATTATTAAAAATTCTTCACTAAAAATAACAACATGAAAAAAAAAAAAAAAAAAAAAAAAAAAAAAAAAACACTATCGACTGAACGATCGATAGATGTTGAATTATTTATTTATTAAGAATTTTATTTATATATTTAATTTATTAATATTATATATAGATAGACATAGATGGATACTGTTAATTCTAACATAACAGTAATAACATTATATTTGAAGAATTTGTTGTGGAGTAAGTGAAATTTAAAATACATTTTTTATAAAGATTATTATATTTGTAAACCTTTTGTCTTTAACACTTTACAATAAGGTGTCATTTTTTAACTTTAGGTAATGTATTAACTAACATGAACAAAATTAAGAAAACATTTAATACACCGTTTATTATTCTTTGTTAATGTTAGTTAATGAAACTACAGTCGTTTATTGCTTGTTCATGTTAGTTCACAGTGCATCACAACTTGTGATTTTAATAATGCAATAAAACTAAGATTAATAAATGCCGTAGAAGTATTGTTCATTGTTAGTTCATGTTAACTAATGTAGTTAACTAAAGTTAACTAACAAACCTTATTGTAAAGTGTTACCATTTCATTTTATTTACCGGTGCTTCTGAATGTAATAAACCCGGACTTACACACAGATGCAACATTTTCCTTTCAACAATGCAGTTTTCATCTGGCTTATAGTTATGCTTGATTTATTTTCCAGAAAATACAGTACTCATTTAAACAAACAGATGTTCTCTCCCGAAACCTCACCTCCTTCTGGCGCTCATGTCCACGGGCTCATCTACTATGTTTTCCTTCCCATTCTTACTTGGACCTCCATGGCCCCCGACTCTCAAACTTCCATTCATCTTCTCCTCGTAGGCCACAGCTCCCATCAGCCCCTGGCTGCCCCCGGGGCCTTTGCCCTCTGCCATGGCAGCCGCAACCGCCGCCCCCTCCAAAGCGGCCAGATCCTTGCGTTTGAGGAGGGCGAGCATCTTAAGCCTCTCCATGGCCTCGTGACCCTCCATCTTCAGGCGCTTGGCCAGAGCCTCTTCCCGCTCATCTTGTGCCTCCAGACCCCGCTTCAGCAGGTTCAGCCTCAACGCCTCCTCAGACATCCGCTCCATCCTGTCAGTGACACAGAGGGAGAACATTTGTGAGCTAAAATCTTTTAATAAGGTGCAAAGTTGATCAACTGTATATAAATAAATAATAAAATAATTGAATTTGAAATAACTTGAGGCAATATTTAAATACATCGTGTTCAAGAGTATTTCCATTTTCACAGCTGTATCAAGAGATTTTACTGGTTCTGGTATCAAATACTGAAACTTTGGTTTCACGACAGCCCTAATCTGTAGGAATCAGTATAAATTCCCCTGCTTGAGACCAATGCAAATCACTTAATTATTCTTTTAGAGCGAAAGAGCTGAGAGCGAGTGAGAGAGAGTGAGAGAGATCTACTATGACTCCTCACACGCCCACAGACTTAACAGAGCCATTAGTCTGCCTCGTGCTGAGGCTGTGGACTACACTGCTCGAGAACCAAGGCCTCTCCAAGCTTAATTGATAAATTACATGATCATTACATACAAATCAGTGTAACTTTCATGGTTCGACTGAGGAAATTTGCTTGGGCTGCTAGTAGAGAGGGTCTCCCTGCCTCACATAGAGCGCCTGTTACGACAAGAGTCATTTCTGAGTGCAGACACGCAGCTGAATGGAGCTTCCCAAAACTCCCACTGACAACGTCACAAAGTGGTCACTGAGAGGGGACCGACTTTCCCCACTTGTGGGATCGTATTTCTGGCACCATTTTACTGTGACTGAAGATACAAGTCTTACTCAACAACTATAATTAGAGGGTTTTTTTCTCTGATGAAGGGGTGGTTCACTCGTGGATCAACAGCAATGCTTTCAACTGAAGAATATACATATAGCTTTTTTTTTTGTTTTTCTTAATTTTTAAGTTGAAGTGTGCAATTTCAGTTATGCTGACACAGCTACAGGTAAATCAGCTGGGAAAAAAAAAATCCTTATTTTGTGATACTAGCAGCATAGAAACTATACTTTTCAGATGAAATAGTATTTTTTTTTTAAACACAAAAACAATTGTGCTTATTTAAATCAGTGGTGTGCGATGGTGCACTTTTAATCAAATGTAAATTCACGTCCTAGTCACATTTTCTTGGTTAAATAGACATTACTTACACTAAGAGAAAATGGAAAAAAAAAAACAAAGTGTCATCAATATTCTATTTATTGAAGCCAAGTATGAATCTCATTTTACATGTATTCCAAAATAATAACTCAAGGCAGTAACAATTTAAACAATACTTTTTAATTTGTGAACGCATGTTCTGCTATTCTTTTTAATAAGTCATGAAAGCTTGGTAAATATGAGATTTACTTTAAATTTCATCAAGCTGATAACACAGCTAAAAACTCCCACATATCCCACGTTTTCATGCCATTTTAAAGTCTAAAAAGTCTATTTAAAGTCTGTTAAAACTAGAGAGACGCGGCTGTAACTTAACTTGCTGGTGTCTAGGGCTGTCCAAAAAAAAAACCAAAACAAAATAAAATAATTCAAATTTCGAATATTTGTTGAATTTAAAATAAAAATCCACATTCGGATGCAGAAATGTTGCATTCAAATTTTGAGGTTGAGGACGTAAGTGTCATTGCATTTTAATGTTTTTGTTGGCCTATCCAGCTGAACCCACTACCCAGATAGCACATGTACGTCTGCAAGATGTCTGTTAAAGATCACTTGATCTGGAAAGCATCTGCTGTGCACAAACATCTGACAGATGTCAGTTTTACATACATTCTAACTCATAAACATCTTAAAGACATCTAATAGAAATCTATTTGACATCTGATAAGAAACGTCCTATAGACGCATTGCAGATGAGCCAAAAAAAAAAAAAAAAAAAAAAAAAAAATTTCACACCTCTTGCAGACGTAAAAAAGACGTCTCCAAGATGTGCGTGTGCTATCAGGGTAGATGCAACGCCGCTGGTTGTTCATTCAAAATATTGTGGAAAAAGAGAACATCAATGCGGAGAAGATCTTGTTTACAGCAAAACTGAAACAAAGCTGTTAACACAAAACGAATATGTAGCATCTGCTGTGTTCAAACATCTGTCAGTTTTACATGCATTATAAATTATAAACATCTTAAAGACATCAAATAGACGTCTATCTGACATCTGATAAGAAACGTCTTATAGACGTATTGCAGATGAGCAAACAATTAAAAAAAAAAAAAAAAAAAAGCCTTACAGATGTAAATGCAGACGTCAAATAGACCGTGCTATCAGGGTAGATGCAACACTGCTGGTTGTTCATTCAAAATATTGCGGAAAAAAGAGAACATAAATGTGGAGAAGATCTTGTTTATGGCAAAACTGAAACCAAGCTGTTAACACAGAACGCATATGTATCGCATGTTTTATAGGGACTATCTATCACCGTTGCAATTGCATGTTGCACAAAAGAGCCACTTGTATAGAAAGCCACATAAAAACAATGCATGTTCAACTTTTTAAAAACATGTCTCAAAACTTTGTGACGGGTTTCCCCCATTCCACTGCATCTCATGCTTTTAAATGAAAAAGTACATACAAACATACATGATGCCATTTTGTTTCAAATTTGTTACACAACTTAGGTAATTATATTTCGTTTATAAACATTCTTTAAAATTTTGTGCACTTTTTTCAAAGACAGTCGTGTTAATTTATTGCTCTGAATAAATGTGCGCAAGTAATATTTTGCTCAGGAAAGAAGCCAAAAGCTTTTTCCCCCTAACTGAAATTATAACCTTTAAATTTGAATATAATTTGAATATTGATTATATTTCAGTACAAAATTCGAATTTAGTTTTTTAGCCATTTTGACAGCCCTACTGATGTCGCTGTTGGGCAATATTTCATTAGGAAAAATGAATGATTTTTGGTATGAGGTTTATTTTTGTATTATGAATTTTTTTCTCATTCAATATTTTGAGGAGACACTGCCTCCTCAGAGGAAATTCCCCTGATTTGAATATAGATAAAACAGAAAACGTTGTTGCAGAAAAGGTATGAGCTGCATTCAAACTCCTACCACCTGCTTTTGAACTAGTGACACACCAAAATTTCAACCGAAAATGGAACGGAAGGCCAAAATCACTGGGTCTCATTTACACGCATAAAAGAACTTCATGAGAAATTTCCACCTAATTTACAACTTGTATGTCAGCACATGAATTTGTTCTTAACCTTGTGTTAATGTTAATGAATCTGGAGTATTCTAAATGAGCGAACGAGTGCCCAAGGTGAGTAATTTGCATAAAACACACCCAAGACGTCTCCATATAAGGCAATGTTTTGCACACTTTCATCACTAAGCAAACATGCTAAGCTCTTCAAACATGCTCTTGTCTGAGAACACACAGCAAGATATGAGCATATATATATATATATATATATTATACCAAAGTGAATAAGGTACAACAGGTAAACATGTCAGCAAAATCTCTGCACATGAGAAAACATGTCAGATAAATCTGTTCGGTTGAGAGAAGGCTCGCTGTCTAAGAATTATACTTTGACTGGTTTAATTTAGCACCTGAGAACACGATACCCTGAACAAAATACAGATTTTAATTTCCCAATTTGCCAAAAATTATTTTCCAAAACTTTTCCCGATTTAATGCCACGCTAATTGACACAGTTCACGGTACGCTAACTGCTACGCAATGGCTCTGTTTTGAAGCACAGAGAGTTTGTTTTGGGAGACAGAGTGAGAAAACTATATTGCAGTAGATTGATAAAAAGCACAGTCTTGCTAAAGAGACAGAAATGCCTGGAAGACATCCTCTCCGTCCACCAGACAGAGCGCGTTGTCTCCTAAAACATAATTTATGGTATTATGAGACACATCAGGACCACAAATTCTTAAGCGAACAGGTAAAACTCCAAAGCGATGCTCTATATAAAATAGCGTAATATGCGTTGTTTGATTTTAACACACGGTTAACCCAGTAAACAGTTTAAACCAGCGGTGACATTGGTTTATTGAAGCACCAGATGAGCCAATCTCTCCTGCTGCATTCTTACAGTCAGCCATTAACTTCCTGTTCTCCCCTCCGGACAAAAGCACAACAAACCACACAGGAGCCCAAGAGCCAGTCTATAACGTGAACGAATCTCTCTCTGTGTGTGTGTGTGTGTGTGTGTGTGTGTGTGATTGTGTGTATGTGTGTGTTCCCACGCGAAGCGCACACATGCACTGCGGGGTCATGCGTGCTCAAGTGCAGATTTGATTGTGTGTACACATAAGACTCTGCCGCACTCTGGACATGTGTCACGTACTACAGATCTAAATGATCATGTGTGTGTTTGCTCGTCTTTATTAGTTAGGCACGCTTGGGCGGACCCTTCATGGCCAGAGGGCAGAGAGAGGCTCTTCCCCCTCCCACACGCACACACACGGGGAGTGTCTGGACAGTGAATGTGCAGGACTCTATGCAGGCTATTGTTTGTGCTGGAACCTCTTTATCTGTCTGATGCATTTGTATTCTGCTCGTAGCTTCAGTCTAAAGGTAGAACATTATCAGGTGCTGCCGCCTGCCCAGTATTAATTCTTTGGCCCCTGTGTATAGTAAGAGTAAACCCTTTATTTATATATACAGTAAAAACTCTTAAAGGTATACACATATGTACTTTTGCAGATGGATGGGGGGCTGGAAAATTGTTTTCTCTTTTGAATAACCCTGATATTAATTATGAAAAATTTATTTTTTACACTGCAGTTTTCAGCAGCTGTATGGAAATGTATTTGTACAGTGCTTCTCCATTCACAAATGAATGACTCAGAGTCGTTTTTTTGTGAATGAAAAACATACATTGCGACCAGTGGAGCACAATTCCTGAAACAAATGACTCTTATGAACTGAAATGAAATGAAGTATAAAAAAAAAAAAGATTCACGAATTTGAATCGGGAGGAAGGTCCTTAAATACTGCTGTCCAATTTACAGCAAGAGCAAAAAAAAAAAAAAAAAAAAAAAAAAAAAAAAAAAAAATTACATTATAACTGCAATCTATTCAAATGAACTGGCACAAAACTGGCACTGAAATTAAAGTAAATTCCTAGAATTAAAGTAAATTTCTAATGTAATTTAGATTATTGGAATACTGGAAATTGGAATCTAATTGATTCAAGAGCTTGTCAATAAGAATCAAATTTCAGACTGAATTGGAATCCAATGAAAACTAGAGCTTAGGAACCAAAATCAAAACAAAATCTAATTAAATCAAGAGCTTGTAAATAAATCATACAAAATTATTCATCTTACCAAATTAAGTGAGACTCAGAACCAAATCCAAATTGGAATCCAATTAAATTGAGAGCTTGTGAATAAGAATAAAGTAGAACTTAGAATTTTAGAATCTAGTAGAATCTAATTGAATCAAAAAAAAAAAAAAAAAAAAAAAAAAAAAAAAAAAGACATTAATAACAATGAGGGCTTGTAAATGAATCAAACCAAATTCATAATTAGAATTCTGGAAACAGAATCAAAATAAAAATAGAAAATAATAAAAAGAGCTTGTAAACGAATCATTTCCTTTCAAACTGAGAGCCTGAGAATCAGAATTAAATTTGGAATCTAAATGAATTGAGAATCTAATTGAATTGTAAATCAGAATTGAATCCAGAAAACTATATATCTAGCTAAAGTATATGTTATAATCATACTGTTAGTAATTTACAGCAAGTCCAGCTTTTCTAAATCAAAATCTTGTAAATGGATTACAGTAAATTCCTAATCTAATTTAGATTATTGGAATACTGGAAATCTAACAGATTCAAGAGGTTGTCAATAAGAATCAAATATCACATTGAATTGGAATCTAATAAAAATGAGAGCTTAGGAATCAGAATCAAATCCAAATTGGAATTTAATTAAATGAAGAGCTTGCAAATAAATCATACCAAATTTATAATCTTGCCAAATTAAGATCTTGAGAATCAAAATCAAATCCAAATTGGAATCACATTAAATCTAACTAAGCTTGAGAATCAGAATCAAAAAATCTAAATTGGAATTTAATTGAATCTAGAAAACAATATATCTTGCCAAGTATGTATTTGAATATGAAAAGGATACAACATACACATAAGCCAAGTGAACATTTTTATAGTAAAGCAGACAAAATAAAAACAGAATCTATTCACTTTTGAAAGAAAGCACATCGTGAATACTCATAGTTCATCTCTGACACCTCTGAGCTCCCCTCTCTGTATGAGGTCATGCAGAATTCAAACATTTGCCCTAGGACTCCTTAACTTTGATTTTAGTGTATCGGCAAGCGAGGGATTGTGTATAATGTGATGTGCCGGAGCGAAGCTGGGATCAAAGGTGCGTGGACAGACATATCGGTCAGGAGAAAAGCAGCATGGTACCACCCTCCCGCACTAATAGACCACATAGACAGACCGCGAAGGAGAGTTTCTCATCAGTGGGTTGACAAATGATGCTTTTTGCGATGCGAACGTCGCACAGGTCCTGATGCAAACACACGATCCGCATATACATTGCCTAAATGCGTTTGTTTGGCTCTAATTAATATTAGTTAACTCCCAGCTCCTGGAAAGCTCAGCCCCATTCATCCATTCCTATAAGACGTGACTGATTGTTCGAAATACTGACTATGGCAGCCATGGTGACCTTGCCTAGCCATAATATTAAGAAAGAAGGCTTTAGAAGGGTGTATGAGCTTGTGGGTGAGATAAAACTGTATTCACTAACTGGACTTGTGACACCTCCACATTTCTGGCTGCAGTAATACTACCTAAGACCTCAGTGACCAATGACAAAAGGCTCATCGCAGTTGCTACTTTCTGACTTCTTGGATGTAGTAATATAAATTTGAAAATGTCTTCTATTCTAACAGTCGAGCTAGCTACATTACCGTGAATATTCCGCTGAAAATATGAGAACTGCACAGCTTCAAGACCATCTAGATCAGGAGTATCAAAGTCACGACATGTGGAGGAGTCCAAAGTGTCCTGCAGGATGATATGAGGAATAACATCTTAAAAGCACAAGTATATTTATAATATTCTATATTTTAAATACAGCAAGAAAGATAAACTTGTGTTTTTAGCCATTTCTGACAACTGTCCCAAACCAGACCAGTTCATTTATCCACTCTGAAATGTCACTTGGAGCAAATAATGACAACACTGAGAGGTTGGCCCCAGGAAAGTAAAACATGGCAAAGGTAAAAAGTGAATTTTCCAACTATTTCCAAGTTTCAACTCTAAGATTATTTTAGATACGCAAGGGATAACTGGCAGATGGTCATTATTAAATGTATTAAATAAATAATGTTTAAAAATAAACCAGAATAACGCTTACTGAATATTAAAAAAAAAAAAAAAAAACCTAATATTCAGAAGTTGGGGGAAGTTTCTGAAAGAAGTATTTTATGCTCACCAAGGCTGCATCAAGTTGTTAAAAAAATACAGTTGTGAAATATTACAATGAATAAAAAGCAATTTATTTCTGTGATGCCAAAGCTGAATTTTCAGCAGCCACTACTTCAGTCCTTCAGAAATCATTCTGATATGCTGAAAACTGCTTAATATTTTTGTGAAAAAATGTGATACTTTTAAAGGGATAGTTCACCCAAAAATGAAAATTCTGATATTGGAATGACATTGGGGTAATCAATCTTGTAATACCTTTGTTCATCTCCAGAAGACAAATTAGGATATTTTTGATTAAATCTGAGAGCTCTATTTAAGTTTATGTAGTCTTCGACACGCGTTTACGTGAATATCATGACGTATTACGCTTGTAGCTTCATAAAACCACTGATGTCACATGGAATATTTTATTGATGCCCTTACTACCTTTCTAAGCCTTGAACATGGTAGTTGGGTTACTGTCTACTCAGGGTCAGAAAGCTCTCAGATTTCATCAAAAATATCTTAATTTGTGTTCTGAAGATAAACTAAGGTCTTACAAGTTTGGAACAACATGAGGGTGAGCAATTAATGACAGAATTTTAATTTTGGGGTGAACTATCCCTTTAAGGAATTTTCGACAAATAGAAACACAAACATTTAGTTAAAATAAAGACATTTCCTGTCACATTTGATCAATTTAATGCATCCTTGACGAATAAAAGTATTAAACCTGAACTAAGTTTGACACCCATTTTTGAAAAACTGGGGCCAAATTACAAGTCACCTGACAAAACCTCAGCAGCAAATGCTAAAACTTCGCCTGGTTGACCTTACAGTCACGTTCAGCTGTAGTTCCTATGAAACAAACAGTACTGTAGTTATTTCTAAACCCAATTAAGCTCCCGAGACCCACAAGCGACTGGTCTTAAAATGCCTTATTGTAGGGACATCCCCAATTACAAATTAAATTGAGCTGTAATTGGTCCCCTGATGACTTCATCATCTCTCTATCATCCCATTATTTCTCATGTCATCGTTCGCTCTCTTTCTTCTTCTGGCATCGTTTAATCATACATCCGCCGTTGCGTTGCATCGCGAAGTTTAATTTACCAGATCCAGTTATCTTGCTTACAAAACTAGAAAAAGTAGTACACTACGCTTTCAAGAGGAGGCCGCACGACGTCCTTTAATTTAACAATAACGACAGGAGAGGTTATATGCAATGCAAGCACATAAAATCTTGATATATAACGTCGTATCCACTACAAACCACCCACCTTGCACGAATGAGTGCGTGAAGGGAAAAAAAGGGGGGAAGAAAGAGGGTAAAGGGCGAGCAAGAAGGGAAAAAAAAAAAAGTGCGAGTGACTGAGACAGTAGAAAGAAAGAGCGAGGGAGTGCATGAGCAATAAACGCACAAGCATACACATAACCAACAATGGCACCAGCCAGCCAATCAGAAGGTCCGTTCAGTGCACGTCAGTCTGACCCCCCCACACCATCACACCCCCCCGTCCCCCTTTACATAATATAATGACTGTTTCAGTCAGCTGCTACAAAAACCAGACTCTCTTTACTCGGCCCACTCCTCCTTTATCCACCCCCCCCTTTTTGCATATCGACGCACACACACACCCCAGCCACCCCCCTCCTCCTCCTCCTCCTCCTCCCCAGAAACCTGCACACGCGCACTCCACGACAGACTCACTGCTTTGGGCACTACGCCAGCCAACGCAGCAGCAGCAGCTCCGAGATGAAAAGAAAGAGAGAGCGAGAAAAAGAAAAACAGAGATAGAGAGCGAAATGGTGTGTGTGAGCACACCGCGGACTAGCCGTATCGCCTCGCTTAGGATGAGATTATCTGCCGATCTCACCCAACGACCCTCGCAACACCCTAAACCACAACTTTCAAATCTCCATTTTATCTAATCAACCTTTTGTCCTGCCATATAGTCCCACTGATCCCTTTCGGATGGTCCCTGGATAGTTACCCGCTCAGGAGTTCTTGGCAAGGTAGGGAATGGGCCTAAAAAACGAGGAGAGATTTGAGCGTGTGTGCACGGGGTTTGACGGGCCATACCGACACAAGACTCACTTTGTGCCCTTCAGACCCGCCATTCTAATACAGCTGTGCCACACACCACAAAGCAGAGCAAAAACTGACCCCTCCCTTCTCGCTCTCCACCCCTCCCCCCCTTCCAAAAAAAGTATTCCTTTTTTTCCTCCCTGCGTTGTAAAAATAAACACACACGCTCACTTTCTGGGGGCCCCTTAAAGGTACGGACGACCACAAACTACTTTTCGGTTCTTCTTCTTTTTTTCTTTTTTTTGGTAAATAGATTGTAATGTGCATAATGCACATTCAGGATCTGAATCAGTTCAGGTGGGGGGCAGAGTTGGGGGTTAGGGCAGACGGATGATGAAGAGGAAGAGATTGAGACGAAAAAAATGAAATGGAAGAAAAAAAGACAGCAGCACTCTCCTGACACGCTACCCTGTCATAATGCCAACCCTTAATTCCCCTCTGCCCATCCCCCACCGGCACACCATTTTCTTTATGCACACGCCACTGCTGCCTGTCGATCAGATCACTGCAAGCACAAAAATGTCCTCCTCCTTCTGCCCCCACTGCAAACACCATCACACCCTGAAGCCCCCTGAACCGGTACACACGCAAACACGCACGCAAAATCAAAGACCCTTGCCCCCCGACAAAAGAGAACCGATTCGGGAAGTGTATCCAAAAAAAAATTGCCAGCTAAAAGAAGTGATGATAATAATATGGCCGGTTGCAAGTGCACGAAGGAATCCGCAGCTCATTTCACGCATGATCTGCATCATGACAATTCATTTGGCTGACGTAACCCGCCGCCCCACCTCCCAGACCAAAGCGCTGGTGGCATCGCATCCCTCACCCAGAGAGGTACAAGGTGCCTTGTTTTAAACGGCACACCAGGACTCCCCCAGGACCCATGTGGTCTGATATCTGAACGCTCAGATTCCTTCATGCAAGACTAGCGATGTATCCTCTTAATTTCCCCAAGTTTCGTCCTAAGGCGCAGCCTTCACTTATCGTGAAAAAACAGGGGTTTGCACCCATCTTCGCTTCCCCCCCCATCCCCCACCCTCAGAGCCTGGCCCATCTCCCAAATCTGCCTGTTCGCATGCAGCCCCTCTGATCACCCACCCGCTCAATTGGCTAGATTAAGCCTTTCCTGTTTGCAGCATCTGATGCTGAGCACGGAGACCTCAAAATGGCTGCTACACCATCGCTAAAGGTGTGCGTGCCCACCCTGATGAATAAAAAAAAGAAAACAACAACAAGATGCATTGGGCAAGAGCTGCTCGTTTTGTTCTCGGAAGTTTCCGTTTGGATGGAATCGCAGCTCTTTGGGGTTTAAATGTAAGGAGAGTGATTTATAGTGAAGGGCAGGCGTTGACGCAGTAACCTAGTTAAAGCTGGAGCGAGCGGGCTTGGCATAGGGTCATACAGGGTGAGCGCCGGGAACGCTTGGGAAATGGTGGCAATGGCGGATGTCTGGATGCAAACTAAACTGTAATGTTCTCAGATTTTTGTTGGGAAGCATTAGGGTGGCTTTTCAGCAGGTGCAGGTGCTAAAGGTGCAACGGTATGGATGTAACGGGAAAGAATAGCTAATAGTTAGTTTTATGACATTCCAAACCTGTATGATTTATTCTCTTCTCTAGATATGTTGAAAAATGTTCTCGTCTAGAACATTAGTCAGTGAGGTCTAAAACAACACTACACCCCAACTGACCCTTCGGCAAAGACCCGCCCTCCTTCTGTTGCGACAGTTGAGGACAAAAGTTTACATCCTCATTTCAGAATCATTAAAAATGTGAATATTTTACCAAATACCAAAAGGGATCATTACAAAATGCATGTTAATGTTTATTTAGTACTGACTTGAGATATTTCGCATACAAAATGTTTACATATAGTCCACAAGAGAAAACAATAGTTGAATTTATAAAAAAATGACCCGGTTCAGAAGTTCACATACACTTGATTCTTAATACTGTGTTGTTATCTGAATGATCCACAGCTGTGTTTTTTTTTTTGTTTAGTGATAGTTGTTCATGAGTCCCTTGTTTGTCTCATGAACAACAGTTTGAACAGCCTGCTGTGCTTCAGAAAAATCCTTCAGGTCCCACAAATTCTTTGGTTTTTCAGCATCACTGTGTATTTCAACCCTTTCCAACAATGACTATATGATTTTGAGATCCATCTTTTCACAGCAAGGGACTTATACGCATCTATTACAAAAGGTTCAAACTCTCATTGATGCTCCGGAAGGAAAAAAAACAATACGTTAAGAGCCAGGGGGTGAAAACTTTTATACAGAATGGCATATATGTACACATTTTTCTTATTTTGCCTGAATATCATGTTTTTTCATTTCGTACTGCCCTTCAGAGGCCATAGAAAATAGTTACATGTTTCCCAGAGGACAAAATAAGTTAAATTTACCCTGATCTTTAAATTCAAAAAGTTTTCAACCCCCAGCTCTTAATGCATTGTGTTTTCTTTTGAAGTATTAGTGAGCGTTTGAACCTTTTCTAATAGTTGCATATGAGTCCCTCAGTTGTCCTCAGTGTGAAAATATACTGCAGTCATTGTTGGAAAGGGTTCAAATACACAAAAATGCTGAAAAACCAAAGAATTTGTGGGACCTGAAGGATTTTTCTGAAGAACAGCAGGCAGTTTAACTGTTCAGGACAAACAAGGGACTCATGAACTACTATCACTACACAAAAACACAGCTGTGGATCATTCAGGTAACAACACAGTATTAAGCGCATGTAAACTTTTGAACCGGGTCATTTTTATAAATTCAACTATTGTTTTCTCTTATGGACTTTATGTAAACATCTTTAATGTGAAATATCTTATTCAGGTCAGTACTAAATAACCAATACATTTAGTTTGTATGATCCCTCTTATTTTGGTAAAATAATTAAAATTTCTAATGATTCCGAAAGGGGGATGTAAACATTTGACCTCAACTGTATGTCCGACAAGCCATGGTGCTCTCACGAAGATTCAAAATATCTTCTTTTGTGCTCCAAGGAAGACTGTAACTCTTTCAGGTATGGAACAACATGGTGAGTAAATTAAGATTAAATTTTTGAGTGTACTGTCTCTTTAAGCAGACCTCTGTTGACTTTGGAGTAGAGGAGGATGAAAAGATTTTTTTCTGTTTATATTATTTGTGAAGAGGGGTTCGGATTTGACATTTATCATGTCAGAACTCTCGGTCCTGAATAAACACTTCATAAACCGAATAAACATTCTCCTTACTTTCACCGCAACGGACAGAGCGTGTCGACGTCAAATGAAAAAAATACAACCATAACAAGAGCAGACTTAAATATTTAAGCTAATGTGCTAGAAAAATATAACCCTCTAAAATAAAGGCAAGGGATAGGAGAATAACAAAAAAAGGCACCTTTAATCTTCTATTAATCATACAAAGATAACCAAGATGGGAAATGATGGATGACTTGGCTGAGGTCGCTTTGAAGGTGACCATGTAGTGACCACATTTGCTGGCACGTCTTTCAAACGATTATGAAAGGTTTTATACAACTAAAGGCTAAAATACACTAAAATCTGAAGAGATTTTTACCCAGAGTGGATAAAAGGGCTTTCAAGTCATTCCAAACACAACAGACTCATGCAAAAAATGTGTTTGTTGTTAGGAGACACATGACAAACAACAACAACGGCCTAAAATCAGCTCAAAATTGGGTTTGTGCCCATCATACACTACTTTATGTGAAATACATGTCAATTCTGACAGCCTAAAATCTGCGAATTGGCTTTCACCAACTCGCATCAACAGATTCACACTGCAAATCGGGGCAAAAACCTGGGTAAGAGTCACATTAGTGTAATCCAGCCTTAAATTTGGGTAGCCTAGATTCCAGCTTCCAAAACTGCCGCACATCTGAGCCCTTCTGGCATGTTACAGAACGAAATGTCAACAAGGTGACGACCCTCCATTTGCCATTAGGAGGTTTATCTTCAGCTCCTCAGCAGCTGGCTGCCACTCCGTGAACTCGCTTTCACAAGCGACAAAGCACCAGCGAGAGTGTGACCTCCCCCAGGGCGCGTAAAGCAGAAATATGACTTGAACAGCAGACCCGGGCCTCATGATCTCATGCCGCAGCCATTTCTGCAGCCCTGACTCCAGTAGAGACGCAAAAGCAGGTGACAACACCTGTTTGGTCAAGACCTGCCTGATTTCTTTCATTCGGCTGTCACTTTGGCTCTCGCTGCTCCTCGCTCTGGTATCCAACACCTGAGGATCCGAGAATAGGTTTAACCGGATAAAAACAGCTCAACAAGGTAGTGAGAAATGTGAAAAGATGAAAATGACCAAACGCAGCACACCTGACCACAAAACATGCACTCTGGACCATAGAGATGCTTTAGGGGCTAACTAGTTCACAACAGTTACTTGTCACCTTTCTGTTTTCAAATTAGTCTTCCGAGTGAGTAAGCCCTCTGATCAATATGGACTGGCAGAACACTTGGGCCTAAACGTGTGAAAGATGTCAACAGAACAGCTCCCTAAACCCCTCAAGAACATGAATCAAATGACTTTACACAGCACGGCCTTAGATTAGAGAAGCTTTTTTGACTTTCCTGAACGCTAGGCCAGGTTTAAACAGACCTTGGCATAACTTTTCAGGTACTCCTGGACAAAAATGATCATCTGCTTTTCCCAAATGTTATTTAGAACAAACTTATTAGCAAAATGGGTCAAGGCATCTGAAATAAATTCAAACATACAGTGATCCAAAATTGGATTGTGATTCGGAGTAGTTTCCAGCCCAGATGTTCCTCTTGTGTCGCTATAAAAACAAAGCTCTGTTTGTTTAAGCATCCTGACTAGCACAACACAACATTGACTCAACCAAAGAATGACTTTGGGGAAGAACTATCGGATTGTCTGACCAATGGTAAATGAGGAAAATGTTGGGGAAACCCATTTGAAAACTCGTTACTATGCAGATACACAAATAAGTGTATCTGGAACACAGCGTATGTTACAAACGAACCAGATCAGCAAAAGGAGTCAGAGCTACTTTAAACTCTGCAAATTCTCAAATGTTGACTTGTAGTGATTGTAATGACACCAGAGTATGTGATGCACAGTTTACTGCAACTCCATCAAAAATGCTACAGATGTGGTGAGGTATACTCTGTTTTATACAGATGGAGATGCAGTTTTTAATCTCTGCGGTTACATATGCGGCAAATCTGATAGACTGTAATATCAACATTAATTATTAGAACTGAAGCTCAGGGAAATTAAAGTACAACAGTGTAATGAATTTTAAAGGCAGTATACTACATACTGATATAAGTACCAGTGAGCATCTGAGATTAGTATCAGTGCACCTCTTAAAAAAAAAAAAAAAAAAAAAAATTCATAACCAATGAGAGTCACAGAGATATATAGTTGGGCAGAACTGCATTTACATTTACGCATTTGGCAGATGCTTAAATCCAAAGAGACTACTTCATTCAAGGTACACATTTACATCTTATCAGTTCTTGCTCTACTGTTTAAGCTACAGGAAAGCTCAAAAAGTTCAATCAAAGCATGTTCACATTTGTACAAGACGCTGATGATAAACGCTACCTTTAGTTTGAGCATTCTCATATTATGAAGGAATAACAAACCTTTTCACAAATCATTAATTTGCCCAAAATGGATTATCCAAAAAAACAAAAAAAAGTTACTTGGAAACTAATCTTAGAAGAAAGTAACTTAAAACTAGTGCGTTAACCACATGCACTTCTGACTTAAGGTTTTAAAGCATTGAGAATTATTCATAACATACAACTAATTCTTTAACTGGGCAAATAAACCAATTTTGTCCATTAACAGAAGCCAGAGATGCCAAAGACGAACACAAAGAGGAGAAAATAGCCTCCTTTAGCAGGCAGATCAAGCTCACTGTTCACAAGATGCGAAATATAGAAAGAAAATTCTAAATGCTGAACTGGGGGTGAGAAGTTTAAATGAATGTATCTTTGAAGGGAACTGGCTGTCTTAAGAAAAGTTTAGAATGGGTTTTCTTTTCATCTTACCTCCATATAATGCATATTAAAGTATATTTAAAGTCCCCATGAAATCAAAACTGAGTTGTTTTTAGCTTTTCATTAGTTTGAATATACACTGAACCAAACACTATCATAACATCTTAGAGGATAATTCAGTATACTTTATTTTTGACGAAACATCCCATGTTTCGATCGTGACAGTAATGTAACATACTAAAATACAAAAAAAACAAAAAACAAAACATAACTGCACAAAAATTGTGCTTATTTCCCACAAATATGAGGATTGTGTGTTCCCTTTGTCACTACCGAAACAATGATGACATGTTTCAGTCATGACGGCAGTGACAATTTTATGGAATAACACCCAACAAAAGAAAATGTCACTACCGAAACATTAGGTGGAGTTTCAGTTTTAGATACATGCTCAACGATGCTAATCAGCACATGGTTAGCTAGCACAGTTCTGAACAGCTGTACACATATAAAAACTAAATGTTACAGAATAACTCCTAAAGTGCGCTTATTTGCAGAAAAAAGGTGTTTGGTAGTGACATTCCTTAAAGTTACACAGATTTTTTTAGACTTTTGAACATTTACCTCAAAATGATGTTTTGAGAGAGGGACACAGGAATATTTCCTAATCATAAATGTAGGGATGTAGTTAAAAATCAGTCTCAGTCAATGGACTAAATCATGCATCGTTTCGGTAGTGACATGAAAATGCTACCAATATGAATCAACGGTTTTGATGACATCACCCTGCACTTCAGCTTCTCATCAAATGTTCTGTCCAATCAAATGCTCCATAGAATTTGAAGTGTCTTGCCCCCTATACTATAAACAGATGCTGAAGCCATGGCTGAAATTGGTCTATTGTTCACAAAATTAGTATAGTAGTTTCTTTATGGTGAATGGCACGCATTGCATTATACAGAGGCTAGGGAACAATTCAGTGTAAATATACTTTCCATTGGGGCCAAAGAAGTCTGGTTTAGCGCGAACCACCGCAGCACTTGTCTTGCTCCAGTCCAGAGACACGATAGCATGAAGCAGATCATATGCACAAGTCGGCACAGACTATAAAACGTATCGGACCCATTTAAATTCTACACAGAATGCTATGTTTTTTAGTGGCTTTGGATGAGGTTGTGGCTATCATACGCTGTCAAATGAGACTTTACTGAGCTTAACGTCTCTGGCCCGAGCTGTAATTTAAACAAAACGCTATTGGCCATTTAAAAAAGGGGGCGGGACTGCTTAATATGTTCTGCCCTGTTTTTCTGTTTGAATTGAAATTACGCCAACACATCAAATAATGTTGCGCTTTTCAAAGCACTAACAGCTGTAACGAAGGAAGCGCTGTATTGCTGCTGTTCCATAAGTGCCACCTGCTGTCAGAAAGTGAATTTGCATCTCATTCAGCACGTCTGTTGTTTTCATTCAGATATGTTTTATATAGCAAAACACCACAAAGGTAAGGTCAGACTGTTTTGTTTTTGAAATTATACAATCTAATTTACATAAAAAAAACTGTTCATGCTACATGTAACATGTTTGTTTGGATCTTGATTCAAATGCAGTGTCTCTGCAACAGTTTCATGCATTCTGATTAACATAAAGGCACAGTCAGGGCCAAAACTAACAGAATCCTAAAAAAGGTGATACAGATTTTTGGTCAAAACACCCAGCACTACTTGAAGCTGAAACTTGTCAGATCTTACCAAAAAAAAGCTGACATTTCACAGCAAAAGTCATTTTTGCAGGCGTTTTCAAAATGAGGTCTAAACTGAAAATATTTTTGTAATATTCTAGTACTGGGCAGAAAAAAAACTAACATTTCATAAGAAATTTTTAAAAATGCTGTCAATTTATACATTTTACAAATTAATAGTTATTTAATAGTTTGTTTTGGATTTAGCACAGCAATGAATAAAAGCCAATTAACAACTAATAAAAAATTAATTACATTTAAAACAACTAATAAAAGTAAATTACCAATCAGACTTTGTCTTAATAACACAATGCTTACTATAAACAGCTCAAAGCTGCTTCTATATTTTAAGAAGGGAATCCCTTGCAAAGGGATCATAAAATTTAGGAGGCCTTGGCCTGAAAGACCTTCCTAAAATGACAGTTTCAAAGCAAACGCCAACAAATCACATTCAAGGAATCCCACTGGAGCTCTACACCAATTGTATTCATAAGATGCAAATGAAAATTCAAATAAAAAAAAAGGCGCTTGTTGACATATTTATCAGTATAAATCATTTCTCGCATCACACGCAATCCAGCTGCAACGTGATGCAAGCGTAATTGAGATGTTGTAAGTCAGCTGTGCTGTGATGTCACAAAAGTAGGTTGCTGAGGGGGGAATTTCAGGACAGGCGTATTAGCATACCGTCACCAAACGGCACGTTACGCACACGCTGACAGGAATTTCAAAACCACTTCTGGGAGGTTGAGTCGAGTACAGTATCTAAAGCCTAATGGTTAATTCGCTAATTGGACCGTTGTCCTCACCAACGACCTACACAATGGCTAACTATTACTGTATATTACTCAGAATAGAGATCTGCTGGGAATATGACCAAAATTTGCATACGGCCAGTTTCTGACACTAATGAGGCCAATTAGGCGGATGGCGCCCATGGCAACAGGGTTGTAATTGGTTGGCTTGATGCGTACGGGACGTATGGGTAACAGGATGTGGGTTGAGTCAATAATGTGTTTTGGAGCTGCCAGCGCATGATGCATTTGATGCCTTACCTTAACGCACCTCTGCAGATTCAGCGAGTACCTGAGGGTAAAGCAACCAGGATGAGACTGCGACAAAGCAGACTGGTAGTCGTACCTGCAAAGCCACAACACACACACACCCACCCACACGTGGAAGACCGTCCGGCACGTGCAAAAACATTCACGACCATCTGCGTACCGTTGGACGGAGGGGACGAGATCACGGCGGATATCTCCGTCCCGGCGTCTGCACGCACACCTAGCCAGAAATGGCGTCTCCCGCTCACTGTACTGTTCAGCCACAACACTTAAAATCTCGGTCTTCATTAAACAAGACAACAGCTCATTGTGGCCGTTGCCATGACAACAGGCCCTTCTATTTTTAAGCCGTGCCACTAATCAATTCCTGTTCTGCTGTCGCCCGAGGGAGGGAGGGGCGGTTCAGGAGGAGGGTGGGGGCAGTAGCAGGGGGCAAAGGGGAGGAAGTGTGTGGGGGAGTGAGGCTGAAGACAAAGAGACCAAATAAAGACAGCAACAAGATCTTTAAGATACCGAAAGAGGTGGTAGACGCAACAGCGGTTAAAACAGCCTACAGTGAGGAAACACGCCTCGAACGCAAACCAGGTTTCCTCCTGCGAGGAACAGTGCTAACCAGAGGCCCGTGCTAGTACGCAGGTACAAAAACCACACGGTGCTGCAAACACGAGGAGGAAATGCTGAATGAAACTGAACTTTAATTTTCAGTCAAAGCCTTGAGACTCTGTTCCAGACTGCGTTCACCAATAGGGATCGCCTCTCGGACAGGCCCGGTCAGTGCCCTTTCCTCCGCTGCTGTTGCTGCTCTCCCTCAGAAACTCAAAACTTCAGCTCGAATACGTAGAGGGATGAGAAAAACCCTCAACAGGAGGTTTTCTAACAGAGGCGGCGGCTGTAGAGAGACGAATGGAGAGGATCTGAATAAAGCTACAGACCTATTTATACAAGATACAGACAGACTTCAAGGTTAAGGAGGAACACAATCTAATACTCTTGCCAGAAGAGAGAAAATACACAAAGAGAAAAAACGTGGAAAAAAAGCAGCACTGGAGATGAATCGCTCTGATATCCCTAAGAGGCTGAACGAGAATTTGAAAGATGGTCACAAAATAATAACGTAATTTAGTCAAAGCCATTACGAGAAAGAAACACACTGTCCTTGTTTTTATGCCAGTCAAGATCATTTATTTTAAATAAATATATTTTTTTTTATTGCAATGACTATTTATCAAGTCAGTTTGGTTCTACTTTATATTAGGTGGCCTTTAAATGTACTTGCATTTAAGTGAAACATTTGATACAATACTCTTATTGCATACATGCATGTTTTAACATTCAGCTTTTGTCTTTAAAAATACCTGTAATTAAATTTTGGTAATTACATTTTTAATTAAACTGTTGACCTATCACTTCTATCTTAACCCAACCTTAAATCTACCCATACCGCCAAACCTGTCCCTAACCTTGCTCTCAATAGCAGCAGAAGTGTTTTGCAATACAATATCAACAATAAATACATTGTGGGGTTTTTTTTGATGCAAAGTACATAAGGTTGGACCGGCAATTTTGGTATAGACGCTTGGCTAAAAAAACCTATTGAGCATATCCACTGTTAACGCAGAGGAAAAAAGATCCTTTGTTATTTAATACTCACTGGCTTTCTGTGACAACATGCCCCAATAGGTACTGCAATGGAACTGGTAGACTATTGAAGGCTTGCGAGCTACATTTAAACAGTTAAACAACTATGAAAAAATGGATTAAATGATTTCAATTCATAAATTTCAATTCAATCAAATGTAAAAAGCATATATATGTGACCCTGGACCACAAAACCAGTCATAGCATGGGTATATTTGCAGCAAAAGCCAACAATACATTGTATGAGTCAAAATTATCGCCAAAAATCATTGGGATATTAAGTAAAGATCATGTCCGATGAAGATATTTTGTAAATTTCCTACAATAAATATATCAAAATTTTTGATTAGTAATATGCACTGCTAAGAACTTCATTTGGACAGCTTTAAAGGTGATTTTCTCACCCTCAGATTCAAGATTTTCAAATAGTTGTATCTCAGCCAAATATTGTCCTATCCTAACAAACAATACATCAGTGGAAAGCTTATTTATTCAGCTTTCAGATAATTTCAGAATGACTGGTTATGACTGGTTTTGTGGTCCAGAGTCACATACTGATAATTAGATTGTTAATTAATTAATAAATGATATACATTTATAACACTTAAAATACATGACAATGTGTATAACTTGATTAACTATACCTTTTGTCCTCACAACATAGTCCAATCTTTTAGCGAAAATCATTATATTGCACAATGTATGTCAGTGTGCTGTTATGTTCACCTACATGAAAAAAAAACTTCTATCTTAAACCTTATAGTTATAGAGATACAGCACTTGTCACAACTACCTCATATGACAATAAGTATTGGTTTCCACTGTACAGTTAATACAACCTGAGTCGACAACCTTTTGCAATTGGAGAAGGCATGTTCTAAAATAAAGCCTACTTTATTGTGACTAAGGTGCATAATTATGCCAAAAAAAAAAAAAATCTTTCCAATAATCATATTTCAGAACAGAAATCATGCGGTATGGTTTGTCTGGTTGTGCTTTTAGGGGTATGAGCAATCCTTGTAGCATGCATAAATGCATAACATGTTTGTTTTAAGCAGTGCCGACTGAACTGATGTCATTCTCAGGGAGAATTAGTCTCCTGTTCCTTTAAAAAAAAAAAAAAAAAAAAAAAAAAAAAAAAAAAAAAAAACAAAACAGGGAGTTACAATATCTTTTTTTTTTTTTTTTTTTTTTTCACCCAGGGTACCCAGTGGAGTCAAAATGCGAGAGAGCCAGTCTAAGCCGGTTTGTAACCTCAGGGTATGGAATTATCTCTTAATATGTAGCCGTTAGTGGTCAGGACGTCACACGAACACAGAGAGAGAGAGGGAGAGAGAGAAAGAAAGAGAAAGACAGAACGAAAAAAGACAAAAAGGAGGGGGCCAAAGGGGGCAGTAAGAGGAAAATGTACTTCTTACGAGACGCTGAATCTAAAACCTGGCACCTTGTCAAGACGGCTCATTGCGGAACTTCAGACCACAGGGTGGGGCATACGTTGTTTAAAAACAAAAAAAAAAAAAAAAAAAAAAAAAAAAAAAGGAAAAATGCTGGAACGTGAGCCATCTGGAGAAAGCGAGGTAGCAAAAAGATTTTAAAATGGGGTTTTATTTGGAAGGAGGCAGGGAGGACAGTCAGGCGATTAAAAAAAAAAAACCTGCCGTATTCAAATCAATCTCATGCAAAACACACACAGACACACACACAAAAAAAAATTACAATACACAAACATCCCCTAATACACAACCGGTGCACACTACCTTTACACACACCGACATGACCAGTGCTTTATCAAGTTGAGATAAAATCTGCAGAGGCTCTCTTCTGACGCTCAAAGTAATGGGCACACAGACATACACTCGGGGAAAACATGATTTCCACCAAGGAACCGGCGCTCTGGAAAAGCAGATAGGCTTGGAGAGATGGACTGCGCGGGACCAAAACTTCAAGAAAACCCAGCTTCATCCAAACCGCCTGAACAGAGATCACGCACCCCTTCTGATTCCAACAGAATGACCCCAAGAAACAAAGGCCTGCGGCTGAATGGAGGGATATGGAGAGAGGATGCTTAAATGTGCTAAAGTTCAATTTGTTAATCTGCTAAACACAGTAATAAGACAAAGAGGCATTTGTGCAGGGATTATGGGAATTGAATCTTGCGGTTGCGCATGTACAGAGAGTCAGCTATAATTCTTATCAAGGTTAACTACCACAGGTACGCCAGCTTTCAGAGATTTCCTCAAAGGTACCAGTTGAATTATTTTTGTTTTTTTGTTTATTTACACATTTGAGTTAGCCATTTCAACCAAAGCTACTCTATGGACCCAGCAATATCATGTCAAAAGCAAACTTTAACCCAGTAAAGACGTCCTAGATGATATAAGAGAACAAACATCTAGGAAAACCAGGTCAGATCGAGTGTTATTCAAGTATTATTCATACCATTTTAGTATTTGTTATATAACAAAAAGTTATTTTATTTTTAGTTCATGTTTTAGTAATTTTGTTATGTACTTTTATTTTTTAATTATTTTCCCCCCTTTTCTTAATTCTCTTTTATTTCACTTTTAGTACATAAACTTCATTTCAATTATATGCCATGGCAAAGTTTCTAATTCCTGTAATTTTATGATCTAATATGTGTGACCCATAAGGGTTAATTTTTGGAATTTGCGATTTTTACATGAATAAATAAGCATTCCATTAATGTATGGTTTGTTAAAATAGGACAATATTTGGCAGAGGTACAACTATTTGAAAATCTAAAATCTGAGGGTGCAAAAAATCCAAATATTAAGAAAAAGTTGTCCAAATTAAGTTCTTATCAATGCATATTACCAATCCAAAATTACGTTTTGATATATTTACGATAGGAAATTTACAAAATATCTTCATGAAACATGATCTTTACTTAGTATCTTATGATTTTTTGCATTAAAAAAAATATATATCCATGTTATGTTGGATATTGCTACAAATATACCCATGCTACCTAATACTGGTTTTGTGGTCCAGGGTCACATATATTCTGCTATTTCAGCTTTATTTCAATGAACAAAAACAAAATTAGTGATAGTTTGTGTTTTGTTATAACTTATGGGGTTCACAGCAACTGTTTGCAGGTATAACTAACTGACTTACTGACTTATTGACTTAATGGTAAACAACAGTTTATGTCCATACAATGAAAGTCAATTGGGTCCAAAAATATTATCGGACCCAATGTATTATTATTTTTAAATATCTCATTTTGTGTTCTGCAGAAAAAGTAAGTCACAGGTTTTAAATAACATGACAGCGAGTATAAATGATGACTATTTTTAAGAGGTTTGTTGCAACTGGACCCTAGTGTTGGCTGATGTCACAATAATAAAAAGAGAAGTTTATGACTGCATAGTCAAAACAAAAACATTTCTAAGTCTACTTTAGCTTAAATAAATGATGCAACGCCATACACAATGTCAGGTCCATCAACTTTAATAGTCAAACTAGCCCCCGGGCCATGAAAACTAAGATGGTTCCAGAGAGAAAGGCTTCGGATGGGTTCCGCTTGCTCTTTCATATTGCACTGAATTAAGTGTTCCAGCAGTCCTTCGATCAGCTCAAGCCATCACACGGCTCTCTCGCTCCTGAAACAAGTGCAGCCGGAGAACCCGGCGCTACGAAAGCCACCCATCTGGGGACTATACGCCTATACCTCCCACTGTAATCATAAAACGGGTCTATGCGCTTCATATTCACTCACAGCTTCCGTCTCGCTACAATGTAATACATTGCGAAATGATGAAAACAGCTTGGCCTGAATCAATACTTCTGAATTTTTCAACCAAAGCCAATACCTGGACCCGCCGCAATTAATGCAGTCCACACCTCATCTTCAGAGAAATCCCACTTGAGAGACGTCGAGCAAATTAACAACAATCCGGAGCTCTCGTGATGGCCGAGACTCGTGAAGCTTGAAAAACTCATCTATTTTGCGATTGGGATGGTCAGACAGCATCCGCCGGGGAAAAGGAGAGGAAAAAAGCACAAACGACAACATTCCTAAACCTAAAAACATCTTCGTCTCGTCTGAGCTTCTCGCTCTTCACACGCACGCATTCTTCAAGAATCAACGCAAGAGGCCCGTCATGTCGTTTCTTGCTGCTGTTTATCCAGCTAAAGCATCAGGGAGGCCCTCTAATTAAACTTCACAGGAAGCCATTCATCTGGGCTGATTGTTTCTGCGTGGGGTTTAATAAGCCTTGCATGAGGCCCGCAGAACGCAGCCTCCCCATTCAGGTGTTAACAAGACCCGCGCACCAACGTACATGCGACGCATTACGGTCGACTGAAACATTCCCTCTCGGTACCTGCTCACTGTGCCCACCTAAGATCTCACAACTAAAATGGTGGAGAATAATTAATCAGCAACTGACAGAGCTGAGCGGAAAAAGCTGAGGAGTCAAAGGTCCCTGTGCAACCGACGACCACCAGAGGGTTTCGGATGCCTCTGAAACAGTGTGATGAAAATGAAACAGATTGCTTTACAAATCAGTTATTTATTTTAGCTTAGCCATATGCACTTCTTCGACGCTACGAGGTCTATAAACCAGGCTGCATCTAAGCAGATTCCTCCTTCTTTAAGTTGAAATGGATTTTCTAAAGATTTAAAGGGACAGCTCACCCTAAAATAAAAGAACTGAAAATCATTTACTCACCTTATCATTCCGAACCATAATACTATTACACAATATGTTTACTTTTCAGTTTTTAATGAATTATTTCAATATTTAAGAAGGTCGATCAACTTTATTTTGTTTTAATTACAATTACATTTCTAATTTTTACCTATCTAATATTTATCATTCATTTCAACTGTATTTTAATGAATGAAAATGATGTTTTAATAGTTTTAAATGATGATATCAACACTACCCCTGCTAAATGACTTACTTTCTTCTGAGGAACACAAAAGAAGATAGTTTGAAGAATGCTTCAGTGTTTTTTCCTCACAGTGAAAGTGTTGTTTTGGCCCCCACTGACTTTCATTGTGTAGACAAAGCAATGTCTAAAATATTTTATTTATTTATTTAAACACGGTAACACTAACGTACAAGTAACAACAGTAGTACTGATAAAAATCATGTAGAATCTTTCAATTTAATCAACTATTGAAATAGCTCTAAAATCCTTCCAAGAGAGACCTTTATAAAAATGTCTTTTGGTATTTTTCAGTAAAAACATTCTAAAATATCTTCTTTTTAACCCTTTTTATAAAACGGATTGCTCCGGCCTTTGATTCTAACTGGTTAAGCCGTGTTCAAAGCTGTTGTAAATTACAAACATACACCTTTGTTTACATTTGTGTGTCGCTCAGCAACCACTTTGTAGCAACCACAACTGTTTCTGAGGCAGTACATTGTTTGGCGGAAGAATAATGTTTTTATTAATATTATGACACTTTAGAGTAATTTACAACAGCTTGGAACGCAGCTCAAACAATCAGAATCAAGGACCGGAACTATCAGTTTTATAATAAAGCAATAATCCCCAAGAAGCCATGGTTTACAGTGAATTTATAACAGCTAAATTATAACGCTTCCCATTGTGCCTAACAACGGCCCTTAGCCGTTATAAATTTACTGTAAACCATGGCTTCTTGGGGATTATTGCTTTATTATAAAACTGATAGTTCCAGTCTTTGATTCTGATTGGTTGAGCTGCATTCCAAGCTGTTATAAATTACTCTACAAACATACACCTTTGTTTACGTTTGTGTTTTGCTCAGCAACCACTTTGTTGCAACCGCAACCGTTTCTGAGGAACTACATTGTTTGGCGGAAGAATAATGTTTTTATTATCATCATTACACTTTATTTGCTTTGTTTTATTTTGTAAAACCGTACTACGTATATGAAATAACATTTTTATAAAAGCAACAAGCCCCGTGAAGCTGTGGTTTACAGTAAATTTATAACAGCTAAGGGGGTTTCACGTCATGCCTAACGCCCCTTAGCTGTTACAAATTCACTGTAAACCACGGCTTCTTGCTTTATTAAAAGACAGATAGTTACTGTCCTTGATTCTGATTGGTTGAGCTGCCGTTAAATTGGTTGTAAATTTCTTTACAAACACACACCTTTGTTTACATTTGTGTGTTGCTTTGCAACCACAACTGTTTCTGAGAAACTACACTGTTTGGCGGAAGAATGTTTTTATTATCATTATTTGCTTTGTTTAATTTTTCGTAAAACCTTACTACGTATATGAAATAACCGTTTTATGAAAGCAATAACCCCTGTAGCTGTGGTTTAGAGTGAATTTATAACCGTTTCACGTCATGCCTAACAACGCCCCTTAGCTGTTATAAATTCACTGTAAACCACGGCTTCTTGGGGCTTATTGCTTCAATAAAACACTTCTTACTGTATACTGCTGATCACTGACACAGATTGGTATCAGTCCCAAAAACAGTCTGACATACTTTTCTTTTTATTTGCACTTCTTTCACTGATCTAGATTTATCACTTCACATTCATTAACATCATCCATATCAATTAGTAGCATGTACAAGCAACCGACAAGACTTCTCGCCCTCAAAGGATTTTCGCTTGGGAAAATTTTTAAATAAACGTAATGTTTCTGATTAAGGGGTAATTATCCTGATTTCTTTCTTCTCAAAACATTCAGGCATTCAGGTCTCAATTTTACATAACTATGGGTCATGAAATGAGCCCTGATTTGAGTAGGTATCAATCAGACCGTCTCATATAGTCAATGAAAACGGAAGGCTTGATATACAGGCTGACTTTTATCAAAGACAAAACATAAATAACTAGTATGAACACCACTTGATTACAAATGTATCTATAAGGAAACGCTTGGAAACTGTAGTGTGAATACTGAATATGGATAAATGATAAACTGCAGTGAAAGTGATTAATTATTAAAAACTTATGGAAGGCTTTTTGCCATTAAAATTTGTAACTCTGAAACTAAACTTCACACCACAATTCAAGTGTAATCAAAGACATTCCTGAGTATATGACAGACTAATTTCTCTATGATGTCAATGGGAAGGTCTGAGGTAATGATGTTGTCCATTACACTGCTTTATAAAGCCAAAAGACATGTGCTCATATTGTTTCCTAGACCAATAAGCCTTATCTGGGGAAAGGGTGAGCAGCAGCCTCTAGCTTACCCAAGAGCCAATGAATCAAACCCTTTTGGACCTGACACTTCGGTCCTGAGGGTCTTTTTTAAACCCACTATCACACAAAACCAAAAAACTACTGGACGTGACCATTTCCCTCTCATTCCAACCGGCTTTAAAACAACACTAACGACACTGAAGGTGCGTTGAAGGGTAGGAGATCAATGGGAGGACATCTGAGTGTCAATGCCCCGGCTCTCAGGACTGTCGCAGTGAGGGTTCGTTTTACAAAACTAGCACAACTTGGGTCCACATCATCATATTGCACTGCCGTAAATCTCATGGCGCATGTTTACAGAGCGAGTCGTTTTGTTGTGTCTACTCAATACGTTTGCCAAAGGGGCACTGCTAATTCTAAACACTACCTTTTCTGACCATTCAGCAGTCCTGAAACCCAGCCAAGTCAAGTACTCTTTCTGATCCAAGAGTCAATATCCAGTTCTAAATGTGATTTCCCTCTTAAATGTCTTGGTCTCGTCTTCTAGATGAACCCATGACTGAATCGAGGTTGAGTAAAACGCAAAGTCCAAATATGATCTTACGCAGAATCACCTGAATATATATAGTTTTTAGTAATTCTGCACAAAAATTGAATTCTGTCATTGACCCCAAGCACTAAGATACAAGATACTTTGAAGAATGTTACCATAGTTTTGGATCTCAAAAGTTCAAAATATCTTTGAATGACATAAGGGTGAGCAAATGAAAAATATGTGTATTTTTGGGTGAGCTATCAACAGGACAGGGCTTAAGCCCTGAATCACAATCCACTTGAAAATATGCTTTAGGCTTATGTTTATAAAAATCTATGCATTTAGCATAGGAATGCCAATGTTGTGCTAAAGCACCAATACTAACATGAAATCTGGTGTGCAGCAGGTTTAGGTAGAACAGGTACTTGAACGGGTACCTCTAAACCATGACAGATCTATGATGAAATCTACATTGATAACTTGAGCTTAGAGTCTTTGCTCATCTCAGTGTATTCCATCTTATCACCTGGCACCGCACTTCACAGGTTTCGTGGGCTTAACAAAACCAGACAGTCACTAGCAATAAGATGCGCGTGCACCATGGAAATTAAAGAGAACAAACTGCATAAAATCCTTTCACAGACGATGGCCATAAGCTTGGGTGCACCGACTAAAGTGATGAATAGCCCAAAAAAAGGTAGAAAAATAAATACCACACTGCCAAGTATCTTCCGCCTGAGGGGGAGGAGGGGGAACAGTCCACACAAAATGCCTTTGAGCAAAACAGTCAATAAGAACATTGTTTGGACCCCTCTTGAGGATGTAATACTAGTGGGGCGCCCCTCACAGTATGCAGCAGCCTTTTTCGAAAATTAGCAGAAAACACTCCAATTGGCTCTTATTAGATGTGCTACTTGCTAAAAAAATATTTTTTCTTCACAGCTCTGTTGTTTACACAGATTACTTACATCAGACATTAGTATGATTTCACCAGGGTAATTCCTAGAGAAGTACATGTTCGGTGACTTCTACACAGACCTTTCTCTCTGAACAATAAGTATAAACGTCTTTAATAACAGTGGGTGGAGAGCTTTTTCTCTGTGACTTGTCAAAGTGGGAAACTTTTATACGCTATAAAAATATCTAGGAGTACAAAAGTCTGTTAGTTTCCTGAATAATTCCTTGAGCTTAAAAGGTGCACTCAGTAAGTTTGTGTTTACATTTAGCCGGCTCTTTAGTGGTTTTAAACTTTATGCTGATGTTCATACCTAAGCTGTTGGTTTTTCTTTTATTTTGTTCGCTTTTGTGTCTCTCTCATACTACACTACCAAGTTCAAACTCATTTGGTGTGCTGTTATGTCTATACTTAGCAGTAGTAGTAACTCTTTTGCAGAAGCCCATTCAGTTTTCTTACTGAGATTTTTGAAGTTTTTAATAAAAAGTTATAAGCCATGAAGCAAACTCTATTAAAATATCAAACTTTGTTTTGAAGCAAAAAAAAATCTGTGAACTTAACAACTCTGAATAAGGGAAAGGACTACAATCCCTTAATAAAGCAGTGCAAATGACAATCAAAATAAAAAAAATATATACATATGTGACCTTGGACCACAAAACAAAGGGTCATTTTTTTAAATTGAGGTTTAAAGCTGAATAAATAAGCTTTCCATTGATTAATGGTTTGTTAGTATAGGACAATATTTGGCTAAGAAACAACTATTTGAAAATCTGGAATCTGAGGGTGCAAACAAATCAAAATATTGAGAAAATCACTTTTAAAGTTGTCCAAATTAAGTTCTTAGCAATGCATATTACTAATCAAAAATTAGGTTTTGCTATATTTAAGATAGGAAATTTACAAAATATCTTTACTAACATCCTAATGATTTTTGGCATAAAAGAAAAATCAATAATTTTGACCGATATATATATGTATGCATTGTTGGCTATTGCCACAAATACACCCATGATGCTCAAGACTGGTTTTGTAGTCCAGGGTCACATATATGGATAAATAAGCTATTGATTTAAACCTGTTTGTGTATATAGAAACAACATATTCTACATTTACTGCAAAATATATATATATATATATATATATATATATATATATATACAGAAATATTTAGGTAGTTTGAGAGCACAGACAGTGGTTGAGTACTAAAGAGTTATTCTGATGTGATTTGCTGGATTCGATCTTCTGATCGATTTCTTTGCAGAGCGATGGGTAATTTTTTTTTTTTTTTTTACTGAGAACTCAAACATGATTACTTAAAATATGTTTAAATAACGCGATACAGCATAAGCATTCCACACTGATTAACAACCTTGTAGTTTCACGTTAGGTCTGTCTTTAAATGTACTTAAGCTTGTTAAAAATCAATTTCCTGAAGAATAAAATAAATTTAACTTTTGGGTCTGGACTGACAAGGTAAGTCATGTGATCTCAACATGGCAGCACCCATGTAGTGCAGTTAATTTCTTTATACATAAAACTTTTTGTAAAATGAGCAAAAAAAAAAAAAAAAAGACTTGAGTGCATGTTTAAAAACTTTTGGATGGTTGCAAAATAAGAATTTACCCTTATAGTGGAATTACCCGTTAAGTGCATTTTTACTTTCAAATGATGTAGAAAAAAAAAAAAGTAAAAGTATCCACAAACAAACTACTGTCATCTAGCTACTAAATGCATAAGAAAAATTCTTGAGGGGTCAAACTGTGCAAACCAGCCTGCTGGAGTAAGCCTCGGACTATATAAAGCCTATAAAGTAAAGGCAGCCTCACTTTGGACGTGTCTGCAGAGAACGAATAACAGAGAGCATATATCATTGATCAGAGTTTCTTTCTAAACGTCATCTCCCCCCGATTATCAGTGACTCCCTGTTGGCTTCGATCAATACCTGCATTCACGCTGGAATTAGATTTCACTCTTACGTCTGTCAAGTGTTGGGCAGCCATTTGCGTGCATATGGAGCAAGTTGAGAGAACGTCCTCACTTACGTAAATGGCTGATGCATTTTCGACATCTTTTTTTTCTAATTGTACAGGCTCACCGTACACCATCCGTGTGCCCTCGGCACAGTAGAGAGAAAGCCCGCTCCCCCGAACAGCCCCAAAACACTCACTAAACAGCCCGTTCGAGCCGATATCGTCGGAATACGAGCGTTAGATGTATTTTGATGGCGTTGCATGTGTGTACATGTTGGGCTTTTTCATTGTGTCTGAGCTGCTACTGCACTACTGTAGCCACAGCCGGGAGGACGCGAGGCTTTCTCCGCCAATCTGGGTTAACCCCTAGAGACACCAGATGAAACAATGAACGCCGTTTCACACATCTAAAATGCTGCTTTGGCCAGTAAACTTGTCAAAGTTGCCTGCTAAATATGACGGGCTTTTCGCGGAATCGCTCTTGAAATAGCCGCTCGATGTGCGATACGCCACGGCGCAATCCCGAGCTCATTTTAATAGTATTAGCCAGCCACTTTGAACTGCTGCGTGTTAGAAGCGCTTTGCTTTCCACGCAAAATCCGCTATGCTATTGTCTGGCTGCTCAGCAGACTCCCTCAAAAGCCCTTTTAACCGCTCAGCCCATTCATTTACGCCAAAACGACGGCCGAATCGCATGTGGATACGATTAGAAAGCATATCGCTCCCGAATTCCCCAATCCGATCCGATACCGGCTAGGCCGCGCGTGGATCCCCGGACTCACCTGACTCGCCTTTACCCTTCAGGTTCCTCTGGCTCCGGGTTCACTCTCCGATCCTGAAGCGCTGCTGTAGCTCTTCACGACCAGTCCCCGGCACCGGCAGGCAACACAAAAGCGCTGATTGGGCCTCGGCGAGCGCTCATCCCCTTGGTCTCTGCCCAGACAGACGGGTTATTGGTCGGCGGCTGTGTCGGAGACGCGCCCCTATTAAGGTGTATGTTGTTGTCTGTGTCTGGAGGGGAGGGGACAAGAAGCTCTGAAATGATGGGAACTAAATGGGTTGTTATGCGCGTCGTGTCGGCAGCACAAGGCGAGCTTACTACACTGACAGATAAATTGTGGACAGCCATATTAACTCCCTCTTCTTTCCGATCGACTGGAGCATTTTGAGGAACATTGTGGCGCGGAACCGCCGCGATTCCACACAACATTTGGACATTCTTCCAGCCGTTTCCAAAACTTGCAGACCAACATAGCAGACTGTACTTTTTCGCAATAAGCAGTTTTAGAGGGTTTGATTTTTAGGCCGCATATGTGGACCGGAGTGATTCGCACCAAATTTGATTTGCCATTGTCTGAAGCACCGAGGGCTAGAAAATGATTTTTTTTTAACAGTAGCGAAACTGCTTATCTGGATTATGCAGCAGGGACTCAAATACATGAGCATGCTTTATTTCTACTGTAATGCAGATATAAATAATAACCAATTTAAGATCATTTTTAAAGGAATTTCAATGCATATTGGTTCTGTTCATAATATTACATGTAATTACGCATATGATTTTTGCATTTTATGCAAAATCATTTTAGCATCGTTGTTTTGATATGTAAACCAGGGGCGAGCAGAATTGTCTTTCAAGTGCATTCTTACTTAAAATGTTAACATGACGTTTAAAAAATGATCATAACTTAAAGGAGGGGAAAAAACTAGTTAGTAAATGCATGTGATTTTTTAAAAATCATTGTAGACTGAGGTTGTTCAAAGTAATTATATATGTATGTGTGTATATACATATCATAACATGACAAAGAAACAATAATATCTCTGCATCAATAATTCTGCATATACATTTAAGTGCTTCAAAACATGTCCTGTGTTCAGGAGTAATGGTTCTTCAACCTTATTTCTTTCTTTTTTTGTTTACAGTGTCACACCACCCACAACTTGTTGGCGTGTTTCCAAAAAGATGAGTTAAATGTCAATGCTATGCAATAGCCCCACTCGTGTTGTTCTCATAGCCAAACATTTTTGCATACAAAACATCTATTTGATATCAAATTCAAAATGTAAAATATTTAATATGATTTAATGCCTTACATTGCCAATGTCACCTCTTAGATTCACAGTCAAACTATTACTGATGTTGTATCATCTAAATATAATAGTTAGAACAATGTGCCACAGGCTGACATGCTTTCAAAAGATTGTTTGTCAGAAAACAACAATGTGTGGTATGACACAGACAGATTTAGCAATCTTTTGTCAGCAAATGACAAACATCCGAGAAAAGTGACATCCACAGGAATGGACACTGAGATATCATCAGCATCTGCCCAGTAGTTTTCTACAACAATATATTCATCATTTGCAGTGCACTTGCGAGATATTAAAATCGTTTTTCTTTATTTTGCCCTCATTTATTCTTATAGTCGACACATTGATGGGGCAGTAGCACACACTGACTGAACAATACGATTCTCTTGACCTACTTAGACATGCATGCATTGTTGCAGCCAGAATACTAAGAGTGCAACAAAGGTGTGAAACTCTGTAACTAAAGGTTTCACGAAGAAACCATAAAAGTCCGTTATCGTTTGCACGTGCGTGTACAGTAAAACCAGTCCCTGTAAAATCATTGTAACATGCAGCGTCTTTTCATCCGGGTATTGTTTACACTCACTGTTATGATACTGTATCTCGCTCGTCAAATACTGTAGCGGCTATATGGGACCGCAGCGGCTTTGTCCCGTCAGAGGCAGCTAGAAGCAGCTCCCGGGTTAACTGGAGCTGTCTTTGTGTTACAGGCACGGAACATTAGTGACAAATCGCAACATTTGCCCACCGTAAACCCGCATAGCGTTTTAACCGAACGTGGGTATGTATTGATGTTCACATAGAACTCTTTTATTGTTTGTCAACACTGAGGCTGAGACCTCTAGCGGTGGTTTGTGCTGTTTACGGCAGATTTACAACGCACGAACTGAATGAGTCACTGCAATATGGAGTACATTAATAACTCACTACTGTCTGCACCTACAAGGGTCTGAGTAACTCCATGTCGCATCTTAGCACTGTATTAAAAGGTTTACTTCATGAACACAAGGAATATCATAAGGAGACTGTATAGTTCATAAAGAAATGACAAGCTTAAAAGGGTTGATTCACCCCCAAATTAAAATGATGTTATAATTTAGCTACTCACCGTTTGGGACTTTGTTTGTTCAGTGAAAACACAAAAGATATTCTGAATAATTCCTTAATGCTTTTGTCCATACATATGAAAATCCACGGGGTCCAAATTTCTTTTGCACCCCTTTGACCTTCAAAAAGTCATACAGGTTTGGAACGACATGAGAGTGAATGAACTGTTGAACTATCACTTTAAATTTAGAGCACTTAGACATTCACCATTATGAACAATTATGAATAAGAATTTCCTTTCTCCAAAAAAAGGTATTTCAATGAGTCATATGTTCAAAATAACCAAGAATCAAAGGAAGTTCCTTATCTTTCATCTGAATACCTCACGCACATTTAAAAGCTACCAATATAATGATGCTAGATCGTTATTTAGATTTAAACAGAACTGAAACAAAGTACAGAGTGACTTTTGTAAAGTCTAACTGGTGAAAAACGGTTATGTGACAAATGTTTCTTCAACCAACAGCATTATTTTGGCAGTTATTTGAAATCAGGTGACAGCTTAACTGCGCTGACTTACTTCCACTGTGTTTCTCAGAACAGATTTTATGTGTAACTCATTTCAATGAGGAGGGCCTGGTGGATTTAAGAGTACAGATTAGTGCTAAATATTGCATGCGGTGATTCTCTGAGCTAATCCAGCATTCCCTCCACGGATTGGCCATTTGCATCATCACCCGGTAGTCCAATGAACGCTAACACTTACTTTATGAAATATCAACAACCCAGTTTTTTAGATTCAGTGGCTAAAATGATATTCCAGTCTCGCTCTCTCTTTCTCTCTGTGTCTTTCTGTTTGTATAAGGTCTTGGAGTCACATGGTGTCATGTGGCAAGTGTATGAGTGCAAAGTCACATGTTAGGTACTGTAACTTCCAAACAGGTTCACATTTAAACCTGTCATCTTAAACACTATTTTTAAGTATCCTGTCAAATATGTGTGCTTTTTTAATTGTGGTGTATGCAACACACCAAAGACTCTGAAATGTGTGAACCAACACACTATATGAATTTTCAATACATATTTATATCATAATGGTGTGAACTTCCTTACATCTTCACATCAGTGCATTCAGTCGTTTTTGCACCGCTGTTATGTGATGTTTCCTGCAATCCCACATCAAAAATGTGAAGAAACACCTTGCGAGATGGTAACACGTTTATGTCAGCTTCAGTATGTGGTTCTTTAAAGAGTCCCAATCTAACTGGACAAATCAGCAGGGGGTCTGCCTTAAAGACTAAAACTAAGCAGACTAAGCGGGTTAATTCGTGATTAAAAGCCCTGACTGAAAAATCATGGAGAAAACAAAAACAGCAACTGCTTCAATGATGCCATCAGTTTCTTAAACTGTTAAAGGAATATTTAATAAACCTGATAGTCTTTGTGGCATAATGTTGATTACCACATTAATTTCCACTACTTTTTCCACTTTTTTACATGCAAAAGCACAAATCTGGGTTACAGTGGAAGTGAATTGGCCTCAAAACTGATAACTGATATGATACCGATATATCATGGATTTCAAATTTCAAATTAAAAACAAAACAAAATCATCCTAAAGCTCAAATCACATTACAAAAATGTATGTTTCATGCAGTTACAGCTAATGCAAGATGAAAACTGAAATAACTGTGTGAAACCACAGGGTTTTTTTTTTCAGTATGTTTTTTTTTCATTTAGTATGATTTGAGCTTAAAGGAATAGTTCACCCCAAAAAATTAAAACTACCCTATGATTTACTCATCCTCAAGCCATACTAAGTGTATATGAGTTTATTCTTTCAGACAAATACAGTCAGAGTTATATTAAAAAAATGTTCTGGCTTTTCCAAGCTTTATATGGTAGTGAATGGCTGTTGATTTTGAAGTCCAAAAAAGTGCATCCATCCATCATAAAAAGTAGTCCACACTGCTTTAGGGGGTCAGTAAAGGCCTTCTGAAGTGAATGGATGCAGTTGTGTAAGAAAAATATCTATATTTAAAACTTTATAAACCGTAATCTCTCACTAACATGCTGAACACAGAAATACAGTTTGAAGAGCAAAACATAACAATTAGAAGTACAACACAAGCATTTGTAAATAAAAATATCTGAGGATTTTGTTATAAGCTGAGAGGAGACTGGTTTTCCTTTGCTGTAAACAAAACTTGGTTTTCGTAAGACTAGCATATTCTAACTGGAGCTTAAGCTACGTCCTACATCATCCACCGGAACGGCACTCTCTCATGAACGTGCGTACGACATTTACAGTTCATAAAGTTTTATATATAAATATTTTTTCTTACACAAACGTATCGATTGACTTCAGAAGGCCTTTATTAACTCCCCAGAGTCAGGCGGAGCACTTTTTATTATGGATAGATGCACTTTTTTGGGCTTCACAATCTCGACAGCCATTCACTGCTACTATTAAGCTTGAAGAGCCAGGACATTTTATACGTTTTTATAACTCTGATTGTATTTGTCTGAAAGAAGAAAGTCATATACACCTGTAGGATGGCTTGAGAGTGAGTAAATCATGGGGTAATTTTAATTTTTGAGTGAACTGTCCTTTTATGGATGTTGTTGTTGTTTTATTTTATTTCTGATTTTTCTCTGAAAATTATTTGCACCGCATTTCTGCTTAATAGTAATCATCCACTTTTTTAAAAAAAACTTCCATCTCATTTTCTCCTCCAACTTAAAAATCATCCTACATCAGTGTTTTACCTTTTTTGTAAAGGGTTTTAATCTTTTTCCATTGATGTTGAGGGAAAAAATGAGATATGAGTTTTTGTGAGTATTATTATCTTATCTGTAAATTTTTGTTCTTGAACTTTAACTTTAAATATAGATCAGTGCACATTCTGTGGGCTCTGTGTTGGTTAGGGAGTAGTTGTGGTTGTGCTAGTGCTGTCTGTAAGTACTGTACAATACCCTACATGGCATTTTATTGTCATTTTTAGGGAGCTAGTCTCCCACCTGGTGGTCATAATGTTAAATTCCATCTAAGTAGCACAGTTCCAAAAGATAAGACAGCAGTCTTTATATAATTGACACACATCAAGAGCATTTTCCATCTTTCAAGCACTGATTTCATCAAGGGTTTACAATAAATGCTTCATAGAATTAAGTCTTTTGTTATGTTATTTTAAATGAACGTTCTCATTTTAATATAGCATGAATACTCTTTTAAGATTTGAACACACATATACAAAGATTTTTGTTTGTTGCAACTCCATGCTTGATTTATTATCACTGATGTATGATTGTGCTTCGATCAATGTTAGAGATTATTTCTCATTGCTAATTAATGTTCAAAATTAAGTGGTAGGAAGACAGCAGACAGGGAGTAATTAAGCTTCATGTTAATGAGTTACAGCTCAGTAAGGTTTGAATAACATTAAGTATTAGACACAACTGGAGGAGGGCTTCCTCTGGCGTATGAGCTGTCAATTCATTCAAAGGTCTGAATGTTGATTATAAAAAAACATTTGGATAGAGAACACTTCCAAATCCATATTCAGCAACAAATTTAGCACACGAGAGGATTAAGATATTAATACAAGTATTATCGATATCAGATATGCGACATCAATATTAGAGACAGCATCAAATCTGTTCTTAAGCTCAAAGACAGGGGAGATGTTATGTAAACACTCAAAGTGCATATTAAATAATCTCATGAATGTTATGCAATCTGTCAACTAAGACTGCAGTGCACGCACACACACACTTGGGTGGTTAGCTAGTAATGCATACTAAGGTGAAAAGAGAGATTATATAAAGAGGTCATTGTGTTCTAGACAACATCAATGAGTTTCATCATGAAGAAAAGACACCTGGTATTTTTAAACCCCATAAAGCTCAAAGTCTGACAGTTATCACTAAATATATATATATATATATATATATATATATAACAATGAAAAATTGCAGTATATTTTAATTTAAAATATCTTTTAAATTGATATTTATATTTACACACAGAGAATAATTACAGTTTTTACTGCATATAACATTCTGATTGGTTTACAATAGAGATAAACAATCATAGAATGAATTCTTTAAAGAATTATATAAAAAAAAAAATACAATTAAAATAATAATAATAATAATAATAATCCGGAGTGAAAAATATTAATTTATGCTGAGACCGTCTGTTGACTGGTTAAATAAAGAAATCTTCCCAGCAGAGGGCAGTACAACCTAAAAAGAGATTGTCAGCCAAAAACACTGGCTCTGCAAAAAAAAAAAAAAAAAAAAAAAAAAAAAAAAAAGAAACATTTTATGTAAAAACATGCGATTAAATATTGTAGTTATTTTGTATGAACGTAAATGCTGTATAATCGCGAGCTAAATTAATGAAAAATATTAGCCTATATATTTAAATATATTTTATGTTTTAAGATTTTTTAATAAATACCACAAATCGCTTTTTTTATTATTATTTTTGCTGAAACTTTATCATCAAGCATCATCAAGGCATTCACATAGGACCTAGTTAATTTAAGAAGATAAGCGGATTATATTTATAAGTGATCCCATGATCAGTCAGGTTGTCCTATACATTTAATTCTAATCCATGTCTGAAAATAGACAAACTATGTGAATATTACAGTAGTTATTCATACGTCATAATATACAAAATTGCATTTATTGCTACCTGTAGAGCCTGCTAAATGCATGAAATATAATTGTAAAATCTTGTACAGTCTATTAAGTACAGAACTAAAGAATAAAATGAACTTTGTACCATGTCCTTTACATTAGCGAATTAAACAGTCGCTCTTTCGCTCTCTGTAAAAACTGCCTTGTATTATTTAATTATAATTCTTAATTGATTTAATCCGCGGAGCAATAAGAATGTAGCGAAATCCTCAACCTGCACGACATTTCTTCTCTGAACAAGTTAACCTTGGAGAGATGTGACAGCAGAGATCAAACTGCAAATGGAATATGTACATCAACACATTCTTTGCAATTAAAAACGTCTATAGAAGCAGGTTTAAAAGGCGTTTGCATTTGAATGCCTCAGTTAACACATATATGTGTAATACAATAGAAGGGTTCATAGAACATAGACCCCTTTATAACATTTAACCACAGGAACAATCAGATCTCAATAACCATCTGTTGCATTTAAACCAGTTTAGACAGAGAATCCAATAATGATGTTAGATATATATTGCAAGGGACTCCCTTGACAGCTGTGTCACAGTAAATGGGTTTTATTGGTCTCGACAACAATAAGCAGTGTTGGGAAAAGATACATTTAAAAGTAATGCATTACAATATTACTTTACTTGGTTACTTACCATGAAAATCAATGCATGAAGTTACTTTGGCGTAACTTTTTTCTCTCCTGGGATTGCTTGTTTGTTGTTAATATAAAATAAGTTCTCAATTGGCTATTGTAAAAGCCCTTTCACACCAAAAGTGAAAAGAATAAGCCTTAGCAGAAGGAAATGTAAATTTACATCTGTACAGTAGAGGGCGCAGCCCAAACAAACCTTTCAGTTGTGCCATGCCATTCATTGAATAACGAGAAGAATAACAACGTGGAGTGAACCGTTAAACTGTTTTCACTACAAACCAGTGTGTTCATAATTAGCATATTACATTAAAATAATATGGTAAGTATCAAGCAGCAAAACAAGCTGTTTTGTACAGTTAAAAATAGCTGGATGTGGATGAGACTGGAGGCCAGACCCATAAAATTGACAAAAGTCCCAACCTACTCTTATGTGGAAAACAAGGTGGATTCGTTTTGTGAGATAATGAATCTGTTTTTGTGCAACTGAGATGAGTAAATGCATGTTGCCATTTTTATCAGTAAGTATCATGTTTACACAGCTCACACATTCCCTCTGCACTTACTCCCGATTTCTCTCAGCATAGGCACAAGAGAGCTGTCAGTCAATGAATGGGAAAACAAAGTAACTGACATTACTTATTTGAAAAGTAACAGATATTTTCTTGTAAATCCTAAAGTGATGTCTTACTCTACTAGTTACTTTAAAAAAAATTAGATTACGTAACTCACGTTACTTACGTTACCCCCAACACTGACAGTTAGATAGCATTAGAGAGTCGATTGAGCCTTGACATATTAGAACAGTTCACCTTCTTTTTCTTATCTTGAACACTGGTGATCGTAACTGTATATTTTATATAATGTGTATACAAACCTTAGTCAGGTTAAACATCATATTGAATTTAACACAGGTGAAAAAGAGGCTGTTATAGACTTACAGTCTTTGGCACACACTGTATAAAGGTAATAAAGATTCATTTTCCCCAACTTTGTTTTTTGGAGTTTTGGTCCATGGAAAGTACAATTGATAGAAAGCACTGTATAGGCCTGTTGCATCTAAGTCTATTGTGCGTATTTGTACTTTTTCTTGTGGCCTATCCATCTTATTCTTCACAAAAGTATGCCTATGGGCGATGCTTCCGGTTCATTAGGCGCTATAGAGGGTTTACACTTGCGTCATGATTTGGTCAGTTACCCAGATGTGTGGCCATATTGGAAATACTTGGATGTAAACAATAAAATACTTGGATGGTTGCACAATTAATGCTGTCTAAATCACGGGAAAAAAATATGTGGAAGCTGTAAATCATACAGAAGGGCTTAGTAAACAGACAATGGTGCAATATTTTGACAAACTAAAGTTAATATGTGGCAAAGACGCATATGAGCAGTATTAATTAAGATATTACCCGAATATTTCACCTACCTGACTGGAAATGATAAGAACAAACACGTTTCAAGATTCTTGTCCTGAAAATCCAGGTTCAGTTTGGCCAACCACAAACGCCTTTTGTTCTTCTCTTTGATTCTTTATAACTCTTGACAGTCTGTAGTTCTCCAAATGTTTTTCCCAGTCCGACCGATTAGTAGAGCACAAAACACAACAATAATTGACCATTTTCAGCAGCAATAATCAGCAAAATTTGCGAGTTCAGTTTGGTTTAATGGCACTGTTTACGTTCAGTACCACCAATATGGCCAACTGATGACGCATCGTGAAAAAACTCTATTGGGAAATAACAAGAATAACAATGTGCAGTAAACAAATTTCCTCTTTCAGAGGACAATAAAGAATAAATCTGAATCAGTAAAACTGTTCTACAAACCAGTGTGTTCATTATTAAGATAATACATTAAAATAATATGGGAAGACACACCAGTTTGCAATATTAAGCAGTAAGACAAGCTGTTTTGTACAGCTAAAAATAGCTAGACGCGATGAGACCGGAAGCCAGACCCATAAAATGTACAAATGGCTGCACCCACTTTTTTTACACGGCAAAAGGTGTATATATTCATGCTCATATGGGTACACAACCGTTTAAAATAATTGTGTTTTACTGTATTCGGATTTTAAATTGAATTGTACCTAATAATTATAATCTAAATTATAATAATTATAAAATTATAAAAAGACTATAACAACCAGTATCTTAAAGACTAACACAATACACATAAACTGCATAAAACACTCCAATATTAACTAATTAAAAAAAACTAACTCTTTAAACAAAATCTAAACATTCGCATATCTGGTATATTATTTTTACCGTACATGTACGTCGTCGTGTAGTCCACCGTATATGGTACCTACACTCTAAAAACTGCTGGGTTTAATACAACCCAGCGCTGGGGAAAATATGGACATACCCAGCCACTGGGTTGTTTTGACCCAGCTGTTGGGTTACTACCCAGAAGGTTGGGTTAAACATTTAAACATTTAACCCAACCGCTGGGTCAGTATTTTTACCCAGCGCTAAGCTGTTTTTAACCCAGTAGTTTTTAGAGTGTAAGCTAAATTAGAGTCAACCAACTAAGGGATTTTTACTGTAGCATTTTAATTGTTTTCCCGCTCAAATGACGATGACGCTGAGGTTTCTTCACTGTGCTGTTGCGTTAAGGAGGGTGTTGTGCAGTTGATAAGTGTGTCTATGGGTGAAGCAGCGCTGGCTGCTGTACAGACACTGAAGCTTTTGGCTTTCTTCACTGGAGACTCTTCAGCACCTGGACAGCTCCGCAAGTCCCTTTAAACCTTCGAGTTTTGGCAAAAAGTGCGACTAAAACAACGTGTAGCTTCTTAAAAAGTGCCCTACTATGCTAAATCGTTAAGCATCTAAACTTTTGCACCGGGATATCATCGTTACCACCCTGATGAGTGAATTACGGTTGACTGCGGCAAACTGTTCCCTACAGGAGTCCACGGTGCCGTCAAGCTCATGCGGGGATGGGAGGAGAACAAGACTCCTCGTGGATTTGCCAGCGTATCAACACGGCACTTATTTTGATCTGATAATGATTTGCATTTAATTTCTCGAGTGCAGCATGTCTAGATGTAAATGACTGTCCGCGTATTAGTGGAAATGAGAGAAATATTCATGGATTAGTCTACAAATCACACATTGCAGCATACAGGTAAGTCTATCTCTGTTTCTGCTCCAGTTGTGCACTAACTACTGTAATTCGCTTACTGAGGAGATTAGAAAATAATGGAAGGTTTTTCCTAACTACTCTAAACAGCCTACCTAGAAAGTATTTCTGGGCATTGAGTGCATGATTGTTTTACGATCATCAAATCAGACCATATGACGCTCAGAAATGCTTTTAAGTAGGTAAACAGCTTACCATAGCTCTGGAGAGACAAATAAAGGATCTAAGTTTGGAACTGATTTCAGAAACTAATGTAAATGAACCTAAAACCTGATGAATCCTAAATCAGTTTTTCCATGAAAGCTTTTTGACTTGAACCAAAGAAAACCAAAGATCTAACCATTTTACACCAATATCTGGCATAAAGTAATAGGTAAAACCTGCGAAAGTGATGCTTATGAACCACATGTGCATATTTTCTGCTATTAAATATGTGATTCATGAAATATAAAATCTGAAAAACTAACTGATAAACACCCAACCAAAATGTCTAATAGATATGGTCAATGGGAAAACTGAACGCCATAAAAAAAATTCTTTTATTTTCTCTTTTGTGGGTCAGAATAAGAATTTATAAGCTATAAAGTCTTATTTCAGGCCACTCTGGCAAATATCACCCCACTCACACAATCATTTGCCATGAAATCTTAATATTCTCATCACTCCTATCTTAATTAGCTGGCTCTAAGTCATTAGTCATGTGAGCAGGGATATGAATATAATTACGCAAATTCACATGCAAAGTTTCGGAGATTATGATGACAATGATCCCTAAAAACTGCACTGAATGAATGGGTCCACCAAAGAAAACATACCCATTCTGTGTACAAGCCAAGTAGTTTTGTGATCGTGCATTTCTAACAGCGCTTTAGTAAGATTTTCAGCTTCATGACCTCACTTGTGCCACATCACAAAGAGTTATGACGGCTGACACTCTGCTTTGCATATATTTGCATAATGTTTACCTACATTAAGAGGCAGCGGTGCAAATCAGTCATGTTTCCAGTGGGGCAGATGTCCAGCAATCATTCAACTGATCTGTCAAAAAAACAAGATGACTGTAAAGCCAAGGACGTCATCTATTATACAGCTGTATAATGCTAATTCATTGAGCAGATACACACAGGCTCACTTGATTAATCACACAAACAAAACAACAAAAACTAATATCCTTAATGTAATGGATTTTTAAATGCATATTGATTTCACTAGATGGAAAAATACAAAGTAAGTTTCTCCAGGTCAAGACATTGCTACTCTTTCGAGAATAAATTTCATGTCAAGCATGAAGAACAATTGCGCCGGAAAAGACAGAGATGTAGTACAGGAGCGCTGTGCAATTTGGTGCGGGGGGTGCAGATACAAGGGAGGCTGGCGCACCGGTCGTGTTCACTAGGGTTCTCTCTATCTATCACCTCCATGCTGTTTACCTGACTACAGCTATACAAAAGACCATATCACTTTGAGAGCGAAGGGAAATACTGACAACAGCCATTTGTCAGCATGATAGGGCATTTATATCTGAACCAGAGCCAGTGTGGGATCCCTTCACCATTAAAACATCAAAGCATCTTTTGTCTCCCGGGCAGCATGATGTTATCAAGAACATATACTATACGTCTATTAATCTTATCACATAATCACTCAATTAGAAATCCATTCATTAGAAGTTCATTAAGAGTATAACCAATAAAATATCTGCAAGCATGATGAACATGGCCATTAGAGCATATGTACTACTGTATGCATGAATTACTTGTAATTGTAAATCTCAGTCTGCTGTGCATAATCTCAGCGCAGTGCTGTCTTGGAGGTTTATATATAGATCTTTAAAGAACTTCTGAGGTGTAATCTATCTCCCTGCCACTTAACCAAGGTCCCCCTATTTGCTAGAGGAGACCCGGAGTGAAAATAAAATGCCTGTGGCAAGAGTTTTCTATCTGTGGAAGATGAGCTGGCAGATGGGTGCTATAAATGCAGAGGATGTTACACTGCAGAGGAGATGGACATTTTGAAAAGTCGTAAGGGTGAAAAATGTCTGTGTGGTTACTTTAATGTAATGGTAATCAGGCTTTTTAGATTATGTGATGGGAATATTCATGTTTTGATGAACATTCTGAGGAATTTTAGAAAGCATTATTCAGAAAAGTGCATGAAGAGATGCCAGGAATCTACAGTTGAGCAAAAATCAAAATTGAAGAATTGGCTCTCTTTCAATTACCTCATTAGTGTGAATCTGTCTGTCTTGCCTCTAAACCTTCAAAGGTCATGAACATGCAGAATTGCTTTAAAGGCTTGCTTGGTCTTTTTTTATTTAACGTAATTTAAAATGTAACTTAATAACCAATTTTTATTTAGTTAGTTACTTATTTTTGAATAATTAATTTAATTCATTAATTTAATTCATTTGGAATGTTACAATTAAATAAATACTGTTCTTTTGAACTTTATATTCAACTATCATCCAAAAAAAAAGATTTTATGGTTCCCACAAACATATTAAACAGCATAACTGTTTACAACATTGTTGGTATTTTTACCTTAAATTTTAAAATATAATAAAACATAAAACCGCTATTTTAAATTGTAATAATATTTTAAAATATTGCAGTTTGTATTTTTTATCAAATAAATACAACCTTGATGAACAAGAGACCCCAAACTTAGTATTTTTTTTAATTTAAATATTTTAAACAAATTCATGGACAAAAATCAAAGAGTTCTTCTTTATCTAAAATATTGTTGCTTGTTGGATTTCTGTGAATTGTAGTTTAGTAAATTCCTCTTCTAATTCAAATTCCAACTCATGAATTAAAAAGGAGCCAATTCCTAAATTCTGAATGCTATCCAACCCTAATATTCACATTAGCCCCCTTCAAACATACAGTCTTTACTGGCAAATTACCGCTAAATTACCGCTAAGAGATCATGTGTGAACAGGACCTTTTTTAAAAATACTAGTAAATTTGTTCTCTCGAAGTAGAACAGATACCTACGAGATCAATGGCAAAAACACGTCTTTCAAAAACTGTTCACGATGGTTGCACGCAGCGTGCCCAGTGTAGTCGGCTTCATTAACAAATGACTCTTATGAACCGGTTCTTTTTCAGTCAAAAACACAAAGCGCGGTCCAGTTAATTAAATAATTGTTCTTACATTTGTTCGTAAATCAGATACTAATTGCTGCTTCTCAACTAACTCGTCCTTTGAGAAATCCAATACCATCTGGATATGTCTGAGATTCATTGTTTGCTAATCGATTCTCCGACCGCTCGCTCCACTTTCATCATGGATATAGACCTTTTTGCCAAATCTGACGAAACAATAACATGAAATCAATAAGAAGATGCCGATCATGGAAACTGGTAGCAGAGATGGGTAAGAATCTAGTCGTATTGCAGTTTTCTCGATTGTTAACATAATCTAACAGATTTTAGTTGCCACATTTTCCCGAACCATTTATTCAGTTCTCAAAAAATTTAACAATGAGGTAAACATGAGCAAAACTGATGACACACCAATCAGAATCTCTGCATCCTAACAACTGAGAGAGGAGAGGGCTGAACGAATCAACACAGGAATTTATACTTACACATACAGTATATTTACAGTATACAGTACCAGTACATCAGATTATAGAAATTTCACTACTCTATATGTACAGACAAAAATGGTGCTTCAGCGGTTCTTCAGCGGTTCTTTGGTGTGATTGTGGTGCTATATAGCACCGTTAGTGTATAAAGAACCGGTCAAGCCCCTGTCTGGTTCTTCAGCGGTTCTTCAGTGGTTCTTTGGGGTCGTTAAGGTGCTATATAGCACCACTGCCATACAAAGAACCTGTTAAGCCTCTGAATTTGACAAAGGTGCCATATAGCACCTTTTAAAATAGGTGCTATATAGCACTAAAAGTGGTTCCCCTATGATTACGAGCCAAAGAACCACTTTTAGTGCTATATAGCACCATTTGTTTTTAGAGTGAGCACGTTGTACAGCTTCAAACGTGTCACTGTCAAATTTTGATTTGTAACCATTTTTACAGTATGTGTACTGCATTTTTGCAGAACTGAGAAATGAATGCCTAGAGATATAGGTAGTCTTGTTTCAGGAGACCAAGAAAGTACTGTATACTGTGAAGAAATGTCTGCAGAGGATGCTAAATTATGATTATTATTATTATTATTTTCTGGACTGTATTGTGGCATACCAAGTTCATATACAATTCTTTGATATTTGAATTTTTCTAGTGCTTTTTATTTACTGCAAGATTTTTTTTACAGTAGTAAAAAGGGAAATCATTTTTCCCCAAAAGTTAATTGCTTTGGTGTTGCCACCTTTTAAAATGCTGTTTCATGCATGAGACGCTGCAAGAGACACGAGTGCAACAGTCAAATGCATCCATGTTTGCATAGAAAAAAGAATGGAAAAGCAGTACAAACGAATAAAATGCATATGCAGAACTACTGTATGTCTGATATTTCATGTTTGCATGGTGACAGGCTCAAATGCTGCTGTTCATTGCATTGCAAATGCTGCTGTTCAAACATTTTCCTTGTGTTATTCTTAACATAATATGTGTAGGACAAGTTTGTACAAGATGTAGTTGTAGTTCATACATTTTCAAGTTGACTAGTTTAAAATCGTAAAAAAAACAAAACAAAAAACAAACAAACAAAAAAACAAAACAAAACAAAACAAAACAAAAAAATACTATTTTCATTTTTTTTTAAAATTAGTAGTTTGTAGTCATTTATTATGATGTCTCTGGGCCAAAACCAGCTGCATGAATGTGAACGATAACAACAAAATGACAGACCTTGTACACTCTTCCATGTTTACAAATACAACACTGGGAGGTGCAGTTGTTTAGAGGTTATTTCCAAATAATGATGTCACAGAATTTACCAGTATTTTGAAACTGATGTGTGAATGGTGCTTTACCGGTAAACTGAATTTCCTGTGTGAACAGAGCATTTTTGTATTTACCGGTAAAGTTGTTCTAGTAATTTTATGGCCATTTCTGTAGCTATTGAAATTACATGATACTGAAATCTTGTAAAATATTATAATTATACATTTGTGTAATAGAAAAAGCCTTTATCATATAACAAAACAAGTCTTTTGTCCCCTTTCACAGGATGTCAGGAAACATGTCTCTTCTGTCAGTGAATCTCACAAGCATTTGGGAAAACTCCTCTCTCCTAAATGCGACCCCTCCTCGCTTTCCTTCTGACTGGGAGACGCCCACATTCACTGTGGCTGCTCGCTTCCGTGTGGTGGCCACCCTGGTGCTCTTTGTCTTCGCTGCTATCAGTAACCTCTCAGTGCTGATCAGCGTGACCAGGGGACGAGGACGGCATCTGGCCTCCCACCTGCGGCCTCTCATTGCCAGCCTGGCCTCCGCTGACCTGGTCATGACTTTCGTGGTGATGCCACTCGACGCTATATGGAATATCACAGTGCAGTGGTATGCCGGTGACGCCATGTGCAAGATCCTCTGCTTCCTCAAGCTTTTTGCCATGCATTCGGCAGCGTTCATCCTGGTGGTGGTGAGTCTGGACAGGCACCATGCAATCCTGCACCCGTTGGAAGCTCTGGATGCCGGCCGCAGGAATAGGAGGATGCTTCTGGCCGCCTGGATCCTTAGCATCCTGCTCGCCTCTCCACAGGTAAGTGAAAGAGATGTTATTTTAATTGGAGTTGTCATCTGCAGGACTTGACTTGTTATGAAATAGCACAAAATTGCCTCTGAGGATTTATAGATGAATGATAATGTTGATGTTTGAAGGAAATATGTGTCGGTTTTCATTAAAATACTGTGTCCTATTTCAGCTTAATATGAGGAGAGGAACTATAAACAGATCACCATACTAAAAAACTCCTGAAGATGGAAAAAGTGTTTTGGAAACTTGTTTTCTCTGAGGAAGAAAAGTGGCACACAGCCAAACTGAACAGAGTTTAGCTTTGTTTCAAAGTTTCAAATAGAATTTAAATTAAAACGGTGAAAGCGTCAGGGAAATCCCACTTTCTGTCTACACACAAATTTCCTGAAAGCCATCTAAGCTTGAGCATTTCTTTTAAGTAATTAGTTGTGGCTTAAAGTGGTGCAGTAACTGACCCTGGATCAGTGAGCACTTGCGGCATTGATTATAGATTCTATTTGTCAAGCTACACTAGTCCCAGGGCATTTTCTGTAACCTTTGAAATGCCTGACTGAATCTTGTCAGTGTGCCCATCTTTCCCTCTTATAGAGCTGTTTCTCTCCACACACTTAATTCCAGTAATGTTGTTTTTTTAACAGCTTGTGGATGTGACCATGGCTTTTAAAATCATTAAAAGAGAGATAAAGAAGCCTGTCTAAGACAAGGTCAGTTAGGCAGCCATGGATAATGGGAAAGAGATACAATTCTGAAGACAAGATAGTGGGTGGTGAATTGTAGATATCAATACATCTTTATTTTCAGCACCTGTATTCTGCACACGCACCTCCCCCAGAGGAAGAAAAAGGGTTTTCCTCTGTCACACTGTGTGCTGTCTGATATATTATGTAGCACAAAATAGAGAAGTGTGTCAAATGGATTTTTTTTTTTTTAATCAGAAAGTACAATATTTTATTCAAGGTCAACAGAGATAGTAAAATGTGCTTCTTCCCCATCTCTAAAGTCATATAGTGACCTAAAAATAGATAGAAGTAATAGAAGTAAACACCTACAATAGAGCAACAGCCACACTATGGAGCGCTTTGACATCACAATGCAAGTATTCATGACATGAAAACCTTTTGGCTTGCAGCTAAAAGTGTAAGTGTATTACGCAACATAGGCTCATTAAAAATACGTGCCTTTATATACATTTCTGCAAAATTGAAAAAAACGTACCTATACGAACCTGTATGAATCCCTGCAGTTTCCAGCTGAAAAGAACACTAGAGGCAGTAAAACTTAAAAAACTTTTATTCCTTTTCACACAAAGTGTGATTGAGAGGTCGGTGTTAATTTTGACAGCAAATTTTGATTTATTCTTAGTCATAGTCTTCTGACTAAAATGCCATTTAGTTTTAGTCATATTTTAGTCATCTGAATTGTTTTTGGTTTTAGTCTAGTTTTAGTCGACTAAATATTGTAAGATTTTAGTCGACTAAATCTACAGTAGATTTAGTCGGCTAAAATCTACTGTAAAGCATTTATTAAGCATTTCTCTAAAATAACTTATTGTATAGCATTGATATTAAGGTTTTATCATGATAGCCACAGATTTAACCATTTCTCATATAGAAACGGTCTACTTTTCAATTAAATACCTAATTATGGATTTTTTTTATAACCACTTGTTTACCACATTCTTCATTCTTTCTAGCAGATGTATTTTTTTATATAAATAAATTTAGATTAATCTGTATTAGGGCTACTAAAGGGATTCAGTCAACAGCAGTGAGTTATTTTCTGTCTTTCATTTGTTGCTTCACTAACATCAACACCACAGACAATAACAAATAAATTAGGCTGCTGTCCCATTAAAACTGAATGCACGGATGTAGTGTAACATTGCTGATACACATCTCATATTCTCCCAACTGTTCACCCAAGATGTAACCGAGTGTGTTTATGTGAATACTCGTCAATACGAACAATTCTACATAATTTTGTGTGTATTCCTCTGTTCATGAAACGCGAAAGAGTACTTGTGTGCTCAGAAAACCAGACTGAAAAAAATGTTGACGAAAATTATTTGGCAATGAAATTAACACTGTTACAGGTACAGAGTTTTCATTAATAAAGCCTAATTTTCACACAGTTATAATATTATGTTATGACTTTACAATTTTAACACCTTGCACGATTTCAAAACTGATACTTTTGAATGTCGTCATCACATATACAGCTTCATATGCATGAGTTTTCTAATTAATTAGGTTTTCTCGGTAGCTCACACAATATGCCGTTGCATTTAAGTGATGAGGAGCTCCAGTAATGTATTTTTATATCACTTTTGCATTTGTTAACACTATAAGGTAGGTTTAGGGTTGGGTTCAGTATAGGGATATTTCCAATACAACAGAGCATTAATCTTTAGTGACACTACCTATATATCTGAGTTTTGAACAGCTGCAATATGTACCTCAAGCAATGTAATAAAAACGCAGCAATACATGCTTGTACCAACATAATAAAATCGTGCCATGCTCACGTATTGAATGCGTGTTTAAGCACCAATCTCTGGACATTTTACTTTGAAACTGCCATGAAACGTGCAGTAAGGTACATAATTGCGATGTTGCAGAAATATATAGAGAGATTTTCATGAGCCTGTGTTGGTATTACAGTGATTAAAGATTAGTTCACTTCCAGAATAAAAATTTTCTGATAATTTACTCACCCCCATGTCATCCAAGATGTTCATTTCTTTCTTTCTTCAGTCGAAAAGAAATTCATTTTTGAGGAAAACATTCTATGATTTTTCTTCATATAGTGGACAGTAAATGGGAGTCAACAAGTTAAGGGGCCAATCTGCAGTTTCAGTGCAGCTTCAAAAGACTCTACATGTCAGTGCCGGTGGCTTTAGTGACAGTGTGCCGACATATGGTGCAGTTACGCCTTGGGTGTCCCGAGTTCGAATCCCATCTTGTGGACCTTTCCGGATCCCACCCCCCCTCTCTCTCCCACTCACTTCCTGTCTCACCCCCCCTGTCCTATCAAAGAAAAATGGGAAAAAAAGAAAGAAACCGTAAATGCTTATCTTGCAGCAGCTCTGTTATGCACACCCACAACTTCACTCGTAATCACTTTGGAAAGGTCACATGGTTAGTTCTTCGTCTGTTTACTTTGGTTCAAAAAGGCAGGGTAGGGCCATCTTACTTTCTCCTCCAACTTCAAAAACATCCAATGCCATTTTATCTTTTTAGTAAAAGATAACGCCACGCGTGACCTTCCCAACATGACTACGTAATACATGAGGTCAGGTTAGCGCAAGACCAGCATTTGTAGTTAAAAAGTATACTTTTTTTTTTTTTTTTTAGAGAAAATGACAGATACTTATTCCTCTGCAGGGATCATGTAGAGCCCTTTGAAGCTGCACTGAAACTGCAGTGTGGACCACTATATGGAGACAAATCCTGGAATGTTTTCTTCAAAAACCTTAGTTTCTTTTCAACTGAGGAAAGAAAGACATGAACATCTTGTATAACATGAGGGGGAATAACTTTTTATTAATTTTTTTATTAAATTTTTATTCTGGAAGTGAACTAATCCTTTAAAAAAAAATCATTTACTCACCCTCATGTCAACATGTATGACTTTTTTCCTCACATAAAAGATGACATTTGTGCTGGTTGCTCTTTTCCATGCAATTACAATAAATGAAGACTGGCGCTTTCAAGTTTCTATAAAAGACACAAAAGCATCATGAACATTTTAAAAGCATTCTTCATGCCACACAATAGCTCTGCATGAGAAACCAAAAATGATCTTTTTGTCTACTGTAGGAAAGATAATGCAAATGCTCAGATAACCAGGAAAAAAATCCTGTTTCTTACTTTTCTTTATAAATTGCTTTTTATCTTTTCAGTTATTTATTTTCAGGGCAATTAAGGCTGAAGGAGTTGACTTTGTACAGTGTGTAACTCATGGAAGCTTCCAGCAGCGCTGGCAGGAAACAGCCTACAACATGTTCCACTTTGTCACCCTGTATGTGTTCCCTCTGCTGGTAATGAGCTTCTGCTATACGCGAATCCTCGTGGAAATCAACCGCCAGATGCCTCGTGGTAAAGGGAAGGGTAATTGACTTTTGCTCTCTTCTGACATGGTACCTGTCATTGATAAACAGCATGGGTGCATCCAAATTTCCATACTGAGTCTGATGAAGAACTTGCTTCTCCACAGTTGATGATACATGTTTTAGGCCTGCCTTGAATGTGAACTTTTAATGTGTTATATTTGATCAAAACATTTGAGGCCCTCTCCTGTTATATGACAGATTCAAATTCAAACCTCAGTACAGAGTTTAAGTGTTCCAGTGTTACATCACTAGAAAGCAGAGATTTCCTTACAAATGGTTTCTGGGTCAAAATGATAAAGCAGGTCACAGAGCACTATTCTCTAATCTCTTTCTAACTTGCACTGGCTTTTGTAGGTGGGGAACCTTGTCTGAGACGCAGTGGAACCGACATGATTCCCAAAGCACGCATGAAGACCCTCAAGATGACCATCATCATTGTGGCATCATTTGTGGTGTGCTGGACGCCGTACTACCTGCTCGGCATCTGGTACTGGTTCCAGCCTCGTATGCTGCAGGTGATGCCGGAATACATCCATCACGCTCTCTTCGTCTTCGGTAACCTCAACACGTGCTGCGATCCGGTGATCTATGGTTTCTTCACACCCTCGTTTAGAGCGGACATAGCCAGCTGCTTCTGCAGAAGGAATCAAAACTCTTCTCCCAAATCACTGGACCGACTCTCCGCAAGGAGAGGGGGCGCAAGCGGAGAAGCCGAGTCGGATCTAGGAAGCGGCGACCAGCCTAGCGGACAACAAGCGTAGAGGGTCAAGACACCTCAATGAGATAGAGATACTATTTGGGGTGTGGTTTTGCCTTGTAAACATGAAATACAGAACTTTTACCCCATGTCCAGACATCTACATGTATATGCTGCTGATGGTGTCTTGGTATTTATAGTATGAGCAAGTATCCGTTTGCTTGAATCACATTTGCAGTATCACATTGTGGTTTCAAGCTTCTGGAAAGACGTATCTACAGGTAAATATGAATGTAAAGGACCAAATGACAGCACAATGCCTCAGGCAATACCTTGAACGTGAGATGTTTGCCTGTCTGGAACAGGGTTATAAATATACAGTGCCTCGTGTATAACAGCTTACGTGTCTGGAATCAGTTAATGAGGATCTCTAATTAATTATATTTCAGAGTTCAGAGCGACAACCCCAGCTAAAAGCTTCACTGACGCGTTGCTTATCTAACATTTCCTCTCTACATCCTGATTAGGAATGCCACTTAATGTTTTACAATGGCCTTAGCACATGAGTCATTCATTTAAATGAAATGCTGTCGTGAATGTTCAGGCTTTTCACACTGTGTTTATCTGTGGAATCACCATAAATATTCTTCACAGAATTCATTCAGTCGTGTTTGCAGTATATTGTGTTTATGATGATATGCATGATATGCCATCTCTGTGGTGTGTGCTTGTGATTAAAAATTAATGTGGATGGACAATCCAGCCTTAAAGGGATAGTTCACTTAAAAATAAAAATGTTATTATTTAGCCTACTTACCCATATTGTTGCATTCATATGTTGTTATTCTTTGAGGAAAAATTGAGAGAATTTTTAACAAATATTCAACTCAGTCACAAGCTGTCAAGCTCCAAAAAGGCTTACAGTTTGTGGCTATGTTAACATTAAAGGAGAAGTCCACTTCCAGAACTACAATTTATAAATAATGTACTCACCCCCTTGTCATCCAAGATGTTCATGTCTTTCTTTCCTCAGTCGTAAAGAAATTATGTTTTTTAAGTCCATATTAGTCCATATAAGTCCATATAATGGACTGATATGGTGCCCCGATTTTGAACTTCCAAAATGCAGTTTAAATGCGGCTTCAAACAATCCCAAATGCGGTTGTAAACGATCCCAACTGAAGAAGAAGGGTCTTAACTAGCGAAACAATTGGTTATTTTCATTTAATAAAATACTATTTAAATACTTTTTAATCTCAATTTTCAAGTTGAGGGAGAATATGAGATGGGAATTTTTCGACATACCCTAACTGTCATGAACCGGAAAAAAAACAGTTTAGGCAGAATAAGACAAGACCAGCATTTGATAAAAAGTATATAAACTGTATTATTTTTATAAAAATAACTGATCGTTTTGCTAGATAAGATCCATCTTCCTCGGCTGGGATTATTTACAACCGCATCTGGGATCATTTGAAGCCGCATTTAAACTGCATTTTGAAAGTTCAAACTCAGGGCACCATAGAAGTCCACTATATGGAGAAAAATGCTGAAATGTTTTCCTCAAAAAACATAATTTCTTTACGACTGAAGAAAGAAAGACATGAACATCTCAGATGACAAGGGGTGAGTATATAACTGTCAATTTTTGTTCTGGAAGTGGACTTAAATCTGGGTACATTTGACAACGTTTTTTTGAAAACGCATTTTTGTTTTGAAAACGCATTTTTGTTTGGAAACGCAACCACATTAGTGTTTTACAAAATTTTCTCATCCACACCGAAACATCGGAAAACGTTAAATTAACTTTATTGCGCACGTGTAAAATCTCGTGAAAGCTCACTGAGAGAATACAGATGGAACAGACATAAGTTCTCTACTGAAAAAAAAACAAACAAAGAACAACAGAAACTATCACAGATTTTGTAATTGTTTTATTAGAATTGTATTGGTTTTAATGGAAACTGTAATGGTGCCTATTGGTCTCTACTGGTAATCAGACGCCTTCTATTGGTGTCTTGTTAAAACCCAAAACACACTACAGGAAATCATTTTTAATGGTTTTGTAAAAATTTGGTAGTGGTAAAAAATGTTTGTTAGAATTTCTGTGATGGTTTCTATAGTTTTTTCTATCCAGGTCCAGGTTTATGTTGATCTAAAATACAACCTCACGAATTGATCGCAAGTAATTTTTTGCAGGATTGTGATATTAAGAGTGTACAAAGTAACAAATCTGTAGCAACAGTGTGAAAGTGAACAGCAAATAACAGGTACAAACATAGATATATATCAGTATAATGCGTGTCACATGACTAAACATGCATCATCGTTTTCAAATACCTCCCTTTTCACAGTCTACACTACAATGCGAAAACAGCATTTTCAAATTTATCCTCTTTGAAGAACTTTTTTTTAAAAAAAAGCTTCATTTTCATTGACAAAAACGCCGTTTCGGTGTGGACTGAGCCTTGCAATAGCTTTGTGTAAGGAACAGAATAAATTTAAGAATAAATAACAGCACTATTTATTGTCATTGGATGTTTTTCATTCAAGACAATAATGCTCTAATTTCAATTTTGTTTTATGTTTTCCACATAAGAACAATGAAATTAAGTCATTATTTATCTTCAAAATTCTCATTTTTTGTTCCAACAACAGCATACAGGTTTGGAACAACTTAACAATATCCATATATTCACCTTTATCTTCAGTGCATAAGTAATCCCAATGGGTAAGACTTCCAGATCATTATCCACTATAGGGAAATAAAGAGAAGAATAACAACGTGCAGTAAATGGTAAAACCACTGTGTTCCTAATTAAGACAATACGTTAAAATAACATGGTAGGACACCAACTTGCAATATCAAGCAGCAAAATGAGCAGTTTTGTACAGTTAAAAATAGCTGGACATGGATGAGACCGGAAGTCTTATGGGGGAAAATGTGGATAATGAACCTTTTTGGGTGAACACATCCATTGAAATAAGGATCTGTATGAATGTGATTGCTGTTTCAATGTGCACGTCTAGAGTATATAAGTACAGAAAAACAAAACACCTTGTGTGTCCCTTATTGAATTGACCCATCATCAGAGGTCATAATAATTACGAAAGGTAAACTCAAAATACAGAGAAGGAAAATCAAATGGAAGTCATCGATGGCTGTTCACATGTGCTTGAAGAGATTGATTCATGAAGTAAGTTTCTATGAGGAGCTGGACTGTGTCTAGGCAATTCACCAGACAATTATGTTGTGTGTCCTTCATCTTTTGAAAAGCAGTACTGGGGATTCTTGTTAAAAAGAGTGACGTTTAAAAAGGGCTCTGTCTTCAGATGTTGTGGGGATGAAACTACTCATACTCACAATTCATCTTGAAGGAATAGCTCACCCAAAAATGAAAATTCTGTCATTAATTACTCACCCTCATGTCGTTCCAAACCTGTAAGACTTTCATTCATCTTCGGAACAAAAATTAAGATACCTTTTAATGAAATACAAGAGCTTTCTGATGCTGCATACACAGCAAAGCAACTACCACGTTCAAGGTCCAGAAAAGTAGTAAGGACATCATTATAATTTTATGAAGCTTTTTGTATTCAACTTACTTTTCAATCCGCCATAAAATTAGCTGCTAACTCCAAATCCATGTAGCACAGCACCTGGATGGCAAAAACAACACAACAGACTGTAATATCTTTACATTGTCATCCATTTAGCAATACAAATGATTAATAGGGGTCCTGTTTCCAGCCGAGCAACTGCCATTGAGATTAATGTAAATTCTATCAGTGGTGTTTACAGAGCCCAGCGCTGTCACAAGCACAAACGGGATTCCTCCCTTCTCTATTTTAGTGATATTTTTCAGGTTGTAGACAGATTTCATTCATGTTATTCCACTGATTACAGCACCTTTAAAAAGTTCTTTTAGTAAGATTTTCATTAACTGAGAGGTTTCTGAGGAGCTAGAACACCCAAGCTCTCTACACAATGGTGCAAATTAAGTGATAAATTATGGTGATCGAGAAAAAAAAAGGGTTACTGAGACCATAATTGTGATTCCGGTTTTCTGCAAGTGGTGTCACTGTAGAATAACCCTTTGCTAAGCATCTAACATCTAAATAAATCTGGCATCCAGACAGAAAAATAATGAATATGAAGAGCGCATATTGATTAAACCATTTTAAGCTGTAAAGTGTGAGAAGAAAGTAACAAGAATGAGAAAATGTATTCACTATAAACAGGTCTGCTATTTTTAAGTAGTTTTAACATTTTGACACTGAGAAGTGACTGCCAGGGGAGAGCATCAATTTCAAACATAATTTGACAAAAACTCAAAATGGATGCAGTGCAGTGGTGCTGTTTGTAGGTGTGCACATAAATCAGTGTGACTTGTGTTGCAGTGTGTGTGATATGTTCTCTCCGCTGACAGCTCTGACAGGTGGCTCTGCAGTAAACCCACCCTAATCACATCACTACAGCGATCCCAGCCTTATCTCTGCAAGAGAGTCCTTCACACTATTGTCTCTGTGAGAACGAGAGCACAAGCACAATGCTCACACGTCACAGCTTTTGTCTCTGCCATGACCCACTGTTAGACAAAAACAGTTGCATGTGTTCCTCAGAGTGATTAGACAGTGTTTAATTAACTTAAAAGAAAACCGCAAACGAAAACAGTTTTCAGTCGTCTGCCCACACAGGCCGTTCTTTAACTGCACACTTGATACAGGACACAGCCTCATCCAACAACATTAAAAAGACTTTACAGTTGAGGCCACAAGTTTACGCACACCTTGCAGAATCTCCAAAATGCTAACTATTTTAGCAAAATATAAGGGACTATACAAAATGCATGTTATTTTTCTATTTAGTACTGACCTGAATAAGATATTTCAAATAAAAGACATTTACATATAGAGAAAATAATAGTTGAATTTATAACAATGACCCCGTTCAAAAATTTACATACGCTTGATTTTTAATACCACGTTGTTACCTGAATGATCCACAGATGTGTTTTTTTGTTTAGTGATAGTTGTTCATGAGTCCTTTGTTGAACAGTTAAACTGCCTGTTGTTCTTCAGAAAAATCCTTCACACATTCCCCACAAATTCTTTGGTTTTTCAGCATTTTTGTATATTTGAACCCTTTCCAACAATGACTGTATGATTTGGAGATCCGTCTGTTCATACTGAGAATAACTGAGGGACTCATATGCAACTATTACAGAAGGTTCAAACGCTCACTGATGCTCCAGAAGGAAAAACAATGCATTAAGAGCCGGGGGTGAAAACTTTTGAACAGAATGAAGATGTGTACATTTCTCTTATTTTGCTTAAATATCATATTTTTGTAATTTAATTCTGCCCTTCTGGAGCTCCAGAAGATGCTTACATGTTTCCCAGAAGACCAAAAAAGTTAAATTTAAAAGTTTTCACCCCCCGGCTCTTAATGCATCGTTTTTCCTTCTGAAGCATCGGTGAGTGTTTGAACCTTCTGTAATAGTTGCATATGAGTCCCTCAGTTGTCCTCAGTGTCAAAAAATGGGTCTCAAAATCATACAGTCATTGTTGGAAAGGGTTCAAATCCTCAAAAATACTGAAAAACCAAAGTATTTGTGGGACCTGAAGGATTTTTCTGAAGAGCAGCGGTCAGTTTAACTGTTCAGGACAAACAAGGGACTTATGAACAACTATCACTAAACCAAAACCACATCTTTAGATCATTCAGGTAGCAACACAGTATTAAAAATCAAGTGCATGTAAACTTTTGAACGGGTCATTTTTTAAAAATTCTATTATTTTCTGTTATGGACTATATGTAAATGTCTTTTATGTGAAATATCTTATTCAGGTCAGTACTAAATAAAAATAACATGCATTTTGTATGATCCCTCTTATTTTAGTAAAATAATTAAACAATTTGCAGATTCTGTAAGGTGTATGTAAACTTAGGACCTCAACTGTAAGTGTAATTATGGCAACATATCCCAGGCTAATTACTGTAGATACGTTGTTAAAGCGTATAGAACATGCTAAACATTACCACCTGTGACATTGCAGTAATTTATTTTTAGTGTTAGGAAGGTTACTTCGGAAATGTAATAGGTTACAGATTACAAGTTACCCTATTAAAAATGCAATAAGTAATGTAATTTTCAATTACTTTATTAAAGTAATCTGATTACATTTGATGACTATATAATTGGCATCTATTTGTATGTGTCTTAGAGTACTGTTTGAATAATTAAAATAAACCAAACAAAAGCAAACAAACAATAAAAGGAAAGTTTGAAAGCGACTCGTGAGCTCATGAGATTTGCTTACATTCTTAATCCTTCAGGGCTTTAGTTTGATGAAAACCAATTTCTAATAACCGTAGAATGAGTTCCCATGGGTTCTTTAATGAATTGTTTGTTATTGCTAGCTTTATTTTTAATCACTCTGGTTTTAAAGAACGTTATTCTCATTGTCTGTGAAATCAAAATAATGACTAGCATGTAGATCCGTTTAATTACAGCTGTAGCTGTCACAAGCTGTCAAGTGTGACTTTGTCAGAGCTGTGACGAAAACAAAACACTATTGGCTATTAAAAATAGAAAAGCTCTTGGTCCTCATGTTTTTAGTCACATCTGTGTCTGGGTTGAAAATCAATAAATCAGCCTTCAATGGAACACTCCAAATTCTGATTCCTTTCCAAAAGATTTCCAATATTCAGACAATAAATCCTTGAAATGCCTGACTAAGCCATTATCTGAATTCAGTGAGCTGCAAGAGATTCACATACTAACACATTTCTCTCTTGCAAAAAATAGCTCTCTTCCCTCAAGATATGTGCTAAATTGAGTTTGCTTGAGGAAAGTCCTAGACAGCCCCACAATAAGCTGCAGCCTCTATTAATAATTCATCGAAGTCACTGAAAATTCCTATCTGTGGCCTAAAATGCATTCATCTGAGGATTGCAGTTCTCTTAAAATCAGATGGCAATGTTAAAATTAAGTTTTACATTTGAATTGATTCTCATGCATATTTATTAAAACATGATGGGAGTCAGGTAGCGATTAATGGTTTAGGATTTAGACTACTAATAGAATAGTTGCAGGTTGAGTCCCACTCGCAATCACAGCACTGCTTTATTACCACTGAGCCTTTGAGCAACGCGTTAAAGCTCCAGAGGATCAGCCCTGTAAATAAGGTACAAGGTGCTTCAGATGAAATGGAATTTAACTTTTATCCAGGAACGGTTAGGTGAAAATGAAGGAGCAACATAAAGTGAATTTTACAAAGAGATGCCTAGGTCACATTTTACTCCATAAATCAAAGGGGAAAAAAATGCATAACTCTGTGACATGATTTTTACAACAATTTTACTATCCCAATTCTCATTAATGTCCAATTTTTACTTTCCACTACTGCAAAATTGAAAGAATTATCAAAAAATAAATCAAAATGTAGCTGCAAGCAGTGATTATCAGGGTTCAAGCACTTTAAGGCAATTAAGCACATGAAAAAAGATATTATTTAGCAAGCTTGTTTTTTAGAATCACCTGTCGCATGTGCTCAGCAGGTTTTGTGAAGTTTTGAGTTTTCCTTTAGGCTTTATAAGATCTGGGGTAAATTTGGACAGGTCCCCTTTCTAAACGACCCCATTATAGCTTCCCAAAGGGTAAATTTAAGCTTTTTTTGATAATTATTGGTCTAGAGAGTCAAGAGAATTGTAATGCAGTGTGTTTTTCCTGACTGAGCGAAAAATCAAGGACTACTTCACAAAAGTAGGTTTTTTACATCTTCTCAATCATTTAAGAAACAGTTTGATTGACAGCAGTGGTTCTAGAGGCAAAGTTGTCTAGAATGAGGTGTTCTGTTGTATGATACGAATATCGCGAGTATGTGCGAAAAACTGCAACGTATAATCGTTTGCACCCTTGGAAAATGCCATATCACCCCCTCAGTGGCTGATTTCTTCCAAATTTCTCTCAGACCTTTGGGGAGAGTCGAATAAGCCCGCTGAGTTTCATTCTGATCGGCCTCCGTTAACCTTATCTAACAGGTGCTCAAACTTCGTCGGCCCATTGCAAATATGCAAATTTCCTTGTAGACACTTGTGGCACTTTGGACCAAGACTGTGTACACCGTTTTTCATGTTGATAGGACAAATGGTTGCGCAGTTATAGCCATTTTTATGCCAAGCTCTGCAATTTTTTTCCCATTGTGGCCTCAGATTGAGCTCTTGCTTAAATGTTTCGAGTTTGGCGCAGATATCTCATTCTGTTCAGGAGTTATAGGCATTTTAGTAACAGAGCCCTGCCCTTTTCAAACGTTTTGGCTTCCATTTACGGGGGTCGGTCGAAATGTCAACATGTTTTTGATAATTATTTATATTCACTCTCCAGAGAATCCGTACTGCACCGGTTTGGATCCGATCGGGCGAAAAACCTAGGACTAGTTCGCAAAAGGTTTTTCAGAAAATGCGAAATACACAAAAATTTCACTAGGTCACGATCAAATCTGAGGCATGCGTTTTGTCCGGGGTGAGGATTCAAATGAAATAAGACACTCAAGCCTTTGACAGTTTAGGAGTTATGAGTGATTTTGTACTTTTGATCGCTGTAGCGACCCCGTCAGGCCGATTGGGCGAGTCTGGGTCACATTGTCAGCCATGTGAGTATTACCATCCCTCCAAGATTCACATCTCTACAACTTACAGTTTGGTCTTTACAATCAGTTTTAAACAGAGATCCCTGATCCGTGACCATTCAAACTACGTGCTTGAACCCCGAATAAAAGATCAACAAGGATCAAAAATAAATGAATAAATAATCAAATATAAAATTAAATAAAACTATTATAATAATAAAAAAATTTAATTAAATTAAAGTTAAATTACGCTAATATAGTCAAAAAAAAAAGAGTGCACTGCAATAAAAAGAAGCATCATTAAAAAAATGAGAAAGACAATACCGAATGCATTACAGTAGGTAAATGGGTAAAATAATTTAACAATTTAAAGGGATAATTCCCACAAAAATTTAAATTCTGTCATTTATTACTCACCCTCATGTCGCTCCAAACCCGCAAGACCTTTGTTCATTCTCCGAACACAGATTATATTTAAGATATTTTTGATGAAATCCAAGAGCTTTCTGATTCCGCATAGACAGCAACGCAACTGACATGTTCAAGAAGCAGAAAAGTAGTAAGGACATCATTAAAATAGTTCATGTAACATCAGTGGTTCAACCATGATTTAATGAAGCTACGAGAATACTTTTTGTACATGAAAACAAAAATAACTAATAACTGTTATAAATGACTTTATTCAACAATTTCTTCTTTTCAGTGTCAGTCTTTGATGCTCGTTCACGAGCATACCAGAAGATTAATATCTAAATTTGTGGTCCAATTTTCTTTAAAAATGTTTTTCTAATTTTCTTGACAAGAAAACATCTTTTCAGTGCCATATTGTCTATTATAATACTGTCAAATCCAAACAAAACTTTAAGCGCCGTACATGCAGCAGCTCTGTATGTGTTTCTGCAAGTTACACATGTTTGCAGCACTGTTTTAATTGCGTTAGACTCCATATGAGATTCCATTTCAACGTGAGAAAAAATAATGAAGAAAAAGCAGGAAAGCTGGAAGTTTTTTCATAACAGTACTTGCTCAAAAATGAGTCATTCCGTCATAGACACCACACAAGCAAATGTTACTGACAGCGAACAAATACACTGCCTACTGCGATGCCGACTTGTGCGTCAACGGTATGTGAAGATCATCCAATCACGCGATGAATGATCACTGAATGGCCTGTGTGAGTGTGCACACGTTTATGGGAATATGAGATGTGATGTCATTCCCAGCGGTACCTGCCCTTCTCACTTCTCTTCCTGCAATGAGTCATTTATCGCCTCTCTTCTGTAAATCTGTCTCAATAACTCTGGCGATGACACTGCTGTTCATGATAACAGATATAACACGAGCAACAAGCCGCAAAGAACAATTTACGTTGACAGATCATATCTTCATTTTAATGAGGCGCAAAAATCATCATCCAGTTTTGTGAGCAGATGCAAGGCAGATTTTTGAAGAAAAAAAATCTTGCAGAGTGAAACCAAAGCCCTATTTGTACAAAATGCATATCAGCACGTTTATTTTTATAGCCACATAACTTGTGTTTTTGTTAAGGATGGTGAGTGGGCATGTTTCGGCAACGAAACTAAGAACTAAAGTTTCAGCTCACAAGAGAATAAAGAGAGGGAAAATACACCTAAAACTGCAAGTTTTACAAAAGTGTGTAAAACCATGGGTAATACAATTTGCATATGCACTATCATTCTAAAGTTTGTGGTCTGTAATATTTTTGATTAGAAATTACATATTTTATTCAGAAATGACACACTCATTTCACAAGAATATTCATGTGTCAAACACTGACAGGGAAGAGAAGAAATGGTTGAATAAAGTCATTATTTTAGTTTTCTTTGTGCACAAAAAGTATTCTTGTAGCTTCATAACATTACAGTTGAACCACCGATGTCACATGGACTATTTTATTGAAATCTATACTACCTTTCTGGGCCTTGAATGTGTCAGTTGCATTGCTGTCTATGCAGGGTCAGAAAGATTTCATCAAAAATATCTTAATTTGTGTTCCAAAGATGAGCAAAAGGAGGAGTAATTAATGACAGAATTTTAATTTTTGGGTGAACTGTCCCTTTAACAGAAACTGAGTAGGGACTTTTTAGTTTCCAGGATGCTCTATATGCATCTGAATGGAATGAGTAAATTTTGAAATAAAGTGTCAAAGAGTTTCGAGTGCTGCTCTTTTTGACTGCGTCCTCTTTCATCAGTCTAATTTGATGTGGGACAACAAAGCAAGAGAACAGCATGGCTTTTATTTCCTGTGAGACAGAGAACCAAGTACTTTTATTACAAAGATAAAAAGCAAATAGAATAAAAAAGAGAAAAAAGGCGTTTTTTAAAATAAATGTGAACAAATTTGCACTGGACAAATGTTTGATGATTTAATTGTGAGGTTTAGAATTTTTAAATATAAAAATAGGAAAACTGTAAAGCTACTGTCATTAAGTGTATAATCAAAACTAGCAAATTCCCTGCAACTGCAGATACCTGCAAGATTCGTGAGGTGTAACTATTTATTAATTCACCAACGCTTGTCTGATTTAGGAGTGTGTGATTACAGTTTTTCCTACGCTTTAAACATAACGGCTGAGTGAATCATTCGCACTCACTGTGGTCTTTCAGCATGTGCAGACTACGTTAATCAGTCTCGGTTTGCCAAGACATGACCCTGAATATATGTAACGTCTTCATCTGAACAAACAGAGCTTGAGAGAAAAAAGGAAAGGCAAGGTCACTCATGTCTATAGGGTCTTAAAACAGACATCCTTTTATTGCTCCTTCTAAAGGAGAAACATAAAAAGCCAGCTTTCATTTAGATTTAAGGAAGCAGGTTTGAATGCTAAAGATTAGCAGTGAGTGGACCAGAAAAACATAGTTACTTATGCTGTTTTTCTCAGACTGGCCTTCCTAAGGGAAACATAACCATATACACAGAGTGAGATCTGATAGAGGTCAAGTGTACACAGCTAAAAAATAGATGTACTGTATGGGGAAGGAACGTCTTACATAATCCAGAGGGATATTGTATTCAGATATCGAACATAAACATACAAGCTGAAAGCTTAACCAAAAAAAAAAAAAAGAAAAAGAAAGGCATCAGTGGTTCCATTAAAGGGATAGTTCCTACCTGATCTCATGACGAAAATGTACCTGTGGGAACTATTTTGCAAGACGCAAAATACGTACCAATAAATACACATCACTGCAGTTTCCAACAGAAATGAACACTAGAGGTGGTAAAACAGCGAGCACAGTTGTACACAGTTATGATTACAGCTCCATATGTTTCGCTTTCTGGATGCAACAAGCTTGCTCGGTAGCTCAGCCGGCACAAAACTGGACTTAGGATGTGGAATCCTTGGGTACGAATCCTATGAAAAACATGACATGATGAAAGAGCTGAACGATTCGTGACTAAAAAGGCATGCTTTCGATTGCATTTTTACAGTTTAGGTGTAGTGCAGATGGTACATTATTTTAAAACGTCATGGAGCATTAGAGTTATATAGCACCACTCAACTGACATTTCTAGTCAGAACTGCGGTGACATGTACAACACCAACGTCACATAAAATGTACCATATGTACGCTCATCTGTTACGGAAGAAAAAAATGAACACATTTTTAGTGCCGCTCAGTGGACATTTTCCGTCTTGTGAAAAAGTTCCCACGGGTAAGTTTTCGTCATTAGATCAGGTGCACCCAAAATTTAACATTCTGTTATTAATTACTCACCCTCATGTCATTCCGGACCTATAAGACCTTCATCTTCGGATGATATAGGTATTTTTGGTGAAATCCGAGAGCTTTCTGACCCTGCACAGACAGCAAAGTAACTACCACGTTCAAGGCCCAGAAAGCTTGTAAGGACATCGATAAAATGTGACATTAGTGGATCATTTTAGATGCTATGAGAATACTTTTTGTGTGCAAAGAAAACAAAAGTTACGACTTTATTTAACAATTTCAGAACGCCGGCTCCTGCGTCAGCAACACCACACGCAAGCGTTATGGCACTCTTGTGAATGCATGGCAGAGACTGACACAGAAGAGAAGAAATTGTGAATAAAGTTGTTATTTTTGTTTTCTTTGCGCACAAAAAGTATTCTTGTAGTTTCATAAAAATTAAGGATGTCTCATGGACTATTTTAACAACATCCTTGAATGTGGTAGTTGTGTTGCTGTCTATGCAGGGTCAGAAAGCTGTCGGATTTTATTAAAAATATCTTACTTTGTGCTCCGAAGATGAACGAAGGTCTTACAGGTTTGGAACAACATGAGGCAGAGTAATTAATGACAGAATTTTCATGTTTGAGTGAACTATCCCTTTAACAATTCTTTAAAATTCAACCTTTCTATTACACAAAACATCTTTGTATTGGAAAATTTTTTAATTTTTAAAACATTCTTCACACTTAAAAAAATAATAGCTCTCTTTTAAGAACTGTACATTGAAAGGTTCTTGGGGAACCAAAAACGATTCTTCTGTGACATCAACCTCCCTATTGGAATCTTTAAGAGTGTCAAAGACAAAAAACAACTACATTTATGATGCTTTTATGGCACTTTAGTCTACAAAACTACAACTACAAAACAATAAAAACCTTTTCTGTGCCCCACAGAAAATATAAAATGAAAAGTAAACAACAAAGGAACAAGCAAACTATGACAATTGCCATTCAGCAATGGAATCCTCCAAAATGAACACAATAGCAGAGTGACACTGGAGGAAGAAAAAAAAAAAAAAACACAGAACAAGAATGATGTTTTGGTGTACTGCTCATCTCTTCAACTTCTAAAAAGTTTGCATTGTAATACTAAAGTTTGTTTGTGAATTTTAAATGTCTCTAAATGTAAAAAGGGGATAAATACTATAACAAACCAAATTATCAGTAATCATCAATATGACACAAATCATGCAGAATAATATGAACCTAAAGGTTATTCTTTAGAAGGTGCCTATTTGGTACCTAACTTCGCCTCTATGATGGGCTTCCCCATCTACAGTGATAACAGTGGGCTGACATTTACAACAAATGTCATAGTGTACCGGGGAAGCCTTCATAATTTGTGATCCCAGTGTGTTCAATCAGCCACCTGCTTACAGACTAAAAATCAGACAAGCGTAATTATTTGAAATTAAGAACGAACAAAGGCGCAAATGACATAAATGAGCTCAACTATAACATTAGGAGACAGCAATTATTCAATGCAGGTGTGAGTGCCTACACATTATGATTTAATTAGAGTTTTTTTGGATCCAGTGGCTCAAAACAACAAAACTGAGATGCTATTATTTAGTTTAATTTTTAGGAAATACAAAGTAGGCAAATGTTTCACCCACTCAACTCAACTGAAATATACACCTCACATATGCAGTAGATTTATCTGTAACATGAACATTTGCATTCATCTAATGACTAATGCATAAGTCATCCTAAAATATATTTACCTTAAAGAAATCTATTGCATATGTAGATTTAAAAAAAAAAGAAAGTGCATTTCATTGAAAGATTTTCCACATGGTAGACTATAACAGCCTCCATGATTGATGAGTGAATGAATGCTCTGGCTGCACATTCAGACATAACTGACAGACTATTTACGTTCACAAGATGGACCGCACACACCTGATTGACAGAAACCAAACTACATGAGAAAGCAATTGGCCTAGAATGTGTTCTGCCAGCTGCATCCTATTTGGATTGGTGTTTTTTCCGGCTTTCATTTGTATTCAGATCTGATTATCACTCTCCATTGATTCTGCATGTCATTAATTCTCACCATTTGTTTGCTCCTGCCTCATAAAAATTCTCACCTCTCTCTAGCCCAATTCATGCCATCTCTTTCTCACTTTCATTCTCTACTTGTTCTGTTTTTCTCTCACTGTTTTCACAGATCTATTTTGGAGTTGAGCTGAAGAATGTAAGAAGCTTTCTAGCGTTAGTCTTTCACTTTCATATATGCTCCACTGACACATAAAAACTACATGTAACCAAGTCAGAATAGCAAGTTACTTGTGTCATACAGTATATGCCCAGTATATAATATACATATTAATGTGTGTGTTTATATATATATATACATATACATGTATTATATATTTTATATTGTGTACACACAGTCATGGCCAAAAATATCGGCACCCTTGCAATTCTGTCAGAAAATGCAACCCTTCTCTCAGAAAATTGTTGGAGTTGCAAATGTTTTGGTACTCCTATGTTTATTTTGTTTTTTTGGTTTGCATTGGAACAATACAAAAAAACAGAGAAGAAAAGTTATTTTAATAAAAAATAATACAATTTATATACTTTTTAATGTCATAGCTCATCTTGTCTTACTCTGCTTAAACTGTTTTTGTTCCGGTTCGTGACAGTTATGTTACGGTATGACAAAAAAATACCATCTCATGTTCTCCCTCAACTTCAGAATCGTCCTGTATCGCTGTTTTACCTTTTTTGTTGAGGGTGTTTGATCTTGTTTGCATGCTCACATTGCAAAGACTGGGTCGGAACTTCTGCAGCGATGTAGGATGATTTTGAAATGATTTTTGAAGTTGAGGGAGAAAATACGATTGGAGTTTTTCGACATACCCTAACTGTCTTGAGTCAGAATACACAGAGTTCATGGAGAGAAAGGCAAGACGAGCGTTTGAGATTAAAAAGTATTTAAATTGTATTTTTTTTAATGAAAATAACCAATCATTTCGCTACATAAGACCCTTCTTCCTCGGCTGGGATTGTTTGGGATCATCTGAAGCCGCATTTAAGCTGCATTTTGGAAGTTCAAAATCGGGGCACCATATAAGTCCATTATATGGGGAAAAATACAGAAATGTTTTCCTCAAAAAACATAATTTCTTTATGACTGAAGAAAGAAAGACATGAACATCTTGGATGACAAGGGGGTGAGTACATTATATGTGAATCTTTGTTTTGGAAGTGGACTTTAATATTTGGTAGCACCCCCTTTGGAAATAATAACGGAAATTAGTCGCTTCCTGTAACCATGAATAAGTTTCTTACACCTTTTGCAAACTGCTCCAGGTCATTCAGATTTGAAGGATGCCTTCTCCCAACTGCTGTTTTGAGATCTCTCCACAGGTGTTCTATGGGATTCAGATTTGAACTCATTGCTTGCCATTTCAGAACTCTCCAGCACTTTGTTTGTAACCATTTCTGAGTGCTTTTCGGGTGTGTTTCGGGGCACTGTCCTGCTGGAACACCCGTGACCTCTAGTGGAGATGCACCTTTCTGACACTGGCCACTACGTTGTGCCCCAAAATTCTTTGGTAATCATCAGATTTCATGATACTGTTCACACAGTCAAGGCATCCAGTGCCAGAAGCAGCAAAACAACCCCAAAACATCTTTGAACCTCCACCATGTTTGACTGTAGGGACTGTGTTCTTTTCTTTGAAGGCCTCATTTCTTTTTCTGTAAACAGTGCCATGATGTCCTTTACCAAAAAAGCTCTACTTTTGTCTCATCTGTCCACAGTATGTTCTCCCAGAAGGATTGTGGTTTTGTCATACAAGTTTTGGCAAACTCCAGTCTTGCTTGTTTATGCCTTTGTCAGCAGTGGTGTCCTCCTGGGTCTCCTACCATAGCGTCTCTTTTCATTCAGATGGTGACGGATAGTGCGAGTTGACACTTTTGTACCCTGTGTCTGCAGATCAGCTTGAATTTGTTTGGAAGTTAATTAGGGTTCTTTATCCACCATTCGAACAATCCTTTGTTGTAATTTTTCATTAATTTTGCTCTTCCGTCTACGTCCAGGGAGGTTAGCTACAGTGCCATGGGCTGTAAACCTCTTCACACTTCTTTCTTTTCTCCATGCTCAGTGTGACACACAACACAAAGGTTGAGTCAACTTTTTTCCATTTTAACTGGTTGCAAGTGTGATTACGTATTGCCCACACCTGTTACTTGCCACAGGTGTGTCTAAATACAAATTACAGGAGCATCACATGCTTGAAAAGCAATTATTTCTTACAATTTTGACAATGTGCCAATAATTATGTCCAGTCCATTTTTGAGTTCTGTTTGAAATTTTATCAAGTTTGACTTTTTTTTGTGTGTGTTTTGCAGTGCAAACAAAAACAATAAGCATGTGAATACCAAAACATCTGCTATTGGAAGAGTTTTCTGAGAGATATATATATATATATATATATATATATATATTAGGGCTGTCAAACAATTAATCGCAATTAATCGCATACAAAATAAAAGTTTGAGTTTGCCTAATATATGTGTGTAATTATTATGTATATATAAATAAACACAAATGAATGTGTATATTTAAGAGAAATATGTTATGTATAATATAAATTTTATAAAAATGATAATTACATATATTATATATACAAAATTATATATTACATATACTTGTAAATATTTCTTAAATATATACATGAATGTGTTTGTATTTATATATACATAATAATCACACACAGTACACACAAATTCAAAGTTTTATATGAATGTCATATAATGCATATTGTGCTACTGGATAGAAAAAAGATGATTATGGCTGCTTATTTGCTTCCTTATTTTAAAACAGCTTCTAATGTAAATATTTTTAGCATGATGTAACATAATTATCTCATAGTGCCTGAATACAAATTGAAATATTCTCCTGAAGCAAAATGTGTTGAAGCTGCACAAATCACATAACTCAGGCGAGATGTAGCGTTGGGCTCTACAGCTATTTCAAAGTGATTACATTAATTAGGCTGTGCAATGTATCTCACCAATGTGTTTACCTGCACATAATTGATAAACATGCTGGCCTAAAGTTGATTGTGTGACAATGTAATTCTGTTCTCTCAGGATATTAACAAACATGATTTAATGAAAACAAGGAGGCATGGCACATTAGGCAGCATTCAGCCGTCCATTTAACAGCTCAGCTCAGTCAGCAGGGGGTTTAAATTTAAATTACCTGGGGGCTGCTAGTCAGGTGATTTTCTCCACTGGGGGCCAGTTGAGTTGTTACAGCAAATACAGGTTTTTTTTTTTTTGGTTTTTTTTTACAACCATTGCTATGTCGCACTACACATATCCAGTGTAGAACAAGCTGTGTCCAATATTGCTCTCTGTAATATATTATATGACATTTATTACATAGGAAAATAAAGAGAATAGTGATTATGCATACATATACATATATACACACACACAGTATAAATGGTAAAAATGGCTGTATGTTTTTCCATCACAGGAATAAATTACATTTTAAAACATTAAAACAGACAGTCATTTAAAATTGTAATAATATTTCCCCATATTATTAATTTGATCAAACAAATGCCTCCTTGGTGAACATAAAAGACTTCTTTCAGATACGAACATCAGGTCTCAAGATAAAAACTAGAAACAGCAAGTTCAAACTAAGTGAACAAGCACATTATGACTCAATAACAATAAAAAAAGTCAATAACAGTGACTTTTAACACAACATGACTGGAGTCTCACACATGAATATCATCTCACAAACAATCTTCACACATCTATGATAAAGATAAAATAGTGTTTCAACTTACATGTAACATTTGCTAATATCCAGAGCCAGTGCATCAGATTTCTTTTTACTACAATACACTGTAGAAAATGAAAATAGGTTGTCGTTACCTTAGAAGGTATTTATAATGATCCTTAAAAAGTTGGAGGTAGCTAATGGAGAGTGATTTAGTCAAATTCAATATGTTTTTGTCTTTTAAAATCACCTTTGTAGGTTAGCTGATAACAACCTTTTACAGTGCAGCAATAACACCAAGGTTAATTGTCTAGTCAATGTTGCATTCCTCAGGGTTTAAGAGAAATCATTATTTCCTAAATTTAGCAGGCTTATGGCTTAATTAGTGATTTATGAATTACTTACCCTTGAAGAGAAAGCTGGAGGCTTGCAGTGGGGTTTTAGGTAGACATTCTGGTGTTTGAAGTAAGATATTCAGATATCTTGACCGTCTTATATGTCCTCTGCAGTAATGGGTCACCGGCACTGATGACACAACAGAGCATTTATTAATGAGCCGAAGAGAAATATCATCTGCCATTTCTGCTGAGCTCAAGCTTTGGGAGAAATGCCAGACAGAAAATGAATCAGCCAGTGGCCACACTCTCAGATGATGCATATTTTTTCCCATGTGACTTTGAAAGGCCACTAAACACATCTGCAAATAATTGGATCTATAAATAGCTCCTAATAAAGGTTGGGTGACGGCTGAAATTAACGCAGATGGGTCACAGCACTGATTATTTTTTATGTATGTAGACAAGCCCCCAGGCAACATTGCCCTGATAACCTGCAGCTAAGAAAAGCAAGCAAATTTGTGATGTATATTAGCAATATTACACAAGCAAGAGAGTATGTGAATATCAGCAGATTGTGATTCAGCCATATGCATGAGGCGCATGTAAGGTACACAAACTAATAGAGTGTTTTCACGACGTGTCATCAATCGGCCATACTGACAGCACTGAACATAAACAACGCCACTGAACCGAACGAAACTTGCATATTTTGCTGATTACTGCTACTGAAAATGGTCAATTACTGTCATGTTTTGGGCTGTACTAATCGGTTGGACTGGGAAAAACATTTGGAGTACTATAGACTGCCAAAAGTTATAACTTATCAAGGAGAAGAGTGCAAAAAATGAAATATTAGGCAAATATTTTAATTAATACTGAGTCCTACGAAGTCCTTCTCTATATGATTAAGCAGCTTCCACACAATTTTTCCGTAGTTTAGACAGCATAAATTAGCAAAACAACATATTCAGTGGTACATTGACCATGCAATCAATGCTATCGTTTACATCCGAGTATCGACAATATGGCCGTGCATCCGGATAACTGACCAAATCATGGCGTAAGTGCAAACCCTCTATATTCAAGGCACAGCAGATGCTGCTTTTATACAACTGTTCAATCCACAAGAACCTTGCGTAACTTACTTTTTAATAACTTTATTTTAGACATAATATTGACAGTTCCTTTGTCTATTTTCACTCTGCCAATGAATACAATTCCAAAACAAAGTCAAAGTTGAATAAACTAGCAGTGTTTCGTTTCTAAATGATGTGTTTGAATGAATCGGTTGAGTAAATGATTCAGTGACTCACTAATAAAGATTTGCTTCTTTCCTGAATTAATCAGTGATTGGACAAATAGATTGGATGTAACAGCTCAACTTTAAGAGTGAGTCAACAGCTCACTCTTAAAGACTCATAAACTTGTTTAGCACCTGAATAAATCAGTGTTTCAATAAAAATTGATTGTATGAATCAAAGACTCAATCATAAAAACAATCACTCATTTAGTTCCTGAATGAATCAGTGAATTTTATCAGATCCACTGAATACAAGAAGTCAACTACTCATTCATAAAGACAGTCACTTGTCGCCATCTGCTGGCTTTATGAGGCAATCCGAAGAAAGATCCAAGAATAGAGTAAATTTTTACTATACAGTATCAGCATTTTAGGATCGAACGCTATTACTTTGACTACAGCATTTCAATCGATTTCAGTCATTTATGTTCATTTGTTAGAGTATACTTTAGGTGTGTAAAACTGCTGTCTAACCCAGTTCTACTGCATTAATTTGAGCCCCTCCACCTTATTTTTCACATAAGACCGGCACAGCCATTTGTTAAATTTAAAGGGTTTGGCTTAATCCACGTCCAGCTATTTTTAGCTGGACAAAGTGTCTCGTTTTGCTGCCTGGTATCATAAAATGGTGTTTCTTACCATATTATTTAAATGTATTGTCTTAATTATAAACACACTGGGTTCCAGCAGAAACAATCTTACCATTTATTGCACTTTATTATTCTTCCAGGTACCACAGCTAATGAAGTGTAAGTCTCGCACATTCACAGAAAACTGCTTACTTACGTACTGAAAAATCAGGTGGATAGAGAGCATCAAGTATTGGCTCATGTATTTAAGAGACTAAAGAAAGCACAAGGGAACTCCATAACCACAAATGAAGGCATGTGGGAGTATCTTTAGTGGCATGCGCACTTAAACAGTTTCACCTCCCATATTATATTCCCCAGCTACTGCTACTGCTAGAGAATGTTCTCATTAGCAAAACAGCTTTATGACAAGAGATCAGTCTTCCTGAGGTAAATAATTGCATTTCAATCTATAAATGCTCAAAAACAAAGCAGCTTTGAACTTTTGAAGGAAGAGAGGAAAACAAAGCCACACAAGTTTACAGCTGTGTAGCCCATGGAAGGAATACAGTGACATACCTGTACCTGAGATACAGGCTTGTTTGTGCATCACATTATTTGGACAAAATCTTCATAGTACTACATGATGACATTGAGCTGACATTGCTCATGTGAATAATGTGAAGTCAAATAATGAGAACACGTATCATGTAGGGTGAAATGTAAACACATGCTGATAAGTTAATTTAATCGCATCAATCCTTGGCCCTTATATTGAGAACATCTTTCAAACCAGCACCTGGAGACAAGCAGAAATTACGCAGATAGATGAAAATGATAGTAATAATTAAATACATAACTTAATGATCATTGATTTACTGTTTTAGCTCTGTCTCATGACTTTTAGCTTTTCAGATTTCCAATTTTGTGCTACTGCTAATCTCCAATTAATTTAATTTTTATTTGAAAATAAAAATTGTATTATTTTATTCATTTCCATGTATATATCAGTGACATACAGTACATGATGACATTTTGAGAGATGCCTATGTGATTTTTATTATATATAAATATATATATTTATGTTAAAAATATATATTCAAACATGGATCCAGGTCAAATTTCACTGCTTCTTATGCGTCTTCTCACTTATGATGACATGCAAACTTTAATATGCTAACTTTTTAATGAAAGATTCAAGACCTAGTAAGAGGAAGAGATTATAAGCGTGTAACAAATTAAAATTTGGTACTGTATTTACAGTGCTTCATAAATTATACAGGATTGCACAGACATAAAAATAAGAAATAAAGCAAAGGGTATATGGAAGGTCAAAATACTGCAACTTTCCACGAATAACCAATCCACATGATCGAACTTAGGAGAGTGGAGAGAAAACTGTGTGCTTTGATAGACAGCATGAGTGCAAACAGCGAGAGAGCAATCATGTGGAGAAGGAGCGCTCATAGGACGCAAAAAAAAATAAAGACAGCAGCTTTGTAAATAATACAAAGAAAAGACAACAATAAAGAGACACTTGGCACTTTGCTGCATCTTAAGACAGCTTACCGGAGAAGCTTGCCTCAGTCTGCCTGATCTTTGTATAAACATGAGTGTAATTACAGCTCAGGGGCTCATTATGAAGAAGGAAGGTGTGTCTCAGGAAGACAGAGGATGATGATAACAACCGCTGCAGGACAGAATAGATGTCAGACGATGAGAAAGGGCAAAGGTACAAAGACAAAGACCCTGAGTAGAGAGAGCAGCGAGGATTTATAGTGCCTAGGTAAGGCACAAAACAGCAGGACTAGAGCTCTGCGTCACACACTGGAGGTCTGGAAGAGGATAATGAGAACTAAATGGGAAAGGAAAGTGCATGCATAATCAGACATAAAATGCAAAAAAAAAAAAATGCAGATGGAGGGATAAATTAGGAAAAAAGGGGTGGTAGCATGCCATATGCAAACCTCCCCTTCCTCTTCACACACAATACACTCCCACACATACTTCATCAGCTTGAAGTCTCTGGCGTTATTTATTATGAGGTCTTCGAACTGAGGTTTAGAGAGCATTCTTGATATATTCCTCAGAGATAAGCTTGCATTCCCTTTTATTCTGACAGCTAAAGTAGGCCGAATGGATCACTGGACTGGAGTGTATTCTCTGATCTGTGGTTGTCCTTATAGTATCCTAATACAACAAAAGTATCAAAGGCATTCAGTCTAGTGGAACGAAACTGTAGGATTTAGTACCTTACTTTTTAGCTTTTATATCCACCTTTTTCCTGAGTAAGCAAAAAGCGCCACCATGATGGATTCTAACTTCTACTTGGATGCTGTTTCATTTTTCATAGAAATCCATGTTAAAACAAGGTAAAAATGATCGACTGAATTAATTCAACTGAAACTTTCAATATAACCAAATATAAAAATGCATGCAGACTTAACCTGTGCCTGCCACAATAACAGCAACAAGCTTAAGGAATTCCTGTAAAGTACTTGTTCCACTTTAAGCTTTCTCTCGACATTGCAGGGCTCTGTATATGGGAATTGGTCTTCTTCCAAACTTTCCTGAAGTCCTATGGGCTTGTTAAGTGATGACGTAATGCGTCCAATGAACGCACCAAGGAACAATGTTTAAGGGTCCGAATCCCAACTCATTTCACTTGAGAATACTATCTCAGCAGCCGTTTATGAGCACTGTTCATTCATATTAAACATGTAAGCAAAACGTTTTCAAATTCACGGTGTACACTACAGTCTCACAGCATACCAAACACAAATAAGTTTTATATTTATTTATTTATATTTGTATTTTCATTGTCTGGCTATTTGGGATTTCGGTATGGAGTCAAAGGGTAGGATTATAATTTTTTGGTAGTATTATATCACATTGTGCGTGTATAATAAGTACCGTTTGTTGTTTACTTGTGTCATCTGATAAAGCGTTTGGACCCGGAAGTCACGGAAGAGGTGACGCTTGACGTCAGAAGCTAATTGGCTCCCGCCAGTCCAATTAACCGGCCAACTGTTGCAAGATATGCAACTATGCATGTGCGTGCTGAGGACAAGCCAGGATGTGGCTTGTGGCCTCTTCGGGGTGAGGCCCACTGCCGCCAGTGAGCCAGTGGTGGACCCCTCTCCCCCACCCGATGGTGTGAGCGACGATTTGGCATGAAGCCACTGTTCTCAACGGGCACCTTGATCCCCAGTCACCTTCTCTGACGAGTGTTTCCACCGCAGACTTTCCTTCACCCAGGAAGGTGAGGAGGACTCGATGGACTCGATGAAGGAGGACTGGGCAAAATCGGAACGGGATCACCCCGACAGCGAAGGACCTGTGGACCAAGAGGAGCCCATAAGTGTCATGAGTAAGGCTGTCCAGGAGCTGAAGCTTTCTTAGAATCCTCCAGAGTAGCCCGCCCAAAGCAAGTGTTACTCCTGGTTCTTCGGGTCCAGCTGCCACCAAGTAGACTCAAGAACATCAGAGCCGTTCTTTCCTGATGTCCACGATCAGCTTGTCAAGACGTGGCCTGTGCCCCAATCAGTGCGTGTCCATTCAGCTACGCAGGCTATCAGCCTGCCCTCCAAGTCATGATGACAGCTCTTCTGGCCAGCAAGGCTTACTCCTTGGCTGGGGAGGGAACGTCCGTGCTTCAAATCTTCCAGGCCAAGCTCCTGCAGTCCCTAGAGGGCGGTGCCGTCACACCGGACACGGTGAACAATCTGGGCATGCAACGGACTTCATGCTGATGGCAACGAAGCACACCGCCCAGGCGATTGTCCGAGCAATGGGATTCATGGTAGTTCAGCAGAGGCACCTATGGCTAAACTTTGCTGACCTCGGGGACGCAGACCGCAAGGTGCTCTTGAACGCACCGATCACTCCCTTCTGGACTCTTTGGCGAGGCCGTGAAGTCAATCACTGAGCGTTTTTCGGAGGCTTGAAAGCATGGCAAAGCCTTGAGTCATGTCATGCCGAGGTGCTCATTCCAGCCACCGTCCAGTTCCAGAGCCTCTTCGACGACCCGCCCACCCAAGAGGAGGGAGGAAAAACCCACAGCAACTGCCACGGACCCTCTGCGGGAACCAGACGCAAGGAGGAAAGTGTGGCCAGGTCCAGGGAAAAGGCGCCACAGACAGCAAAGTAGCCCAAGGTTACATCCGGAGACATTTTACCTACCAGCAAATCTGTCCGTGCCCGGCACTGTATGCCTTGCATAAGCGATGACAAAAGAAAACAAGCATGGCTTGCAACACTAAAGTTAAAATACTGTGCGTGAAATAATAATGTGTCCTTCTAACTTTGTGTCACTTCATGTCATCTACCCACTACTTAAACTATGCCAGGTGAGTTACTGCAAAATGACAGTAACAGCAACACTGTAAAGTGATGAGTAAAGTGATGTAAAGACTATGACACCATGTGCTTTTTAAAAGCATTTTCATAGGTTTAACTTTATATTATCAGCTTGGAAAATATATTAATTTGACTAGAAATACCAGAGACCGGAAATGTAAAGCATCATTCCAGTCGGGCAAGACTTCTGTGTTCAGAAAGAATAGGCAAAGAAAATCAGTGTGAAAGTCTCTCATTTAACATTGTCAGGTATAATTATTTGCAAAAATAAATGCCACTTGTTAATCATTACAGAAATTATGTACAATGATGCAGGCTGCTATTACCAATGTAAGACAGCTGCACTGTCCTTGATCCTGCTCATGAACAGTGTGAATTTTAGTGTATTAAATCAATGCAAGTACAACAAAGGGAAGACAAAAGAGGAGAAAGGGGTTGTTATTGATTGGGGCAGTGCAACTCTACAGCCAGCAATACATCAGGAGCTGAAGACCAGCCCCATTCATCAGTTCAACACCACAATACCATGAAAGGGAAATAAGAATCCAGCCAAATGTAGCTATTGCATATGCACTTTATGCATTCAGTTGTATCATTTGTGGTAAAGGCAATCCCATAATGCACTGCAATCTGTCCTCTGCAATATAAAATAAAATAGTTTAGAAATTTATATATATATATATATATATATATATATATATATAAAGAGTTCAGATGCAAAAGCCTCTAAATCCATCTGACGTCTTCCTTTAAAAAATACTTTTTTATCAGGCTCTGATGTATAGGTTTCTACCTAAGTACCAGTACTTCTGATTGGGCTGAGGCTGGGATTTTAGCGAGTTTGAAGTAAAAGTATTTGATGGACGTATAATATGTGTCGAGAGCATACACTCAGTATCATCATCTCATTTTTGACCAAGATGGCTTTAGGGGGTTTTGCATCTGAACTCTTTATATATATATATATATATATATATATATATATATATATATATATTATTTTATTATTTATTTTTTTTTGGTAGAGTATTGCACTGTTAACTTGGCACTAGATTTTGGAACAGAGCTCCAAACATTAATCTGCCAGTGACAAATGCAATGCAGGTGTGCTAATGTGTTCACTGCAATACAGTCACAATGGACTTTCCAGGAGACTGCAGAAGATAACATACAGATCTCCTCAGTTCTACCCATGACAACGGCACTGTTTAGGTTTGCCAGTCAGTACAACTGCACTTTCATAAAATCTAAAACAATTTCTCTTTCTCTTAGATGCATACAGAGAAAATGGGACCCTTGAGATGAAATTGAATTTTAAAAAAACTACTTGACTTCAGATGGAAGTTTACACACAAAAATAAATTAAGACTGCCAAGAATGGAAAGTCTAATCTATTCCTTCGCCATTAAACCAACATCACAAATAACATTTACTTCAATGCCTGTAATAAAGCAATAAACCAAGACACTATACTTGTATGAGCTGAGCTTTTGATTCATATATCTGACAGATATAAATCCACCAGGAACATATTGTATTGAAAGAGTGTAAGAAAATGAAAGCTGAACTGACTTTACAAAGTCAAAATAAAGAAGAAATAAATATATTTCTATCATGAAAATATTTTTTCTAACTTCTACGTTTCTAATTTGAAGCAGTTCAGTTATATATATAGTATGCATATGTATATATAGAGAGAATATGATAATGTGACTTGCATATATATATATATATTTATACTGATATATATTTTAAAAGAATAAAAGCAGAATTTACAGAATAAAAGTTTAGTAATGCTGTGATACAAACATACACAGAGTTGTTTAGTTTACACTTTAAAAGCCAAGCCGCTATAAATGATCTGATAAGATGTTAATTGGGTCTTGGTTAAATTACCATTAATCTAATCTTCTTTAGATGCTCTATTGCTCTGAATCAGGCTCACTGTGTGAACATCAAAAGCCTCTAAATAGTTTAAGGTGGCATGTGCATTACACAATCAATCAAAATGATCCTTAACACTTCCCCTTTATCTACATGTGTGATCAGGCCATGTAAATGTGCCTATTATAAGCACCTAAATGTACCACATTTCTAATTAAATTAAATTTAGGTTTGTGCTTTTGATTCTCACCAGTCTGACGTTGCATCTACACCTCACAGCTGCAGGAACAGCTTGTTCGTCATTCAGTTGTGGCTCTATAACTGTATAGGGCAAAACAACACACCAATCACAGACAGCGTCGACCTGGCAGACAGGAGAGAAGACACAAACTGTTACAAAATACTGAAATAGACACCGGTTTGCGCAAATACTGGAAGCAATAATAAAACACAATAAAATAATAGCAGTAAAGCAGACACAAATGTGTTATGAATGTATGAGTCACCGAGCCATTCACTTAATGATTTGTTGTTTCAATTCAAGATCCTGAAAATTATGAGTCGTTGCCCTTTATTGCATTACCCGGAAATAAACTACATACGGGAGGTAAATCTTCTACTAATAGGTATTTGGCGGGACTAAAACATGTGGTGTCACATCAAGAGACATCTCTAGGGTGAAGACAAGAAGGGTTTGCAGGGTGAGGTTTCCATGGCAACAGCAAAAGGGTCGAGAGGCTTTGTCTGCATGTATGAGTGTGTATGTACAGGCGGGTTCAAAAGAATGTGACATTGTATCGGTCATTCAGTCATGAAAAGAAGAGACTAAAACACTCATATAAGAGCAAGCAAGAGAAATACGGATAAAAACAAAAAGTGCATTAAAAATGATTTTGAAATTTTGACTCTGCTGTGCCAACTTATTCTATGTGAATTAAAAACCAGAACGGGGCACAGCACCTAAAACCTGAGGATCATTAGCTTTTCCCCAAGCGTAACGTAAGCCTCCATTTAATCCTGAGTAAGTGATTTGTACAATTTATCTGCCCTAAAGATCTGCGCGCATGTCCTTTAGGTATTCTCTCTAGGTATGCTCGAGCACTTGGCAAGTCTTTGGTGATTTGCTGTAATGGGAATGGCCTTGGGATTTGGATAAATGGGTGTCAGATTTTTCATTGAGGTTCTTTATCTTGCTCCAACGTTATCATAATAAGGACATTTGTAAAGAGAACAATTTATGGCTCCTAGACAAAGTTCTAATATAATACAACAGCTGGTTGTTGTGCAGTATAGCACTTACCTTGATCTATGCATGCTACAAAATATGTATGATAATGAGACTTGTTTTCAAAGAATATATCTTGGAAATGTTTAAGTGTATTTTCTTACCTCGTCGTAAATCTTGTTGTAGGTAAATGTTCCCTTGAGGGAACATTTACCAGAAACAGCTAAAACTTTTGCGTACATACCAGACCAAAGTTTCCCGCGTACATGATAATCTTCGTTTTTCAACACACGAAAACGTTTTGCTTGCGAAGGGGAAAACTGTAAATACACATGGGGAAAAACTTTATAAGGAAACGAGCACAAGAACAATTACCTTAAGGCATTTCGTGCTTAGAGATTTCGTACACACGCGAACGTTGCACACGAGCACATGCAAACTTTAAACGCTCAAATGTTTCTTAAATTTAATTTTCATTTTTAATTGTATACCTAGTTTAATAAATTAAAATAGAATAAATAAAATATCATAAAATAAAATAAAATAAAATTCAATAGAAACCACAAGACAGTGGTTATACAAAAATGTTTGATCGAAAGCATTGCTATAGGGACAGTTCAGTAGCTGCTGGATATTGTTGGTATCGCTTTTCAAGTAAATTAATCTCGTTTTGATGATGTATTTTTACTGTAAAATATTGCAAAATTATTTTTGTACTATACTACCCTGTTGAATTCTTGAATCTGATTTGCACGTTCACTTTGTAAACACTGGGTCGGTACTTCTGCAGCGATGTAGGACTTGCAGGAGAAAATGAGATGGAAGTTTTCCAACCTACCCTAACTGTCTTGAACCAGAATACACAGAGTTCATGCAGAACTAGACGATGAGCATTTGAGGTTAAAAAGTATATAAATAATAATTTTTTTAGAAAATAACCGATCATTTTGTTAGATAAGACCCTTCTTCCTTGGTTGGGATTGTTTAAAGCCATTTGAAGCTGCATTTAAACTGCATTTTGGAAGTTCAAACTCGTGGGCACCACAGAAGTCCACTATATGGAGAGAAATCCTGAAATATTTTCCTTAAAAAACTATTTCTTTACGACTGAAGAAAGAAAGACATGAACATCTTGGATGACAAGGGAGTGAGTAAATTATCTGTCAATTTTTGTTCTGGAAGTTCTTCTTTAAAACTTGTATATCTTAATATAAATATTAATTTTCCCCACAAGGAGTCTAAATGCCCCCGGATATCGAGTGAAATCTGCGCTGAGAAACTTCTTCAGTGGCTGCGGCGTCATGACAAGCGTCGGCATGTTTACATCCTGCCAGAATGGCATCTAGCATTTCTTGTCTCTGCTTTTTGTAAGCTCTTTCAGTAGCTGTGATCTACTAAAAGCCTCAAAGGGATCAGGGCTAAAGTGGACAGAGCAAAGACGCGGGTCTAGGAAATTTAATTCATCCACAGGTCTGTTTTCACCTCTTCTTATCGCTAGGAAAAGCAGTGAAGACTTGCTAATCTTGTTGCCCTTCAACTAAAAATTACAATCAAAAGCCCCACAATGTTGCATTGTATCAGTGTTTTATTTTCTGAGTTGTGTTGTGGTAAAAGTCACAACAGGTGGCGTGGTTTTGGCATGGGTTTTCTACTACAGTAAGAGACATTTATGTTATACTAAGCCATACAAGTCTTAATTCCCGGGTTCTCTTTAAAGGTCCTTACAGCCTACAACAGCAAAAGAACTTAGCAACTATGTCATGTCTCACTAATAACAGTGCTGTTCTTGAAGGTAATAAACTTGAAGTTTTGCTATTAGTAGAAACGCTGCAGCCGAAATTTGTTGAGAGACGTGCATACTCAGGTAATTCACTCACATTAACAATCTCTCTCTCCCTCTCTCTCTGTATAATAAATGAATTATTAACTGCATTATTTTGCTAATCAACAGCTCAAGCCTTCGTTACTAGATCTAAAATGAAGCTTTGGAATTAGCAACGAGATGAGATGAGTAAGAAATGAATCCTACTCACAAGAGCGTTTTAAGGATAAAAACCTGCCAATTGTCTTGAAATACAACATTTGAATAATATGTGAGGTGGGGTAACCATAGTATAAGTGGAATAATAAGGCATCAACACCTTGGATGTGCATTATTTTTTAGTAATTCAATGGTCTGTTGTCAATTAGTCTTGCTTAAAAACATAGCTAAACCCTTCAAAATAGCAAATAAAATTCTATTTTTGCCAACACTCTGCTACTAATAGAAATGCAGGATGTTACTGCTGATGCATGACTATAGCTTGTTTAAGGAGATGGATAACGGTAGAGTACTGGCTGAGGAAGGGCTGTATTTCCTTTTATTCATGAGGCACAGGGCAGTGAATGATCAAGCAGCTTTCTAATGTGATGCCTATTGAAAGCAGGTTATTTAGAATGACAGCAAGCATTTCTACACACCTGAATGATAGCAGGCTTTAGGCAATGACGTAAACAGAGATAAGGAGAGAGTTTGTAAGGAAGGACTTAAAAGATGTGAAAGAGGAGGTAAATCTTGTCCAGATGACTGTTTCATGCCACTTAATCATAGATGAGTTTCCATTCCATTGACAGGGTAGTATAACATGATTTCAGTGTCTTTTATTCAGATGGCTATTGCATTTGTGTGTGTCTGATTGTTCCATACCTCAATAAAAGCAATAAGTAATCACACAAATTCTCATTATTTGTTTTTATTTGGTTTCAGGCGCCCTGGAATTTGAACAAATTAGGAAAAGCAGAGATCAGTGACTGTGCTATTACAACCACCCTTAAACAAGACAGAGCTCAGCAATGAAATCTTGGAGCATTTCTAAACACATTCCCAATGGCTGCTAGGTAATGGCAGACATCATTATCTCTTCAAACAAGAAAGGAATTCATTCTCAAGAATTCATTACTACACAAGTTAATGATGCAATACTGGAAGGAACGTGCAGCATGTTGAAGGATCTTGACATTTTTGTTCTGTGATCTGGTAAAGACCAACAAGCCAATTAGAGAAATGCAGTAAGATCTAAATAGCAACATGATAAATGTGAAAGTGCATTCATTACTTGGTCGCTTTGTTTATAGTGGCTCTGTAACTGTCCATTCACTAGACACCAATCTCTATCTTTAATCTTTTTGGTTGAAGACATCAAAGTCTCAAAATGTTTAAAGCTTTTGGGTTTTCAGGTTAAAATAACTCAAAAGGAAGTACATTAAAGCATTTTTCCTCATTGGTTCTAGCCCTCAAACTCTAGTTCTCAACTATTTTTTTTCTCTTTTTTTCTAACCAGTGGGTCATAATCCAAACAGATGGGGGATTCACTCATTAATGCGTACTATTTCAACACAAATTGAAGTGTAGAATATAAAGGCAAATAAACATGAATCCCAACTCATATCTTTGCCAACCTGCTGCATTCGACCCACTGTTTTTTAGGTTCCTAACAAACACTTTCACATTCTTCTTGAAAAATGAAAAACAAAAACGTATCAAAATGGACGAAAAGCAAAATAGCAATAATTAAAATATCAATAATAATAACATTACAAAATGAACATCAAAATGCCATCTTTCCAAACCAAGGTAGGTACCATGACAACTTTGTGAAAGAGAATAGAAAAGAAGTTCTACAAAAAGAACCAAATATTGTATTTAAAATATGAGTAATCTAATGTTTACCTCTATACGAATCACTCTACACAGCTACAAATCTAAAATCTCCCTTTTTTCTTTCTCCAAACGTTTTAGTTCTTTCAAATTAACATGAGGATGGGAGTTTTAGGTTATGGAGGGGCTGTTCAAACTGCAGTGATTGTGGGTAAACGTTTAACACTTTAACACACGTTCAAAAGGTCAACCTGGAGTAGAGTAGAACGTGGAAAGCAGTTTTCAAAGATATCATCCAAGAAAGGAGAGATCAACATAAAAAATCAAGTTCTTTGGTTCCATTCATGTTACTGTATACACATAGTTCCCTTGACTTTTTTTTTGAAAGGTTATCTTTGACGTTTACTGACTCCAGGTTGGACCTACTGTTAGCCAACCACAAAACACACTCAACGTATGTTCCTGTGCTTTGGTAATGAAGTGTTAGAAAAGATAAAGGGTATGAATGTTAAATATGAAAGAGGTATTTGGTATTATTCTTATTATTATTCTACTATTTGGCAAGTTTAACTCTAACATCATAAAGAGGACACAAATGTTCCTTCTCTTATATCAACATATAAAATCTCCTTGAAAATATATCCCATTTTCATTTGGTTATTATTTAAATGTTAAAAGGTTTTCAAAGAAAAATCTGGCAGTTCAATATCAAAAGAGGGAAGATGGAAAATGTTTGACTGTTGAAGAGTATTACTGTTGCAGATATTTGTGTGAAAAGGTTTGTTACACATCCAGTTTATTGCATCTTCCCTTTTTAACACGAACTGTGAAAACGTCAACACAATGGCTTAAGAGGAAATGAAAACCTTTCAAATTTTTACATCTTTGGATATCATAAAGCTTGGTTTTCATATCAAAAACATTTTTGGATAACCTGCTGCCATGCCCGTTTGTTTGGGAAAGAGAGAACGCAGCGGTTTCTCTGTAAACCCAAAATCAACCATCATCTCGCAGCTCCTTCAAGTTCCCATGGCAACCGATTTGGCATCTGGAGAAAAGACCAGTTGGTTTGGCTGGAAAGAATCACTTTGGATAAACATCCTCTCGATGCCATCACATATTCCTTGGTGGAAAGCAAAAAAATCCTAAGCTTTTGGTTTCACAGGCTTTTGTGTTATCCGCACGGAAAGGCCCAAAAATATCCCAGTACAATTCTCAAGGGTCCAAAACATTCCATGCGGAATTTTCACATCACATTCTCCGAACAAAACGAATCCCATTCTGTACCTGCTGTTTCATCTTATTCTTTGGAGTTTAGCAGCATCAGAAAGGAATCCTTAGTGCGGCTTGGCAGGATCCTAATCATCACATCAGAAATGTACGATGAAAGGAATCACATCAAAGGTGTTTTTGACGTACTCCACGGCTTAAATGGAGTTAGGGAGGGGTTCCCATACAGCTTTTTGTCTGCTAAGGCAATATTTGGAGCCAGAGGATGGGCAGCCACGGTCACACTCTCCATGGCAGTCGACCAGATGGGCACCTGAATGCAGGTTCTGGAGGCAGCTGGCACAGGCACTGGCAGTGGGAAGAGTAGCAGGTATCTGCTTTTTTTTGGCTGAGGTAGGCAAGCTTTATTAGCAGGGGGCTAATGTCACCCCAACATAACATTCTGAGGTAGCTATCTTTGGAGGTATACAGCTTTTGGTGGGTATTATAAAGAATAGGAAAGAGGGGAAGGTGGGAAGTATCCATCACCTTTATGGTTCCTCTGGGGTAGAGCCTGCCTCGAGGCATGTACGGTGAAACATATAACAATCAATTTATTTGAACTCACATAACAACAAGCGAAGGCAAAAGCAAGGCCACGTTATTCATCTCGGTATATCCGGGCTAAGGCTACCAAATGGAACAGACCTCTGTTCCCTGTAATCATTTCAGCTGAGAATATGGCTTGTTTTGTAAATCATGTAGTTCACTAAATCTTACATAAGAGGTTATTAAAAAGGTCGGTCTTTATATTTGGCATCATAAGGTTACATTTTGTTACCAGAGGACGCGTTGCAAAAGTACGTTTTGGTTTTAGCAGAAAGCCCTTTGGTAACAAAATATAAAGTGTTTTTGCTTCCATTTTCCATTGTGTATTCATGCTCAGAAGGAGTGCAGTAACTATTTGTAACTCAGCATTCTAGCATAAAATGTCTATAGTATCTCCTAAGGCTATCATTTGGTGTTTTTGTGTGGACACGTTGACTTAGAAGGAGTCAAGCTTTGGTTCTAAAGGAAAGGAGGGAACGGAAACAAATGGGATAGGCTAAAGCTCAGTTATCTTCAGTTACCAAAACTTTTGTAGGTAAAACAGGCCCGTTTACACCAGTAGCAGCAGTTTAGGTGGCAGACAGGGCGTGATAAATATGGACTAAAGGGGACTTTGGTGGGCAGGCTAGGCAGAGGAACCAGAAGGAGGGAGAAGGTAGCTAAAGGCTAATGCTAGCCAGTGCCTGTGCCTGGGCCTGTGCCTGGCAGATTTGATGAGTGCTGCTCGATAAGAACCTGGCACTGGGCCTGGCGATCTATATTATGACCCTGAAAAAAAGAGAGAGAAAAAAACTGCTGTTAATTTGATAAGCTACCTTTTTACGAAACCCTGATAATCAAAGCACAATGTCAGTTTCTGTAAATCTCCTAACTGTTCATAAACTCTGTTAGCAGACGAGAAAAATGCTTAAAGAAAAATGTTTTGGCATTGACTAATGAGTAAAGCAACAATCCTGCAGAGTAACTCGGCTGGAAAAATAAAACAATGGAAACATCACAGAAATTCCAGTGGTTTCCACTACAAATACCATGACAAACATTACAAACCATCAACTTTTAACAACTGAAACCATTAAAAATGGTTTTCTGTATTGTGTTTTAGACATATTCAATTAGGATTTAGTGGTTTTAACAAGCTACCAAAAGATGGCGAAAACCCATCAACTTTTAACCATTAAAAATAGTTTTCTGTTGTGTGTTTTTGGACATATTTCATTAGGATTTAGTGGTTTTAACAGGCCACCGATAGAGTGTGAAAAACCACCAACTTTTAACCATTAAAACCATCAAAAAATGTTTTTCTGTAGTGTGTTTTTGGACACATTCAATTAGGATTTAATGGTTTTAACAAGCCACCAATAGAATGTGACAAACCATCAACTTTTAACCATTAAAAATGTTTTTCTGTAGTGAGATTTTGGGAGATATTCAATTAGGATCTAGTGGTTTTAATAAGCCACTGATAGACTGTGAAAAACCATCAACTTTTAACCATTAAAACCATCAAAAAATGTTTTTCTGTAGTGTGTTTATGGACACATTCAATTAGAATTTAATGGTTTTAACAAGCCACCAATAGAATGTGACAAACTATCAACTTTTAACCATTAAAAATGTTTTTCTGTAGTGAGATTTTGGGACATATTCAATTAGGATTTAGTTGTTTTAACAAGCTACCAAAAGATGGCGAAAACCCATCAACTTTTAACCATTAAAAATGGTTTTCTGTAGTGTGTTTTTAGACATATTTCATTAGGATTTAGTGGTTTTAACAAGCCACCAATAGAAGGCGACAAAACATAAATGTTTAACCATTAAAACTATTCAAAATGTTTTTCTGTAGTAAGATTTTGGGACATATTCAATTAGGATCTAGTGGTTTTAATAAGCCACCGATAGACTGTGAAAAACCATCAACTTTTAACCATTAAAACCATCAAAAAATGTTTTTCTGTAGTGTGTTTATGGACACATTCAATTAGGATTTAATAGTTTTAACAAGCCACCAATAGAAAGTGACAATTATCAACTTTTAATCATTAAAACTGTTCAAAAATGGTTTTCTGTAGCATGTTTTGGAACATATTCAATTAGGATTTAGCGGTTTTAGCAAGCCACCAATAGAAGGTGACAAACCATCAACTTTTAACCATTAAAATGTTTTTCTGTAGTGAGATTTTGGGACATTCAATTAGGATCTAGTGGTTTTAACAAGTCACTAATAGAAGGCAAAAAAACACCAACTTTTAACCATTAAAACCATCAAAACATGGTTTTCTGTAGTGTGTTTTTGTACATTTTCAATTAGGATTTAGTGGTTTTATCAAGCCACCAATAGAAGGTGACAAACCATCAACTTTTAACCATTAAAACCATTAAAAATGTTTTTCTGTAGTGTGTTTTTGTACATTTTCAATTAGGATTTAGTGGTTTTATCAAGCCACCAATAGAAGGTGACAAACCATCAACTTTTAGCCATTAAATTCAATAAAAAATGGTTTTCTGTAGCGTGTTTTGTGACATAATTCATTAGGATTTAGTGATTTTAACAAGTCACCAATAGAAGGTGACCAATTACCAGTAGAAACCCACAGTTTCCATTACAACCAATACAAGTCCCATTATAACCAGTAAAACCATTACAAATTCTGTGATGGTGTCTATTGTTTTTTTCTGTCAGTAGAAGAAAAAAATGAAGGTGGGGGAGCGGGCTATGTTTGCTAAAGATGGCTTTTTCTCAGTTATAAAGTGCTGAGAAGACTGACTGTAAGTCTTACCTGTGGAACCAGTTCAATGCCTTGAGCAGGTCGTGTTACTGCCGCTTTAGGGATGCCATTGGGATGTCCTCCATCTTCGCCCTGTGGTACAGACCAGCTGTCCTGAGTCCCCTTCCTACAAAGGAAACTGGGGAAAAATGAATTTATTATACAATTTGTACAATTTGCACATATATTATGCACATCTCTCCAAATGGTCCATTACCTGCGCCGATATCCAAACATAAGGAAGAGCACACAGAAAATGATGCAGGCCATGCCAATGTGGATGCCAACCACAATGCTGCTCACCGAACTCTCTACACCCCTACAGTTACATTGAGTTTCCTCTCCTGCAGCAAGAAACATGATTATTACACACTGTACTTTTATAATAAATAATCAATGTAATTATGCATGACAAAACAAATGCTAATTTACCAGCTCTGGTTTTAGCACTAGTTCCGTCCTCAGCCAGCGACACGAGTTTCTTTGAGCAGTCGCTCTCTCCATTGCCGTTGTATGCCACCAGTTTGACTTCATACACAGCACCAGGGTCTTAAGAAAAAAAATGGAAACAGTCAGTATCACACATGCTGCAAATCAATCAAAGTTACTCATGCATTCGCTTCACACATACACAATCTAATACATATACATCGAGCTGGTTTTGTTGACTTTGCAGTCACAGTAGAACTATTGATCAGCTGAGTCATGGTGATTGAGGTCCGGTCTAAAACCTCCTGGCTATTATGGCTGTTCTGTTACTTGGGCAATTTTCTTTTTACGTGATGTAGGATCCGTTTTCGTCAATATCTCAATTTTCAGACTCTCTTCAGAGTTCTCTGAATTCACATGTTACATAACAATACTAGGAAATACTTAGAGAAGCATTCGTTTTCTAGTGCTCATTGTATACTTCAGATCGGCGTTTCAGGTGGGCAAACGAGAAAACATTTCAGCTGTCAATGTACAAACATAATGGCTTTTTCAGAGCTGCTGTAACAGGTCTTGTCCACAGAATAGTGAAGTGAGAGAGTATTCAGCATAAAACATTAAAATAAGCAGGGCTAGATGAAATCTGATGGCTTTTTGCACTGAGAGTATATGTTCAAAATAAAAGATTTTTAAACTTTTTAAGCCTCCTTCTAAAAAACGTAACAAAAAATGTGTGAAGAAACATTTTTTTTTTAAAATAAATAACTGTTTTGTATTGTAACTATACTGAATCTACAGCAATTTATTAATATTATTTTAAATATAATTACTTTTTATTATTATTATTTAAACATTTATGTCTATGTATGTATGTTTTTCTATTAAAGTAATTTTAGATCTATTGTATTGCATTTTTCACACTAAATATCATTGCAAAGCAGTGACACATTAACAACATATTTTTTAATAAATACAATTCTTTGAACCCAGTTTAAAAACCTCAAACTTAAGATATACTTAAAATCTATGTATTTGTAAGTATTAACATTAACATTTAATTGCACTAAATTAGCAAACTATTTGCCTTCTGCAAATACACTACCAGTCAAAAGTTTGTGAACAGTAAGGTTTTTAATATTTTTTTTAAAGAAGTCTCTTCTGCTCACCAAGCCTGCATTTATTAGTACATATTAGGTACTATTTATAAAAAAAATATCTGTTTTCTATTTGAATATATTTATAAATGTAATTTATTTCAAAGTTTAATTTTTATCATTATTCTAGTCAAAGGATCCTTCAAAAATCAATCTAATATTCTAATTTGCTGCTCAAAAAACTAATTATTATTATTATTATGTTGAAAACAGCTGAGTAGAATTTTTTCAGGTTTCTTTGATGAATAGAAAGTTCAGAAGAACAACATTTATCTAAAATATAAATCTTTTGTAACATTATAAATGTCTTTGTCATCACTTTTGATCAATTTAAAGCATCCCTGCTAATTAAAAGTATTAATTTCTATAATCCCCCCCCCAAAAAAAAACACTGACTCCAAGCTTTTGAATGGTATAGTGTATAATGTAAATGCTGATCTTTGAATCTTTCTATTCATTAAAGAATCCTAAAAACATGTACTCAACTGTTTTAAATATTGATAATAATAAGCATAAAAAATTTTTTCTTGAACAGAAAATCATCATATTAGAATGATTTTTGAAGGATCATGTGACACTGAAGACTGGAGTAATGATGCTGAAAATGCAGCTTTGATCACCGTAATAAACATTTTTAAATATATAGAAAACAGTTATTTTAAATAGTAAAAATATTTTAAAAATGCATTGTTTTTACAGGTTTGGTAAGCAAAACATTAAAAAATCTTACTGTGCAAAAACTTTTGACTGGTAGTGTATGTATTGCATCTATAGTCTATTGCTGCATCAATAGTTTCATATAGTTCATACAATCAAAAACCCATTTTCCCTCACCGAGATGAGAAATCGTGTGAGCGTTAACATGGCAAGGCAACTGAATCGGCCCCTGGATCTCTCCGTGGGGGACCCTGCGGTACGACAATCGGAAACCCTCAGTTTTTCCAGGCTTATTGGGCAGCTCCCACAGGACCTGGACTGCGGTGGTGTTTATTGCTTTGGTGAAAAATGTAGGTGGACTGGGCACTAGAAAAGGTACAAGGAGAGAAAAACCATTATAATGAGCTCAGAGGAACAAGGAACACTGTGAGTTCATTCTGTTCAAGCAAAAAACATAAGGTTGATGGGCAGAGAAGCCACAGAAAGAAAGAAACAGATGCTCAAACATCTGCGACAAAGCAGGTCTGATTAGAGGGAAGGTTGGTATTAAAGAACAAGGGACACAAAAATGCTGATGGGGGACAGAGAAGAGACAGTTAGGGAGAGAGAGGGAGTGTTTGAAATTGTAGTGACCTAAGCAAAACATAAAAGCACACAGCATGTGATGTGTAATCTAGATGTTTTACAGATACATACCACCCCCTAGTGTTGTGGAAACAACAGTACTGGACCGTTCACTAGCACCCAGTGGAGAGTAAGCCTTCAGGTAGATGGAGTAGGTGGTCGCAGGTTCAAGGTTTGTGAGGTCATGCTGAAATGTTGTCTTACTCACGGCCTCCTGTAGTTCTTTACTCTCAGGCTCTGAAAACAAAAGTGCACCAGTTATGAAGTGTAGTAGAGAGCACAATATGTTCCAGTTTAGTGAACTCCAGAGACACTGACCGCCATATTTGCGGATATGCAGCACGTATCCGATGATCCCGTCTGTGATTTCAGCCGGTGGCTGGGTCCAGGAGAGCTGCAGGGTGGTTTTAGACAGAGCTGTGGCTTTCAGGCCCTGCGGCGAATCGGGCAGCTCTTTGGCTAGGGACACAGCCAGGCGAGCACTGGCCTGGTTAGTGCCGGCAGAGTTTTCAGCGATGCACTGGTATATGGCCTCATCCTCCGACGTGATGCGCGTCACGGCCAGGGTGCTAAAAACATTAATTATGATTATTTTAAATCTATGCTCTGAATTTAATGCAAGATGGTATAACCTTGTCAGCATTCACAGATATTGCACATCTCACAAGTTGGATGACTGAATATATTAAATAGGTGAACACTGACATCTGGTGGACAGAAGTTGGTAATGCCTCTAGAGGAATTATTATGGAAAGTAAATAAAGCAGCTAAAACATTTTACACATATACATTTTTAAAACTACAAAAATATTTGTTAATTTGTGACCATGGACCACAAAACCAGTCATAAGGGTTGATTTTTTAAAATTGAGATTCATGCATTATCTAAAAGCTGAATAAATAAGCTTTCCGTTGATGTATGTTTGGTTTTTTTTGGATAGGACAATATTTGTCCAAGATACAATTAAAAATCTGTAATGTGAGGGTGCAAAAAAATCTAAATATTGAGAAAATCGCCTTTGCCTTCGCCTTAGCAATGCATATTACTAATGAAAAATTAAGTTTTGATATATTTAGAGCAGGAAATTTACAAAATATCTTATCTTTACTTAATATCCTACTGATTTTTAAAAGAAAAATCAATAATTTTGACCTATACAATGAATTATTAGCTATTGCTACAACTATACCCGTGCTACTTATGACTGGTTTTGTGATGCCTACAATTTCCTGAAGGATTTAAGCTCTGTGTATTTCAGCAGTACGTTTGTGTATTTCTGTTGATATAGTCTCATATAGCAAAAGTGTGTACCTGTTATTGTTAGTGAGCTTCACATTATCGCCTGGTGTGAGTATTTTTCCATTCTTCAGCCAAATGATATGAGGTTCAGGAACACCCTGAGCCACACATGTGAACACAGCACTGCCTCCTGCTGGTTTAGACACAGACTGCGGCCACTGGATGAACTCTGGAGGAGCTGAGGAAACAGAAGGAACAGGGTGAGACCATGGTTATTATAGTTAAATAAATGTACAACTGGCATAACGGTTTTGTTAATCATTTAATATATACTGCCGTTCAAAAGTTTGGGATTAGAAAGATTTTAATGTTTCTTAAAAAGTCTTTTCTGCTCATTAAGGCTGCGTTTATTTGATAAAAAATACTGAAAAAACAGCTAATTAAAATCGTGGTTTTCTATTTTAATATACTTTAAAATAGAATTTTTTCCTGTGATCAAAGCTGAATTTTCAGCATCATTACTTCAGTCTTCAGTGTCACATGATTCTTCAGAAATCATTATAATATGCAAATGTATTATTAATGTTGGAAAGCTGTGCTGCTTAATTTGTTTTTCTGTGATACTTTTTCAAGATAATTTGGTGAATGAAACATTAAAAAGAACAGCATTTATTTAAAATAGAAATCCTTTGTAACAATATACACTACCATTCAAATTTTGGGGTCAGTATTTTTTTTTCCTTTCTTTCTTTCTTTGAAAAAAAAAAAATTGTATTCAGCATATATATATATATATATATATATATATATATATATATATATTTCTATTTTGAATAAATGCTGTTCATTTTAACTTTTTATTCATCAAAGAATCCTGAAAAAGAATCACAGGTTCCAAAAAAAATAATGATAATAAATCAGCATATTATAATGATTTCTGAAGGATCATGTGACACTGAATACTGAAGTAATGGCTGATGAAAATTCAGCTTTGCATCACAGTAGTAAATAGTATTTTAAAGTATATTACAATAGAAAACTGTTATTTTAAACTGTTATAATAAAATTTTATAAGATTAATTTTTTTTCTATTTTTTTTCTAAATTTTTTTCTTCAAATAAATGGAACTTTGACGAGCATAAGAGACTTCTTTTAAAAACATTAAAAATCTTATTGTATAAGATTTTACTACAAAAAAACTTATTTTATATATATATATATATATATGCAGTCTCAGTGAGACTAAAATAAACACAAATAACAATAACACATTATTTATTTATTTAAACAATTTAGCAATGTACATATATCAAAACCAATTGACTAATATTAATAACTTTAAATGTGTCTCCTGTTTTGATCTCCCAAAATAAAAAATTTGGTAACACTTTTGATTAAGAAACACATACTCACTATTAATTAGTTGCTCTTTAGCATATTACTAGCATATTTTGGCACTTTATTAATACTCATCAAGCACATATTAAAGCCTTATTCTACATGACTATATTTTAGATCCCCATACCTAAACTTAACTACTACAACATGTATCTTACTTACTATCAATAAGTAGTATTTAGGTAATTAGGTGTTTACTGAGGGAAAACTCTTACAGTATGTCTTCCCTAATCTAAAGTGTTACCAAATTTACATTTCAGTAACTATATAAAAAAGTTACGCAGTACAGATAGTATGATAGAGAGGCAAAGCTAACTTTTCTGTAAGATGAAAACCAAACATACATTTGTTTTCCAGCATATGGCTCTTTGAAACACACTCATTTACACTAACACTAACATCAGTTCTTGAACTTAAACTCTTTTTTAACCGCTCTACGTCTTCCTAAATGACCCCTGCGGCCCCTCCTGTGGCTCAGCAGCGCAGATGCAGGTTCACCGTTCCGCTTGACACCCCTTCAGTGTCCACACAATGGCCATGCATATATGTAGAGCTCTCCAGACCCTAGGACTATGCATCTCATTGATCTACTGACACCCACCACTACCAGACACCCCCCAAAAGAGCCCCTTCTCCCTGGGAAGAGGGTCCGAAGTGGTCTGCGGAGGTGTGGGAGGTCATAGGTCAAAGGGAACCCTATTTCAATAGACAGCTATTAATCAATGCAGGCACAGATCTTTAAAACAGCGCAGCTTCCACTTCAAATGAGGTCAAAATTTTTTAAACCGTTGGACAAAAATATAGATTTGCCAGATCAATATGAGCCGCACAGAAGCTGTTTAATTGGGTTTCACAGCTGATTGTTCTGTTTTTCATCATTGTGTCCTGAATAATATCTCTAAAGAGAATTAAAAATGCTAAGATTTTTTAAAAATGTACATCGGAATGAATTCTGTAATCAAAGTGAGTTTAAATGTATATACGTATATATGTATATATGAATAAAATGGTATACTGGTATTAAATTTTTTTTAATTTGAGTTTTTTAAAACAGCAAACAGCTTATATTTATAACCTGAGGTTACAATACCATGACAAGGCATCAAGTACCACTATAAAAACACAAAATCCATCATATATGTGCACATAGGCCTGAAATGAAAAATACAGCCTTTAAAAACACTTGAGTGGGTTCTGCTCAGGCTTTAGGGTCAAAGTGAAAACTGGGAAGGGCTAGAGGGGTGTGTGTATAATGAAACTATAGCAGGGCACAATAGGACAGAGGTCACTTCAGACCTCCAGACACGATCTGAATGAACGGCGGTCACACAATGTGTGTGTTTGTGCGTGTGTGGATGAGGAGGGGTGTCATTCATCAGCCATGTCATTGTGGTTCTCTTCTCTCCCAAGAAGCACTTCACACTTGAACCTGAGTAGAACTACTGATGAATAGACATCCTTGAATAGAAATGTTTCAAACTGAGGAGGGACTAAATAAAGGCCCTGAGAGAAAGAGCTGATGGATGATACATTCTGCATGTCTGGCTGTGTATATTTAGATTTTTATAATGTTTTCAAAGAAGTCTCTATGATTTGGTGCTTAAATATTAATGGTTCTTATTATTAGTAGAGATGTCAAATGATTCATTGCGATTAATCGCATCCAAAATAAATGTTACTATATGTGTGTGTACTGTGTATATTTATGTATGTATGTATAAATACACACATACATGTATATATTAAGAAAAAACATTTTAGATTTGTATGCAAAATATTTACATTTATTTATAATCAAAATTGTATACAGTTATAAAAATATAAACATATAAATATTTTTTTCAAATATATCCATGTATGTTTTATATATATATATATATATATATATATATATAATATACAGCGTAAACATGTAAACATAAACTTTTATTTTGGATGTGATTCATCGCGATTAACTGTTTGACAGACATAATTATTAGCAATGCTGAAAACATTTTTTTTCTGCTTTACATTTTTGTGTAAACCATGATACCTTTGATCAATCATTAATGTATCCTTGCTGAATAAAATATTAATTTCTTTAAAAAAATTACTTTTACTAAAAAAATTTACAATTTGTTATTTGTTAACATTAGTTGATGTATTAACTAACATGACTGAACAATGAACATTACATTTATTACACTCTTTATTAATCTTTGTTAATGTCAGTTAATAAAAATAGTCGTTTATTGTTTGTTCATGTTAGTTCACAGTTTATTAACTAATGTTAACAAACAACTTGTGATTTTATTAACGCATTAGTAAATGCTGAAACTGTAAATGCTGCAGAAGTATTGTTCTTTCTTAGGTCATGTTAATGTGGTTAACTAATGTTAACCCACTTGTGCCCTTATTGTAAAGTGTTACCAAAAAACTTACTTTCCCAAACTTTTGAATGGTAAATAATATTAAGCAGCACAAGTGTTTTCAACATTTAGGACTGGAGTAAAGATGCTGAAAATTCAGCTTTGCCACCACAAGAATAAATTACATTTTTAAAAATATTTAAATAAAAACTGCTATTTTATATTGTAATAATATTTCACAATATTACCGTTTTTACTGCATTTTTTCAAATTAATTCAGTGAGAATAAGAGACTTATTTCTAAAACGTTTTAAAAATTCTAAACTGTTGACTGGTTGTGTATTACTATGTTATATCAACTTTGTTCCCACTTTATACTAAGTGGCCTTAACTACTATGTACTTACATCATATAATGCACCTACTGTGTTCATATTATATTGCATAACACATTTGCTGCTATTGAGGTGGGATACAAGTAAGTTAAAGACAGGTTTGATGTTATGGGTAGGTTTAAGAGTGGGTTAAGGTGTAAGGGATGGGTCAACAGTGTAAAAATAATACAATAACACAAATGTAATTACCTGCAGGTATTTTTTTAAAATATAAATACAATGTAAAACATGTATGTACACAATAAGTACATTGTATCAAATGATTAATTTAAATGTAAGTACATAGTAGTTAGGGCTAACTAATTTAAAGTGGGACTGCGACTTTTACCCGTTAATATTTAATATTAGCCCTGATTTCTATATGCAATTTACACTTTTAGAAACGTTAGTGAAATGTTTTCATCATGTTGATCATTAAAGACTATTGAAAAAGACTAATCAAAACTGCATTGGTTCTGTTACTGTCAAACAAAAGCATTTATATGGCATTGTAAAAAAAAAAAAGAAAAGTTTCAGTATCACTTAAACAGAATTTCTTAAATAGTTCAGTGTAAAGGCCCAGTGAAGCTCAGCTATAAATACAAGCACATTTAAAAAACATGCGCATGTTGATCTGTGACTGATTCAGATGGATTTATAATTTCATGACATGCAATTTCCCCTGCCTGCAAACAGGAAGCAAACAGAGTACAATTAAATAACAGCTTCAGCTTTTGGAGGTCTGTTTTCCACTTTAGCAACTAACCAGCTGTGCCTTTACAACCAGGATCAACTGACAGCATCAGTGTCCAATCCATCTCATGTATTGATCAGTGATTCTTTTAGCAAGGTCTCAGATCCTGACCTTGAGTCTGATCAGGTGGCTATTCCTTATTCAATTAATTCTGTTATTTGACTTATGCAATCAATTAATATTATTGGAAAACATGGCTGCCTCCTGATCTGGAATAAGACTGGTCACATGCAATGACATTTTTAATATGAATTGCTATTTCTGCACCTGCTATGATGTGTAGGCATACATTTTCAGATTGAGGACATTTAACTTCAGCTGAACCAGATGTCAATATCCTCTCATTTCTCATATTAAAAACAGCCCAGGGTGAAATTAAAAGAAGGGGTACTCTCAACACAAAGCTGTTATAACGTCACAGACTCCCCTCTTTAACTTCGTCACCCGTTGCCTGACCACCAGCTGGGACGAGAACAACTGACCTCATAATGCTATGGAAAGTATGGGGGAGGGGTCATGAAGGCCTGTCAGCCATCCTCATTTGAGGACCATCAATTCTGCTGGCCCCTCCCTCTCTGCTTCATCACCTGTCTGTCAGAGGAGGCTCCACCCCCTCTGCTGCCTGCCCTCGTAAAAACAGCTTCCTAGGCCAATGTCAAAGGTGAGAAATGAGAGGGCAGAGGTGAGAGGGGATACCTCGCCCCTCCCAAAACATACACATGCACAACTAGGAAAACTGCTCTGTGCCTGTCTGTCTTGCCTTTTTGTTCTCTATTGTCCACATCTTGGCTCAGCATCTGTCTGAACCTTCATGACTGTGTGAAAGTGCAGACCTCACGTCCACAATGAGCAGTCTGGACGAACATAACCTGACCTAAACAAACCCCTCAGCTTTGAACTTGACTGGGATGTGCTGATTTAGACTGAGCTTAGAAGTTATCAAATGTTCACACACCAGGACTTAAATATCAGAATTTCCCTTTCTGCTATCATCTATAACTGCTTCTTCAATTTGAATATATTTTAAAATGTCATTTATTACTTTGATGGCTAAGCTTTTCAGCAGTCATTACTCCAGTCTAGAGTGTCTTTCTGAATGAACCTTCAGAAATAATATGCTAATATTTGGTGCTCAATAATATTTTTTTATTAATATCAATGAAAACAGTTGTGCTGCTTAATATTTCTTTGTGTAAAAAACTTTTGTAACATAATACATGTCTTTATTGTCAATTTTGATTGATTTAATGCATTCTTGCTAAATACAAGTTTTAATATCTTAAAAAAATACTATAAATCTCACTGACCCCAAACTTTACAACCGTACTGTATACTGATATATTTTAAAATTTTATGTTGTGTACACTACCAGTCGAAAGGTTTTAAACAGTAAGATTTTTAATGTTTTTTTAAAGAGTTTTGATCTTTTGCTTCCCAAGCCTGCATTTATTTGATCCAAAATACAGCAAAAGCAGTAATATTGTGAAATGTTTGTACTATTTAAAATAGCTGCTTTCTATTTGAATTTTTTTTAATGTAATTTATTTCTGTGACCAAAGCCAAATTTTCAGCATTATTACTCCTGTCTTCAGTGTCACATGATCCTTCAGAAATCATTCTTATATGCTGATTTGCTGTTCAATAAACATTTATTATTAGTATTATTATTATTATCAATATTTAAAACAGCTGAGTACTTTCAGGGAATAGCAAGATCCAAAGATCAGCATTTATCTGAAATAAAAGGCTTTTGTAACATTATACACTATATCATTCAAAATCTAGAAGTCAGTATTTTTTATTTTTTATTATAGAAATGAATACTTCTACTTAGCAAGGATATTTTAAATTGATCAAAAGATAATGATTATGATGATAAAGACATATATGTTACAAGAGGTTTCTATTTCAGATAAATGCTGTTCTTCTGAACTTTCTATTCATCAAAGAAACCTGAAAAAAAAAACACTCAGCTGTTTTCAACATATTCATAATAATAAAAAAATTGAGGAGTAATAGTAATCAGAATATTATAATGATTCCTGAAGGATCATGTGACTGGAGTAATGATGATAAAAATTCAGCTTCGATCACAGGAATAAATTACATTTTAAAATAAATTCAAACAGAAAACAGTTGTTTTGAATAGTAAACATATTTAATTGTACTGTAATAGTAAACATATTAAATTGTACTGTTTTACTTCTTTTACCTTTAAAAATCTTACTGTTCAAATGTATATGAACATAATTTATCATACATAATCTAAATAATGAACAATATGAAATTCACACAGTAAATTAACATTTACCAAGATTAATAAATGCTGTAACTGTGCTGTTTATTGTAAAATCATGATACTGAACGTGTTAACTAACGTTAACAAAAGAAACCAATAAAGTATTCCTAATCAAACATATTCCTGTGCAATTCCTTGATAATGAATTTCATTTCTGTGTTACTCTAAATTTCATTTCGCTTCACTGCACTGAATTACCTAATAAGGCTTTTCTCAGGGTTTGCTCAGAAGGATTTTGCTTTCTTTTTTGGAGAAATAACCTAACCTAATCTCTTTGTTCCCATCTTACACAAAAAGCGGATCAATAAATGAATCAATACATTCAAGATTACCTCCCCCAAATGGCTTCACTGCCAATTCTGTTGTAAAAAGACTGATAGGGGTGACTATTGATTGATCAGACTTAAGCTGGACATTTGGGACACAGATAGAGAAAGCACACCTGGGTGCAATATCAACAACAATTTAACAAATGAATGCATGCATAAAAGGGATAAGAGGATAATCTTCATTATATTCAGCATAAGTTGATCAAATATTTGCCACCTGGCCGTCACTTTTACTGTTTAAGGTGTAGTTTAAGATTAGGATTATGTTTATGTGAATCAAAAGCTTAGCTGACCAACTGTGATATTAAATATGACTTTTGTACTACACCTCTCATGGATGATTTACCCATTTGTTCTCATGTTGTTCTTTCCTAAAGACCCCCATTGTGCAGCCACTTTGAAGAAATCCAATGAAAGTAGCATGTATACCTCAGGGATATATGATCAGGTTGAATGTAAGGACAGTAGCAGGGTGATGGATGAGTTGTGTCATTGGGGTGTTGAAGGGGGGATATCTCCTAACAGCTGACTTCATTACCCAAGCTATTCCTCTCAAGCCCAGCTGGACAGCACCAGCAGGCCTTAATTACCATAATGCTAGTCAGAGTCTCACACCATCAGACCCAGTTCAGAGTGAGGAAAAAAACAAGGAGGGCAAAGGTGAGAGAAGGGAAGGCCTGAATATTGACTTCTCCTGCTGTGCTGACCAGTCAGCTTCCAAGGGTCATGTTCAAAACCAGCTCTGCCTGATGTCTGGTCATCATAGCAGGCAAAAGATACCTAATATCCTGATGAATACATACACAGCTACAAGCACACACAGACACAAGACAATAGACTTGCTCTGTTGTGCTCAGTGAAGTGTGCAAATAATAAAATTACTGTAATAGTGCAGCTTTGTGAACGTCTGTCACAACAAATCAGGATTAAGCAGTGTGGGGTCAGCTATTATTTGCCACATGGGTTAGGACCATTTACGAAATACTGAAGCTAAAATATCATTTTCTGATTCAATACACTACTTTTCCAAAACATAATACTTTTATTTAGCAATAATGCAATAAATTTATCAAAAGTGACAAAGACAATTATAATGTTACATAAATGAGAGTTTTTTAGTAATAAACGAAACCTAAAAAAAGTCAAAGTTTCCACAGATATTAAGCAGCCAAACTGTTTTCCACATTGATAATGATAAGAAATGTTTCCTGACTAGCAAATCAGAATGATTGGAGAAATGACTGCTGAAAATTTAGCTTCACCACCACAGAATAAATCACATTTTAAAATATATTAAAAGAGAAAACTTAAAAAAAGAAAAAAAGTAATAATATTTAATTATATTACCGTTTTGACTGTATTTGATTTAAAAAAAAATGCAGCCTTGGTGCAATTCTGAGAAATAAAGCCAGAACTGCAGAACATTAACTCACAACTGCAAGAAATACACTTGCATTTCTGACTTTTCTCAGAATTGTGTGATATAAACTTGCAATTGTGAGTTATAAAGTGAGAATTTCGAGACAAACTCACAATTCTGAGAAATAAAGTCAGAACTGTGGAATATAAACTTGCAATTTTGAGAAATAAACTCACAATTCTGACTTTTTTCTGATGTTATAACACGCTTTGTGAATTTTAAGTCAAAGTGACTGCTGAAAATTTAGCTTCACCACCACAGGAATAAATTACATTTTAAAATATATTAAAACAGAAATCATTTTTTTAATAACTTGTAATAATATTTAATTATATTACTGTTTTGACTTTGAAAAATGCAGCCTTGGTGAGTGTACAACTTTTTTTTTTTTTTTTTCAAAAATATTTTAAAAATCATACCAACCGCAAACTTTTGAACGGTACTGTATATTACAAAAAACTGCAAATGTCAGCTGGGACAAAAGGCCAAAATGTGGGAAAAAATAGAAAAAACTGTTTTGAAACTTGAGTGGAAAATCAATTAGAACATATCACCAACCATCTCCAGCACAAATCCAGGAAGTTTAGGCCTACCTTGAACTACCAGCCTGCCCAATGCGGTACGCCTCATCCTGGTACCAGGTCTGTTGGCAGCACACACATATACTCCAGAGTGCTGAAGGGAGACATCTGAGATCATCAGGTTCCCCGTCCCAAGCACTTGTATGCCCTCCACTCCGATAGATCTGCCGTCTGATTGAAAAAAAAAACGAGACAGAATTAAATGACTAATAGAGAACATTTAGTTATCCTTGGACAGTTATATAAGTATATGATTCATACCAAGTCTGCTCCATGACACAATCGGGCGAGGGTTTCCAGTGGCGATACACTCCAGGATAGCAGTCTGATGGACCGTGATGGTGAGGTTTTGTGGGCCAGACAGGATGACTGGCTCCTTATAGGTGCGGGGAACACCTCCTGAGAGTAGAAGGCCAATAAAGAGATGATGAAACTGGAGCTAAATCACTAATATAAGAATGACATTTAACATCATGACATTTGAGGTAATCAATGCGGTGGTTGTTCAATACAAACATAATACAGCACATTGCTTATTTACACGATGCATAGAGTTTAAGGTTAAGGTTATGTACATGCAGTCTAGGGTGTTTGTCAGATCAAGGGTGGCTACTGACCGGTTACGTTCAGATAGGCTTCATGGCTGTAGCGGGTGTTGGCGATATTGGTGGCAACACAGCGATAGACGCCAGCGTCTGATTTCTTAACTCCTGTAATCTGCAGAATACCCATTGGGAGAAGTGTGTACCTGTGGAGAACAAGTAACACGAATGAAGAATTCTGGAGGAGACTGTGAGGAAGAGTATAAAAGACAGTAAGAACTGTGTTACCTGTCATCAGATGTTCCGAGCACAACACGGTCCTTCTCCCAAGTAATGTTGGCCTCAGGAATACCACTGACCTGACACTGGAAACGTGCAACACCTCCCTCATCTACTGACATGGACTCTGGGTGAGTGTGGAATTTAGGAAGAGCTGTGGAACATATAGAATTGAGATATAATTAGTAGTTATTTGTACACCAAATATAATAATAATGATTTTTATAGGATTTTTTTTAACAGTGATGACTGGAGTAATGGCTGCTGTAATTCAGCAAATATAAAGTGCATTTTAAAATCTATTAAAACAGAAAACAGTTATTTTAAATTGTAATAAAAATTGTAATAAAACGGCACAGTATTATATATTTTACTGTATAAACAGATTGAGCATAAGAGACTTCCTTGAAAACTATTTAATACATTTCTTTTTATTAATATATGTGACCCTGGACCACAAAACCAGTCTTTAGTCGCACAGGTATATTTGTAGTAATAGCCAAAAATACACTGTATGGGTCAAAATTACCAATTTTTCTTTTATGCCAAAAATCATTAGGATTATCCATGAAGATATGTCCTACCGTAAATATATCAAAACTTAATTTTTGATTAGTAATATGCATTGCTAAGAACTACATTTGGACAACTTTAAAGGTGATTTTCTTTTTTTTGCACCCTCAGATTCCAGATTTTCAAATAGCCAAAGTTTGTCCTATTCTAACAAACCATACATCAGTGGAAAGCTTATTTATTCAACTTCATGTATAAATCAAAAAATTGTTGTTTAGTTTCAAAAAACTGACCCTTATGACTGGTTTTGTGGTCCAGGGTCACATATATTAAGCATAAATCAACAAACTTATTGAGTTTAAGTTTAATTTCAAGATTATTTCAAGAAATAATCTTTATATGATTTTGCATGTCAAGTAAATATATCCTGTTTTGTTACAATATTTGGATATAACATTACATTGTTTTCTAGATTCAGAAATAAAAGATAAACTTACTTATTAAGAAAATTATGTTTTAGCAGAAGGACTATGTGGTATGGAAGCCTATTTCCACTATTGAATAAAAATTAAAAAAAGGTAATTGTGACTTTTTATCTCACAATTCTGAGAAAAAAATAGATAACTGCGAGTCTATATCCCGTAATTCTGACATTATATCTCACAACTGTGAGTTTATATCTTACAATTTAAAAAAAAAAATCAGAATTGTGAGTTTGTGTCACTTAATTCAGAGAAAAAAGGTCAGATATAAGATATATATCTTATATCTTATATCTTATATGTCAGATATAAACTTGGAACTGCAAGAAAAAAAAATCTGAATTGTGAGATAAAAATTCACAATTACCTTTTTTATTTATATTCAATGGTGGAAACAGGCTCTCTTAATGTACTATAACAACTATTCGTACTTTCTCATATGTGAATTTACTGATACATTGATATCGGCATCTAAAATGTTGATTTTCATTGGTGATGTTGGATGAGGTGCCAAGAGTATTGTGGTCTAAATAGCCTGGTCATTCATATAATCAATAGTTAGGGGTGTTAGAAGAAGGGGGCTCCCAATGAGAGTTCATTGCCATGGTAACAGTACCTTCTAGGGAAGCATGTAGTGACAACTATAATTCTAGAGGATTATCACCCACCCTACTGCTTTTATTGGGCCAAAGGGAGAACCAGAGCAAGATGGGAAAGGATAGAGTAGCAGATAGTAAACAGACATTGGTTCCTCCACAATATCACTGTATTTCCCACATAAACAAATCGGGTGATTATAGGCAAAGTATACGATTTCATAACTTCAACCACGTTTGAAATGCTTTCTCTTCAGTCACTCACATGCGAGCTGCACACGGGCCTTGCGGCTGACCAGCATGCCGTAGTGGTTCTGTGCAGCGCAGTAATACTCTCCAGCATCCGTAGCATCTCCATCTCGTCTCTTCTGGAAGCTGCGGATCAGAAGCGTGCCATTGGATAGGATCTTCGCCCGACTGCCTACTCCTGGAAGCAGAGGAGCGCCGTTCTTATGCCACGTCACCGTAATGGGACCCTCGCCTTCAACTCTGCAGTCCAGCATCAATGGCCTGTCCCGTACTGCGATAACATCACTGGGCTCCGTAAGGAAAGCCAGCTCAGATCCATTACACAAACCTGATAGTGAGAGAAATGGAAGATGGGTCAGAACACAACTGGAACAAACTCTACAAGTGAAGACTTAGTGTACAATTAATGGTCTGCCATACAAACTGATTATATTAAAGGTTATGCATATGAAACATGATGATATGTAAAAAGAATGGTGATGAAGATGAGTAGTTCACTCCCAGAACAAAAATTTACATATAATTTACCTTTGTCATCCAAGATGTTCATGTCTTTCTTTCTTCAGTCGTAAAGAAATTATGTTTTTTTGAGGAAAACATATCAGGATATCTGTCCATACAGTGGACACCTATGGTGCCCCTGAGTTTGAACTTCCAAAATGCAGTTTAAATAAGGTTTCAAAGGGCTCTAAATGATCACAGCTGCGGAAGAAGTGTCTTATCTAGCGAAATGATTGGAAAATTACAATTTACATACTTTTTAACCTCAAACACTCGTCTTGTCTAGGTCTTTGTGAACTCTGTTTTTTTCTGGTTCAAGACAGTTAGGGTATGTCGAAAAACTCCCATCTTATTTTCTCCTCCAACTTCAATGTTTTAGCTTTTTTTGTAAAGGCTGTTTGGCCTTCTTTGCATGTTCACTTTGTAAACACTGGGTTGGTTCTTCTGCAGTGATTTAGGATGATTTGAGAAAAGAAAATGCGATGGGAGTTTTTCGACATACCCTAACTGTATTGAACCGGAAAAAACAGAGTTCACGCAGACATAGACAAGATGAGCATTTGAGGTTGAAAAGTTTATAAATTGTTATTTTTTTTAGAAAATAACAGATTGTTTCGCTAGATAAGACCATTATTCCTTGGCTGGGCTTGTTTAGAGCCTTTTGAAGCTGCATTTAAACTACATTTTGTAAGTTCAAACTCAGAAGCACCACAGAAGTCCATCATATGGAGAGGAATCCTGAAATGTTTTCCTCAAAAAACATAATTTCTTTATGACTGAAGAAAGAAAGACATAAACATCTTGGACAACAAGGAGGTGAGTACATTTTCTGTAAACTTCTGGCAGTGAACTAATCCTTTAATATTATTTTTAATTAATTTGACTGCACTGATGCTATTGAAGAACAACAAAACTTGAAGTGGATAATGACAACTGTCTTCTGTAGAGCTGCTTTATAACTAAATTAAATTTGTCTCATAATTGATGAACTTTGTTCTGTTATGAACTGTTACTGAACTAAATGTATTCAACACTGAACAAAATCTGTGAGTTGAATAATGACACTATTATCTTTTTTGATTCATTTCATAACTGAAGTCCTTTTCAAAATACTGTTATTTTCTCATTTATTACTGTGATGTTCATTTGACATCTTTTTGGTATAAAGCGCTATGTACATAAATGTGACTTGCCTTGTAAAAGATATTAGACATAGCTACTTTCCTTGAAATATTAATCATTTTAAAATTGCTAAAAGTCCTTTTTGGTCTCATCCACAACTTTCATGGATTTTGAGGTAATGATATACATGTACGTTTTTGTGTTTATTGCATATGTCTTGGTTTCAAGACTCCAACAAAAGGAAAACGCCTTTGAAAATGAAAGCTCTGAGGTCATACTTTCCATATCCACAAAACTGCATTTGTGTCTCATTACTGATGTCATTGTGAGCTTTACCATCTAAGCATATCTGCCTATTTGCTCAATATCACCAAACCGAACCGGGTCGTCACAATAGAGACAAACGCAACGCAGCCAGTGAACCATAGAGGGCCGTGACAAAGCCAGAGTAGAAGGGATAGAGAATTAGGGTGAGTTATGGGGTCAAGTTAGAGGAATCTCTTTTGAGTAAACGCACCCTTGATGACAATAGCCTTGTGACGACACCCTTTTCCCAAAAACAACTCCCGGCAACCACCAGGAGCCTTCTGCACCCCTCTCGGTCTGGACCATCTGCCCCCCACTTATACAAACCCCCACCATTCCAACCCCCCAGCGGTCACATTTTCCTTTCAGTCTGATTCCAGGGTGACTTTCCCATGCCACTGGTTCACCCCGGTCCTCTCTCATTGTCAACATGCTACATGGCCGTTCCATACATCTTCTGTGCTTTTCATATGGAGAACTCCAGACCTAAAGCCACCCTTAATGTGACCTCTGGAGATGGCCGGTGTCTCCAGCAGCTGTTATGTTAAGTCTGCTCTTGAACTTGCACTAGATGAGATGTGAAATACCTTTAGCATCTGTTAGGCCGATATAACCTACCCCGCTTTTAATATGCAATTCTGTTCATCTGGCTGCTAAAATATACTCATGACTATTGGGGTCCTCAAATGCCACCTGCATTTGATCGTCACAGCTGTAGCATGAAAGTCATGAGTAAATAAGAGTCTTAAAGGTATAGTCCACCCAAAAAATAAACATTGTGTCATCATTTACTCTGTGGAACACAACATATGATGTTATTACAAAAGTTTCAATGTATTGTTATCCATAGAATGACAGTCAAAGGGTTCAGTGTTGTTTTGGAACATACTGACACCCATTGTGTATACAAAAATGAGGAGGGAACTCAAATACAGAAGATTTTTAAATCATGTTGGTAACCAAACTTTAGCTGGTAGTAGCTGACTTCAATAATATGGAACAAAATGTCAGTGGCTACCAGCAGCTGTTTGGTTACCAACATTCTTCAAAATATAAAATATAATATCTTTTGTGTTCAGCAGAAGATACTTTTACAGGTTTGGACTTGAGGGTGAGTTTCATTTTTTGAATTATCCATTTAAAGAGAATTATGGTCTCTGCATTCAGCTGCTCATTATCTGACATTTTAAGTTGCATATAGACCATTTAGAGAAGTAACAGTGGATAATGTATTATACTTGTAGGGATACTTTTTCATTGTTATGCCAATATTGGGCATTTGGGTAACATTTACCATCATCTAATGCTCTTTTAAATTTTGTTATTAAGAAACACTAATAATTTAATGACACTGTTACATTTACCTTTAGCAAATCTCAAAATGAACACACTTTTCATACTGTGTAATTATTATGTGATGAACACTTTAACTGTACATTTTAAAATAACTGATTTTAGATGTTAATTTAAATTTATTTAGACAAAATATTGGTATCTGTTTCACATAAACCACTGCTGCGAAATCTGACATTACACATGACAATATGTGACCATGGCCACAAAACCAGTCATAAGTGTCAATTTTTTTGAAATTGATATTGATATTGATATTTATACGTTATCTCAAAGTTGAATAAATAAGCTATGATAGGATACAAACTATTTGAAAATCTGGAATCTGAGGGTGCAAAAAATCTAAATATTCAGCAAATTGCCTTTAAAGTTGTGAAAAAATCAAGTTTTGATATATTTACAGTAGGATATTTACATATCTTCATGGAACATGATCTTTACTTAATGTACTAATGAATTGTGGGATAAAAGAAAAAATCAATAATTTTGACCCATACAATGTATTGTTGGCTACTGCTACAAATATACCTGTGCTACTTATGACTGGTTTTGTGGTCCAGGGTCACATATGACCAGATAAGCTCAATTGTCTCACTCTCAGACTCATATACGTTGAAAAGTATCAATACCACAGTCCATAAATACATCGCTATAAACTATACTTCCACTAAAGGGAATTTCTGGGATGCACCTTTTGCTCCCAGTTAGGTCACACACTGAGCAAATGTAGATGGGACGAGTCTGTCTCTTCCTTTTTCATTTTTATGAGGGCTAGCTTACATCTGACCCTTTCCTGGCTTACTCCACCCGAAGTGTTAATGAAATTCAGAGGTCCCAGGGGAAAGGGGGGTTATGTCACACAAGCTGGATTCAGAACTACAGAGAATAACACATGGGCCTAAGCAATAAAGGTATGGTTGTAGCAATATAATGTTAATTTTTGCTTGATACATGCAATTAAATAATGGAATGTGTTGACAGGGATAACAATCGACTGGATATTTAACACTAACCATCGTAGAGAACAATTAAACATATCAATATACTGTTTTCTAAGGTTTCTCAAAGAGGTTTTCTATTTCTGCCCACTTCACTCTAGAATCTCAGATCTCAATGGTTGCTTCAAAAGTGATGATGGTGCATAAAGTACGTCGATTAGAGTAAGTCTATGCTAATAACCCATTCCAACCTGCATGAGACCCGAACAGAAGTGTGATTAAGAGCTCAGGTCTAAGGATAATTCTGATAATTCAGATGAGAGGTGGAAAGAAATGGGGTTTTGGGGGATTGTAGATAGTGTTCTGAGCAGCAGGAGACCCCCACCCATCCCCACCCCTTCAGCTGTGACCTCGGTCCCTAAAGGGTCATGAGAGAGTTGGTGAAGGGTGGATGAACAACGTGGGGCTTAAGGCAGACAGCCTGTGTCCAGTCACACAAACAGTCCCAGCCCCCAGTTTGGTCCATTGTCCCAAACCTAAGGTTGGACCTGAACTTCACAAACTATTGTCGGAAGCCAGACATTATTCTAATGGTCTTCATCTCCAACCAGAGTCTCATGGTCAATGTGGCTAAGATTGGCGAAAACCACCATCATCACTTTACCTTACTTTACATATATACTCTGCAAGGCTGCGTTTAAAAAAAAAAATGAGGGAAAACAGCAACACTGTGAAATATTATTACAGTTTAAAACTGTTTTCTATTTTAGAATATTTTAAAATGTAATTATTCCTGTGATGCATGTCAAACCATGATGTGTATTTTTTACAATCCATATTCTTTGATGAATAGAAAATTCAAAAGAACAGAATGCATCCTTTTGAACTTTTGAAAAGACTTTTGAACAGTAGTGTATACAGATCTGCAATGTTTTATGGCTAATCTAAGGAAAATAAAAGAACTGAAACCTCAGAGCTATACGACTTAGGCCAAATATTCAAATTTTAATGCTCATTATATAATTTCTATATGCGTCTCTCCATTGTCCAGAGGAGATTTTAGCATTACTGAAACTGGCCACTTTGAAAAAGTGATATAAGCCTTTGAAAGAAATTCTAAATGCATATGAACATTCACAAATTCCTCTCGCTCTCTTTTTCTCCCATTATATCCATGGCAGCAGCAGGAGATCTAACATAAACAATAGCTGAATGCAAACTTGGGGGAGGAATTGTAAAGAAGCTGGGTGGAACGGGGGGATCACGCTGCTCCGGGTGGGCTTCTTTTGACTCCATAATGGGAGTTAAATTCTTCCTGACTACAACAGCCACAAGCCGCCTGCACAAACACTCCTTTGTGTGGGTCATTTGAGGCAAAGTTGTCTTTTGTTTAAACACTGATTGTTATTAGGTGGCATATGCCAAGTTCAAAGTCATGCAAACACACTTGCATTTCCACTTAAGAGAGGAAACAATCCCCTGCTGATTCACTCCACCCTCCTCATTAACCAATTAGCACCCACCAAGCTCTACTTTTGATCCATCCACCACTTTTCAGATCTGACTCAGCTAAAATACCTTTAAACTTGTTTTAAGACGCTACTTCCAGTCTTATAATGGTATATGTGTTTCTATTTAATTAGATCGTGTCTGTAGGTCAACAGCTTTTTATGAAAAAGTCTTTTCCAGACATAAAACCTTTGGGTAAAATCAATAAGCAATATGCTCCAATTGCAGGGGGAGGACACCCCATCACTATGGCCTCAGGTCTTTAATTATTGGGATAAGGACCAGAAGGGGGTCCAGGGCTTCCATTAAGCCAATCTCATTAATGGAGCAACCAAGGGTTAAAATGTCCCTTTGCTGCAACATGTAAGTTTTAATGCCACTGTTAGTTCCTCTTTGGCTTTATGAACCCTGATGACTTTCTTTAACTATAAATTTAAAGGCTTCTATAAACAAAGTCATTTTGTGGCTGATTAGCCAGTATAATGTATTACAGGTTATTACAGCAGCTTCATTACAGTGAGGAAAATGGGTACTGCTTCAGTTAGAGCAATGAATGTTTAGATTGAAGTGGCTATAACCTGATAGCATCAGGTAAACATGATCACTCAACAACATTTTGTGGGGATATACTGAATAGCATCTACTGAAGCTTAATTTGGATTTGAAATTGGAAATGTATCAAGGTTTCCTAACTGATAATTATAAGAAATGGCCAAAGTCAACAAGAAGGAGATCCATGCAGTGATTGAGACATCGGCCACCCACTGCAGCCTGTGCCCTGTATGTGGATTAGCTAGATGGGTGTCTTGTCAGATATGTCTTCTGGAGCAAGAACTTTCCACAGATGAGGAGTCTGCGCAGGGATTACTCCAGCATAAACATATTCAGGCATGCACACTCATAAACCTCCGACAGCTTTAAGACGATTTTAAATTTACCCCGCTTCCCAATAAGGCAGGAGCAGTGTTATGGAGATCAGGGTGTTGGGGTCAGGTCAAAGGGGGTGGGGAGAGGTGGCCACTTTTGTCTCCCTCGCTCTCTTTTTGCTCCACCCGCTTTGGACCGCTCCGCTGTCCAGGAGGGGGACCCCAAAGGTTAATACCGCCCAAGGTCAACGCAGTCCCTCTGTCTATAAGGTCATCTGTTTCTAGCCCCCTCCTCCCTGAGACTCACCATCTCCTTCTGTTCAACTTTCTGACTATGTTTATTTATTATTCCACTGGAGATTTATTCTAAAGAACACACATGATCCAAACTCACAGCCATAACATCTGGTTTGAAAACAAACTGTTTTGATCCCAAATCCAGCCGTTTAATCTCTTTATAAGTAGATAAGAAAATGTTTGAGTTTTATAAGAATTATTGAGGAGAAAAGTAAAAATTATTGAGAATAAAAAGGATTTGATGCAGGATAGTTTGAGTTTATGATTCCTCTACCCTGATGACTTATTTTTTTAAATGTCCTCGATAACTTAAACATTTATGGGAAGAATAAATTAATAATATCAAACAAAAATTTCAAGATTTCATATCTTATATATTTGGCCTATATATATATATATATATATATATATATTTTTTTTTTTTTTACATTATAGCAACATCTTTGTCACCATCCATTTAACTTGTCATAATTTCTCTAATTTCTTCTCATTTTTGGGTTTGATTTGTATTTATTTCTTATTTTTTTAACTTTAAACACCAAATACTTAAATCAGCAATTAGCAAAGACTGGAAGGTTTGTAGTAACAGGTAAAATCACTTTTTATGAACGTTTAACGTCTAAGATGACATCTTTGTGTATCAATAGCTTATCCTGCGTCAAGGTAAAGAAACTCTACAACAAGAGTATTTGATGTTACTCAAGACAAAGCAGTAAAATATTAGTAACACTTTTCAATAAGGTGTAATTTCTTAACATTAGTTACCTAACATGAACGAACAATGAACAATACTACGCTATTTATTCATCTTTGTTAATGTTAGTTAAAAAATAGTCGTTCATTGTTCATGTTAGTTCACAGTGCATTAACTAATGTTAACAAACACAACTTATGAATTAATAATGCATTAGTAAATGCTGACATTCACATTAATATTAATAAATGCTTTACAAGTATTAGCTCATGTTAACTAGACTAATATAGTTAACTAATGAACCTTATTGTAAAGTGTTACCAAAATATTAATAAATATTAATATTACGACATATGTTCCCCAGTTCCTTTACAAACAGTTTGATACAGCACATCTCAAAATATGATCTTCACATCTTTCTGGTCTAATTATGCTTATATAAAAACGTATGAATGACAATGACAAAATAAAATGACTAAAAATGAAACCTTTACCATGTAAAAACAAATAAGTTTATACTCACATGAACCAATAAACGTCAGGAAGGTGAGTAAAATCCGTGGCTTCATTTTTCTGTGTAAATCCTTTTTTAAAAAATGAAAACAGGTAGGCTACTTCTTTGGGGTAAAAAAAAGTTTAAAAAGTTAAAGAAAAAACGCTACTTTTCTAGTGCAAATGTCTTGCTTTCAAATACAAATCTTGAACGAAGTAAACCTAGAATAACATTGTTATTTCTACACGTTAACGGCGCTCCAGCTGGGCGCTGCTGGTCACGTCCACGGCCACTTTGAGAATATCCCGAGAGCGTCTTCAGCACAGCGGTGAGAGCAGCGGTCATTAATTATTCATGATATTGTTGTCGCCGGTGACACGCGCGGTCACTGCACGGACGGACGTTGACGCGCGCGTTCTCGCCGTCAGTGACAGGTGGCTCTGTGATGAGCCAATCGTTAAACCAACCGCTGTTTTTGGGTAGGTACGTTATGACTGACAATATATTTGAGCAAATTGCCGGTTTATTGGTTTACCACAAGGGGTTACAATCAGAAACATCATAAGTTTAGCTCATAATGATCACAGTTGCATCTGTCGCTCTTTCTAGCCAAACTGTTGTCACTAATTATTCAGAATTTAAATATTCAGATTCTAATACTAGGCCTATTATTTGTTTAGATACCCAATCCAGTTGGTCACAGGTTCGTTTGTTATATTAAACAGATCCACAGAAACTTTGTGGGTAGTGTTTGTTGTGGCAGTGTGAATTAACAAACCCTCCTTATTAGCACTGCATTTTAAGTCCAGCTATTTGAGTAAACCAGTCTCACCCTGTGTGGTCAGATCCAAAGGACCATTAAACCCAGGAAAACACCCAACAAACTGATTCAATTAGTAGCGATTAGCATATGAAGCAGTATATGAATGGATCTGCATGCTAAATAAAGTGAGTTGCCTGCCCAGGGGCCCATCTCCTCCCATTATATGCTACTAATTGAAAGGAAGTATTTAGAGAAACAGGCAGAGAAACACCAATTATACGACTGTTCAGCAACACGACGAAAGAACACGTTTATTCAGTCACATAACAAACTCTGGTTTTATAGAAAGGCAAAGAAATTATTCACTGAAATGGAAATCAGCAAATCTGTATTATGCATGTAACAGAGCCAATTAAAATTATTTATAGCACATTAACAGTGTTACAAGAATGAGGTCATACTGTTAATTAAGCAATTAAAAAATATTTTTATTAATTCTCTGAATATGCAATATGGGTCCAAATATGTGAGACCACTAGTTGTGCATTTTCACAAAGTAATTTGCATTTTGCAAAAAAAAAAAAAAAAAAATGAAAAGGAAAAATTAGCATTTTTATAATTTAACATTCAAATTCATTTAGCAATTAAAAATATTCTTCTTAATTAGCATTTTATGCAGTAATGCTTGAGTTCTTACGTGACTTTACATATTTCATTTTACATTATAAAATATAGAATAGAATAGAATAGAATAGAATATAATATATATTGTTGTTACATTCATGTTAAGTTTATTTCCAAGTTGGAATTCAGTTTTGAAACCCATGTTCTCACACTTTTTGGCCTCAGCTGTATATTGTTTTCTATGTATTCTTCACTGAGTAATTTAAATATACAGTCAAACCAAAATTTAGTCGGACACCAGATATCATTTTTTATATTTTTTTTACTAGAGGGTGCAGGACATTATAGTTTATGTAAGTAAGGATAGCAAAATAAAGTAAACTGTGACATATTATATCCACAAATTCTGCATACAGTGGACTACCAGTAAGACTGATAAAAATATGGGACCAAAAATGATTCAGACACTTTGACCCTTTTGCTTAAGTGTTTTTTCTTTAATTGCTAATGTGACCTTTTTACACCACAGACTGAACAAATTTAAGCATTGATTGGTAATTGGTCAACAAAATATTGATAGTTGTGTAAATATTGTCATACTAATAGTTATCTGAATTTTTGGTTGATTGTAATCCATTACATATCTTTCTATCAAAGTTATCTGACATTACTAAGATAAATTAGTTTTGACACAGTTTAACTCTTCTTGTTCTTGTCATATTTTATTACCATTTTCTAAACTCTAGTGAATAAACTGTGATAACATGAGAAAGATTGAAGGTGTCTGATTAAATTTTGGTTTGACTGTAATAGGAAATATGCTGATGTGAAAAAGCAGTTTAAAAAAAAATGGCATATAGCCAAAACAGCAAAGTGTCTTGCGTTGTATTATGTGCGTAACACTGTAATGCTCAGCACATCTAATTATGTAATCTAATTATGCTCAAGACATTTAGACCAAGGACTCTAAAAACATTATTTGTCAATATGAAAGGATAAAAGCACCAAAATCTGTATAAGGATTCTGAAAAAGAACAGCAATAATGCTCCTGTAAACCTCATTTTATCCATTTTGTGTTAAAGGATTGGCCATCCTCAGGCCAGAGGAAGAGATCAGCGAGTGGAGAGCAGAGAAAAGGAATCAGACGGGCCTCACCTACCGTTCCGCTCGCTCCTTATCCCATTAGGTGCTCTATGGCTGCCCAGTTAACCATGGATACAGGCACGGGGATAATCCACCCTAACACCCTAACTCATTCACTGCTCTCTCCATGCCTTTTATATGTTGGTAACTCTATTATGCACAGGGGAGGAAGAAAGAGTTGGAGAGGAGAAGAATCATAAGTCATATACAGGTTTTGATAGACTGATCAACAGTCTAGTCCTGAACATGTTTTATATATATATATATATATCAAAAAGAGATCAAAATGAACAAACTTTAAATTAAAGACAATTTCAAGGTCACTGCTTAGTTCTATTTGAAGTTATCCTAACAGGCCGCTTTAGCGGGCCGCTCTAAGATAACTGAAACCCTGCAACAAGATGTTGTCTAAATGAAGGCCATTGCAAGAGAAGTTGGTCATTCCAAATCTCTGATTTCACAAATATAGCAGGTTTCATTCAAGTTCCCCACTAAGGCTGGTCATCCACATAAGACAAACGCATGAGAAGACAGGATAATGCAGAAACTCTCAATGGGGAATCGATTTAACACTGCAGCTGGAATTGCTTGAAAAGTCAGACCGAACTATGGAAGAGAGTGGGAGAAGAGTGGACCAAGATCACACCAGGGCAGTGTGAGAAACTAGTGATGTTCTGCAGCTGCAGATGTGCTAAAGTCACATTATGATTGGCCACAATTAATAGTACCCTTAAAAATTCTTATGAGTATAACATCTCTAAAGTATATTCCCATTCATATTTACATTTTTTAGCTTGCCAGGGTGGCTATGAACATGAAATTATGCATCCATGGCAGGAATATAAATATGAGGGAAACAAACAGTTGATGGTAGCCATTGACTTCCATAATAAAGAAAAAAAATACTATGGAAGTCATTGGCTACTGTCATCTGTTCAGTCACCAGCATTCTTCAAATTATCTTCTTTTGTGTTCAGCAGAAGAAAGAAACTCATACAGGTTTGGCATAACTTGAGGGTATATAAATGATAACACAATTTTAATTTTTGGGTAAACTATCTGTGGTTCTGTCACTGGGAGATCTGAGGTCTTTTGGAGGGATCAGCAACTACATGATGCGATAATAAAACGACAGTGAAAGGCAGAGAGATAGGAGGTGTGAGATAATCATGAAGGTTTGTGGAGATGCAAATGGCAAGGAAAAGAAAAGAGATGGAAATAGACGCTGGGAGTTTTAATCAGCAAGAGAAAGATAAATTAGGCAAGCAGTAATTCTTCGGTTGTTGCTAGAATTACGCATTTGAGCTCTTTTTCAAAGAATAATTTTGATGACACGAAATGATGGGGAAATGAGGAGGGAATTGAATCTAGATATGAGGCCAGCTACATTTGATGTCATATTACCCAGATGAGCAACACATCTTGTGTTATTTTTCTTATAAAATATATTTATATAATTAATTTAATAATTAAAATCTAATAAATATAATATAATTTTATATGATGTATAGACATACATAATAATAATACATTTTAACAATAAGACATTGGGATGTTTTGAAAGACAGCAAGAAAATTCCATTTCCAGGCAATCACACAGCACAATCACCAAACACAAATACATAATTCTACACATAAAATCCAGTGGTAAAAGTGTGCCTTAATGGGAAAAACATAACAGTATTTGGGAAAATATGAAACATCTGCATTCCTTTCGCATACCAAGAGTGTGTACTCATTTAAGCTGTTGTTAAAATTAATATGGGTTTTACAAATTACGAATTCTGAAAAATATACATTAGACCTAAAAATCTCCAAACTAAAGTAAAAACAAACTGGGCTTTAATTAGGTTTGGTGTGGATGATCCAAGGACTCTGTATGAACTATCGCCATTGTGCCTTGTGTTATAAGCACTTGACCTTAGATTACTTACCTACTAATTATTAAAAAGGCACAAATTGCAAATTTATACACAAAGGCATAAGGTATATGACTTTACTGTGAGGCTGGTCCTGGTGTAAATGTGTAAATCAGTCTTCAACTTTATACAGTAAAGATCAAAATTAGAAAACAATCTATAAATACTTGATTTATTTCTGAAATGTTGTTAATCGTGATCGCTTAAAATTTGAAGCAATATCTGCTGTAGGTATATCATTTTCTACTAACATGTTTGACAAATTATCCAAGGCATTTTAACAACAAATCTTTATTTTGTGGAAAACACAGTAATCAAAATTAGAGAACAATAACCACTGTGCAGCACAAAAGATGATTACAAAATTTTGGAGGGTTACAGCTGTCAGAAATTAGTAGGAAGTGTAGAGGCCCTTGCTTTGAATGACTTCAGCTCAACTGCGGCCGAAAAATATCACTAGTTTCTCACACTGCGTTGGTCCACTCTTCCTCCATAGTTTAGTAGCATAGTTTAGATCCTGTCTGGTGCAGTCTTAACAACCTGGAGCTAAACACTCTTAAAACAGTGGAGATGATCATAGACTTCAGGAGGAACCCCCCTGCTCTCCCCCCACTCACCATCATGGACAGCACTGTGGCTACAGTAGAGTCATTCAGATTCCTGGGTACCAACATCTCTCAGGACCTGAAGTGGGACAATCACATTGACTCTATTGTGAAAAAAGCCCAGCAGAGGCTGTACTTCTTCCGCCAGCTGAGGAAGTTCAACCTGCCACAAGAGCTGCTAAAACAGTTCTACTCGGCCATCATTGAGTCTGTCCTGTGTTCCTCTATTACTGTTTGGTTTGGTTCAGCTACCAAAACAGACATCAGAAGACTACAACGGACAGTCAGGGCTGCTGAGAGGATTATTGGTATCCCTCTACCCAACCTCCATGATCTTTACACCTCCAGAGTTAGGAAAAGGGCTAAGAAAATCACTCTGGACCCCTCACACCCAGCCCACTCTCTCTTTGAACTGTTGCCCTCTGGCCGACGCTACAGAGCGCTGTGCACCAAAACAGCCAGACACAAGAACAGTTTTTTCCCCCAAGCCATATCCCACCTGAACCACACTTAACACACCTCAGTACTGGTCATGTGTATTTACTTAAAATTTTTGTATATAGCACATATGCACATTCATAGTTCTGTCTATGGAGATCTTTTTTTTTTCTTTCTGTATATTTTTATTACCACTGTTATTTATAATTTATTGTATATTTTTTTTTAATATTAGTGTTTATTATTACCTTAACTTTATGTATGTCTGCACTATGTTTGTATTTTCTGTACTGGAAGCTCCTAACACCAAGACCAATTCCTTGTGTGTGAACACACTTGGAAATAAAGCTCTTTCTGATTTCTGATTTCTGATTTAGAGATTTTCAGTCGGATTTAGATCAAGACTCTGGGCCAGCCATTTCATTATTTCAGTGTTCTTAGCTTGACTTGCATGAAAATTGCAGGTTGAATGGGAGATGTTGCAGGGAAGGAACCGCACGTTGCTGAAGGAGGTTCTGATAAACATTTGCATTCCCTGTGCCATGTATTTGCATAAGAGGCCCAGCTCCTTCTGTAGAAAACATCACCCAAACCATGACACTAGGGATGGGAAGTTCGGATCATTTTACTGACTCGGTCCTTTAAGTCTCGTTCAGCAAAATGAATGAACCGTTTTTCGAGTCATTTTGTTCATTTTCGCAAAATATAATACAAATGTTACGTGTTACTTCCCTAACTGCTTACACAAACGTTGATCACACTACAAACAAGACAAAACTATAATGTTATAAAAAACAGAAAAGATTAATTCATTGTTTACCTGGGTCTTTAGTCTATGATTAGCTCACCTCCCTGGTGAAAAATCCAGCATATGCTGGTAGCTATGTTTTGATGCTGGGATGCTGGTTAGGTAGGTTTTGATGCTGGTTTAAGCTGGTCCTTTGCTGGTTTATGCTGGACCTTTGCTGGTTCATGCTGGTCCTTGACCAGCAACATGACCAGCAAAAACCAGCAAAGGACCAGCTTAAACCAGCTAAGGACCAGCATAAACCAGCTAAGGACCAGCATAAACCAGCAAAGGACCAGCTTAAACCAGCTAAGGACCAGCATAAACCAGCAAAGGACCATAAACCAGCATCAAAACCTACCTACCAGCATATGCTGGTTTTTTCACCAGGGCTCACCTCTTATCTGACAAGTTTTCGGGTTTGAGTCATTCGTTCATCACGAGACAGCCCCATAAGCTTAACCAATGCAGTGTGAGCTGGAAATAGAATTGATTAGTTCATCTCTCCACTCTTTGGGTTCGAGTCATTCGTTCATCTATGCAGTCTGAGCCGGAAAGAGAATTGATTAGTTCATCTCTCAGTCTTTGGGTTCGAGACGTTCGTTCATCACGTGACAGCCCCATAAAATGAAGGAACGACTCATGCGCGACTGAACGAATCACTCACTTCAACGTGAACGAATCGTTCAAGAAGGAATAATCACTTAATGACACTTCCTCCTCCACCTTTTACTGACTTCTTTACGCACATAGGCAGGGCCTAAAGTTAACACTCACCAAGCCCAAATGCGAATAAAAATCGGCGTTGGCGAGTATATGTAACAGTGTCAGTTGCCAGTTGGCGGGTAAAACTTTTACGAAATATAACAATGGAATGTAGTAAAAACAACAGCCAGTTTTTAAAAGAGATTCGCTGTTTCTGACGTAAGCGAATAAAACAATCTTTTCCGAACACAAGATCATAGTCATTAGCTGTTCTGTCATAAGCGACAAGAACGAATCAAATAATGGAATACAAACGACGGATAAGGTCAGTGCAGTGTGATGGCCAGCCTCAGCCTGTCCATAGACATGATACTAATAACTTTTACCTGAGAAGATATTGCTGCTTCATTTCGGAAGAATAACTTTTCCCTTCTTTATTCTTCATAATAATGTGGCGAGAATGTCGCCGAGAATGTGGCGCCACTGGGGTTACGCCGCCTAGACGGTAAAGTATAGTTTGAAAGGCTGCGTGTTTATGCGCCGTCTTGGCGAGTTACCTCGTAAACGTATTCTTAAATGAGTTATAAAGTATTAAATGACTGTTAAAGAGTTTGACCAGATCTGCATCATGTGCGTCAGGTTTTAAAGAGACAGCGCTGCTTTTAAAGTGAAACCTAACCTGCTGAAGTCAGTCATTGATGTAAATCAAATAAATCAAATAAATAAGGAAAAGAGAAAATCATCACTAGACTGCTCTAGTCGCTGATTAACTTTTGTAGCTTGAATAAAGATTAATCTGTATGGTTTATGTATTTACAATTTATAGTTTATGTGAAGATTGTTTTAAAATCACTTAAATTAAAAGTTATATATTTCCTAAAAGCCTTAAAATAAAAAATAATAGCTTTCAATTATACTGTAATATTGAGTTGCTATAATTAATAGGTAATGAAGGGAAATGCATTTAATAGAGACACCAGTAGCAGGACAAATTAAAAACATTGTAAATATGTTTAGTCATTGTAGTAGTAATAACTGCCTGTTTTTGCAACAAAGCGTTTCATGGCCGGTAACAAAAACATTTTGGCCGGTAAATTTTATCACGTCACCGGCCATTGGCAGGTGTGGCAAAAAGTTAGTTTTACGCCCTGCACGTGGGTGTCAGTCTTTTCTCAGTTTGAACAAAATGTTTCCCATCAGAGCCAAATAAATTAAACTTGCTCTCATCAATAAAGTGAAGTTTGGAATAGTTCTCTCTCCACACAACATGCTCCTCAGCAAAGGTGAGCTTAGCCTTTTGATTCTTTCTGCTGATGAAAGGTTTGGTCACTGCAGAGTGCATTTTCAGTCTGACTTTTCTTAAACATGCTGAGACAGATCCTTTCCCTGTTTACCACTGAATGGCAAGCAATTCCAGCTGCAGTGTTGAACCGATTCCCTATTGAGAATCTCTGCATTATCCTGTCTTCTCGCGCATTTGTCTTACATGGACAACCAGCCATTTTGGGGGACTTGAATGAATTAGTGTCATTGTAAACCTGCAATAATAAAGAAGTCACACTTGTGCTTAGAGGTATTAGTCCACTTTTAATTGCAATACTTCTGGAATTTACAGATGGCATTTCTGTTCATATTGTTATTAATTCTGTCAGAAATGTAAATGTATTTCAATATGCATACTGAAAATATTTTTGTTTTCACATTGAAGACAAATACTGAAAAACAACATGACCTCTACCAGAGAGTGATAAAGCAAAATCAATATGAAAAAAATGCATTATGAATAATTATGAAAGATGAAACTGCAACAAAACGATATGGAAATTCAAAGGTAGCTGTCAACAGTCAGTTACAAGAAGTCACAAAAATGACCCCAGTCACACTATAACAAAAGACTATAACATGCAAACAAATGGATACGAAATCTGTAAGTCTGAGTTATGCATAATTAGTTTTGATCTAAATGTTAAAGAGTAAAATCTTAAAAATGTTACTATCTTTAATTTTAACATCAAGACAAGTTGGCCCTAAACTAGCCATATTTTCTTACATTTCCATAATATACCAGTTATTCTATGCTATGAAATGTTAAAATATACATTTCCTCTTACATGACTTGACTTCATGTATCTGTACATAATCTATTCATTCTATTTATAATAATATATAACCAAAAATGCATATTAAGGCACATAGACCTGCTATTTAGGACCTCTGTGTTCCCTTAAAGAACCTTTAAGCCAATTTATAGTTTACATTCTATTTGACCCTAAGAATTATATTTCAGTTCCATTGGCAAAAAAATATTCTCTTAAAAGGGTACTTGTTAAAACAGATGTGTCATAATAACACACATATCACTTTTTTTACATTCATGGCCAACCCAAGTTGCTGTCCAGGCCGAACGTTTCTAGATCAAACTCCAAAACAGAGTCCGGCAGACTTGATATATCCTGGTCCAGCCAGGATGATGGATCTGACAAAAAAAAAAAAAAAAACATGGAAAAACATCAATTGGTGAGAAACTGAAGTGAATGATAGGAGAATATACATATGTGACCCTGGACCATAAAACCAGTCATAAGGGTCAATTTTTTAAAATTAGGCTTTATATATCATCTGAAAGATTGGTTTGTCAGGATAGGACAATATTTGGCCGAGATACAACTATTTGAAAATCTGGAATCTGAGGATGCAAAAAAATAAATAAATAAAAATTGAGAAAATTGCCTTTACAGTTGTCCAAATTAAGTTCTTAGCAAATCATATTACTAATCAAAAATTAAGTTTTGATATATTTATGGTGGGAGATTTACAAAATAAATTCATAGAACATGATCTTTACTTAATATCCTTATGATTTTTGGCATAAAAGAAAAATCGATAATTATCTCTACATCAAAAATCATACTCAAATTTGAGTATGAAATATTACACATTAAGCTTTTGAGGAATGCTTTTTGTTATATGTATCTCTTAATTATCTTTTTAATGCATAACAGTACATGAGCTCCATAAAAAGCATAATGTATCAAATTTATTAAAAACCCTGCCGTTCAGAAGTTTGTGATCAGTATGTTTTTTTTTTTTAAAGAATACTCTTATATTCATCAAAGTTCCATTTATTTGATCAAAAATACAGAAAAACAAGTAATATTATGAAATATTATTGCAATTCATAATAACAGTTTTCTGTTTTAATATACTTTAAAATAGAATTTATTTCTGTGATGCAAAGCTGAATTTTCATCAGCCATTACTCCAGTCTTCAGTGTCACACGAGCCTTCAGAAATCATTCTAATATGCTGATTTATTATCAACGTTGGAAACAGTTGTGCTGCTTAATTTTATTTTTAAACCTTTGATACTTTTTTCAGCATTCATTGATGAATAAAAAGTTAAAAGGAACAGCATATATTTAAGATAGAAATCTTTTCTAACAATATAAGTCTTTACTATCACTTTTTATCAATTTAACACAACAATTTCTATTTTAAATAAATGTTGTTTTATTCTTCAAAGAATCCTATAACCATATCACATTTAAAAATAAATAAATAAATAAATAAAAAGCAGTACAACTGTTTCCAACACTGATAAAAAAATCAGCATATTAGAATGATTTCTGAAGGATCATATGACACTAAAATGACTAATGATGCTGAAAATTCAGCTTTGCATCACAGGAATAAATTCTATTTTAAAGTATATTAAAATAGAAAACCACTATTTTAAATTGCAATAATATTTCACAACATTACTGTTTTTTTCTGCATTTTTAGTCAAATAAACACAGCTTTGATGAGCATAAAAGTCTTCTTTTAAAAACATTAAAAATCGTACTGATTTTAAACTTTTTTCAGACTATTGTGTCATATATCAAGTTTACATGGTTAAACTGGCTGCTGATACAGATCTTACCGGATAAGTTGATGTTGAACATATTTTGTGTCTCTCCAGCACTGTAGCTTTGATTCTGTGCTAGCTGTTCCTTGCTTTCTGCAGCTTCACAGTTAAGATCTGACACTCTACTGCCACCTAGAGGCTCTTTTTGAAGCACTCCAAGCTGCACAAAGGATAAACAGTTGAACATAAGTCAGTCAGAACCGCAGAGGCTCTGCACAGCATCAAACCATACAGCCAAGACATGTTCAATATAAAATGATGATTCATGAAATAAACAATGTACCTGCTGGGAAAGGGCCTTTGCCTGGCTAGGGGTAAGATGTAAGCCAACATACGATTCCTGTAACCAAAAAATAATGTTTATTTTTGTAACTATAATCATTAAGTCTGGCTTAGATGTGCTAATGCAAACAGGGCTCACCTTGTTCAGTTCAAAACCTTTATCCTGTAAATCTGGATTTGCTCCAGTTACTTCACTTTCCTTATAATGAGGGACCTTTGATTCCTTTCCTTGAGTCTCGTGGACAGCGACCTTAGATAGTGGTTTTGTTTCTTCTGGCATCTGCATACAGTGTCTGCGTTTCATTTGTGCATGTTGCAAGCTACGTGGGCCTGTTATATCTTTCCAGTTTTTCTCTTGACCTGGTGATGGGAAAGTTATAGGTTGATGTAGCTGCTGATTTTGGTACTGGCCCTCTTGGCATGGCATCTGCCACTGACTCTGACACTGGTACTGCTCCTCAGGCATCTGATGAGGCTGGAACTGTGTGTACAGTTGTTGTTGATGTTGTTGTTGTTGATGTTGTTGTTGTTGTTGTTGTTGTTGTTGTTGCTGCTGGGTAAGTGCTTGCAGAGAAATATGTGGTTGGTGAGTTTGGGAAGGATACAGTAACTGCTGATGATATTTAGCGTGTGGCTGTGAAGGATGGTGCAGGGGCCGACTGTGTTTGTGAGCGTGGTGTTGTTGTGTCTGAGTATGTGGTTGTTGATGTTGTGACTGGTGCTCATCTTGACTCCATTGTTCCATCTCTGGGATTGACTGATGCTGTGCTTCTGGCTGGAAATACTGGCGCATTGGCTGATGGGACAGTGGAGGAGCAGATCTGAGGTGTTGAGAGCAGGGATATGCTGGTGGCTTTGTGTCCTTATGAACTTTGTTAGGGTTGAGGAGAGAAGCCTGTGTGAAATATTCAGTGTATATTAGAAACTGAACAATATCAAACAAGTAATAAAATCAGAAATTATGACCAGGAAGAAAGTTGATTTAGGGTATCTGCACTTTTGCATGCCCTTTTAATGCCAATCAAGAAAATCGTATTGACAAACTACAGCATTTAAAGCAGTTTTATTAACTAAAACTAAAATAAATAAAAAAATTTATATATTAAAAAATATATTAAATATTAGATGCATAATAATGAAAAAAAAAGAAATGAAAACGTTGCCTTGCTAAGTCTAAAACTGAAATAAAAATAAATTAATAACAATTTAAAAAAAAAAGAAAACACAGCTAGTGTGTCTGTGTGTGTATTATATAAAAATCACAAGAATATAAAATATTAAAATAATTATTATATATATTTGAATTAGCTTTTATTTTTTATAACAGATATTAAATATTAAAAATAACCTTAATAAATATTATAAATATAAATAAATATTAAACAATATTAAACAATATATTCATAAAATAATAATAATAATAAAGAAATTAAAATAAAAATAAAAATTAGAAATGAAAATGTTGCCTTAGTAAGTTACTAAAACTGAATATATTAATGCTAAATAGAAATATTAAAAAACAGCTATTTTTAACACAAATATGTGTGTGTGTACAATATAAATATATATATAACAGAATTTTTATATAATATAAAATATTAAAAATCACATTTAGCAATTTAAATAAAGCTAAAAAATAAAATATTAGATCAATAACAATAAAATAATATTAGATAATATCTGATTGTTGTCTTGATACTAAAACTGAAATAAAAATAAAATAATGCTAAATAGAAATATTAAAAAACAACTATAACTAAAAAGAACTCTGAAAATAAAAAATTAAATATAAATTCAAATATCTATAATAATTATTTAAATATTTCATATTCTTCTGCCTTATTGTTATATTACATTACATATATTAAATTACTTTATATTGAAATTTAAACTTAAAAAAAAAACGATAATTAGCGACAAATTAACGATAATCAGAAATATTAAAAAACAAACTAAAATGAAAACTGAAAATGAAAAAATAAAAGCTGATTCAAATATATATAATAATTATTTATATATTTAGTATTTTTTCTGCCTTCTTTTGTTGCGTCATGAATCATTATATATAGTAAATGACTTTATACTAGAACTAAAGGAATCTGCGGAAACCCTTTTTGCAAACATGATTACCAAAAATGTTCATATCTTGCCTGGGATACAGAAGACATGGTTGGAGACACTGTGGGTGAGAACTGCTTTGGATGCTGCCAGCGGGACTCTCCACCATTGGGCACAATGAGTGGGCTGAGCTGGGTTCTCTTGCGGGACGTAGTGGCATGGGTGTGGCCAGTTACACGTGGAGAACCAGACAGAGAAGACGAGGAGCAAGAGCGAGATCCGCCGATTCCACTGCTGTGGCTGCAGCGGCTGGCAGACGATTGGATGGACTGGTTACTCAGTGAAGAGCTGCTAAGGGAGGACTGCAGGGACTGGTTGCTGAGCGATGACTGCAGGGAAGAGTTGCTAAGTGACAGGCGCAAAGAAGCGGAGCTGAGAGAGCTGGGCAGGGAGTGGCTGCTCAGACAGGTCTGGATGTTAGGATTGCTGAGTGAAGACTGGAGCAAAGGGTTACTTAAAGATGCCTGAAGAGATGATGACAGACCTAAAAAAATGAAATTGGAAACTTTACTATTACAAAATGCTAAAACATTTTGAATTCCAGATTTTAAGTGTGTTCTTAGACATTTCAAGTGTGCTGTATAATACAAACTAGTTTTACACAATATTCATTCAAAATCACAAATATTGGCAAATTTTTCTTGGTCTGGTCCATATATTTGTCATTTACCGATTTTTCTAAGCATTTTGCATTGATGCAAGGCTTTTCAAACTGGGGCCAAGGGCAGTGTTATTTTGGTATTATAAATATATATAATTACATGTTATTAATTAAATTTATTACTACTTAAATAAACTTTTACCTTTATGTTAAGGTTTTATATATATATATATATATATATATATATGCCTATAACAATAAGGCAGAAGAATATGAAATATTTAAATAATTATTATAGATATTTGAATTTATATTTAATTTTTTATTTTCAGAGTTCTTTTTAGTTATAGTTGTTTTTTAATATTTCTATTTAGCATTATTTTATTTTTATTTCAGTTTTATGTATATATATATATATATATATATATATTTATTTTTTATTTTTTTAGGATTTATATTATATTATATTAAGTTTTATTTTTTTAGTTTGCTTTATGGAGGACCAAACCTGCAAAAAATTTAAAATTAGATAGATAGATCGATAGATAGATCGATAGATAGATAAACAAACAAATATAGTTCATTTTTAATAAAATTTAATCCTGAATTTATTTTTTTATTACGATTTTTCTTTAGGTATTATTCCCTGTATTTATTTTTATTATTTGTAACTTTTATTTACTTATTCTTTCATTTATTTTTGCATTTATTTAAATTATTTATTTATTTGTTTTTATTTTTATATTCATGCGTTTATTTGTTTTTTAATACTTATTTATTTCCACATTTATTATTTTTTTAATGATTTATTTATTAATTTGTTTCTTATTACTTTTCCGTGTTCAACATGGAAATGAGGGAGGCGGTCCTTGCCTAGTAATTTTGGTATGTGATTTTGTCATTTTTATTAATTTTTAAATTTCTTTTTAGCTTTAATTAGTTTATTTTTCTGTTTTAGTTTTAGCAATTTTAGTACTTAAACATTTATTTCAGGCAGTTGACAAGGCAACATTTCTAATTCTCATTCCAGTTTTTAAGGTTAAGTTTTATTGAATAATTACATTTTATTTATTTATTTATTTTATTATATTTAATTTATTTCATTTTAATTTCAATTGACAAAAATGTTATTAGTTTTAGGTAACAATAACAACACTGGTGCAGAAACTGCAAGATGACTGTCAAGTTAATATTAAAATTTGCAGCCGAATTGTGTAAAAACATTTTTACATGTATTATGTATTATATTATCGTCAACTAAACTTTAAACTAAAAAATTGTTTTATTATTTGCAAATAAAAAGAAGAAGTTTCTTTTTTTCTCACAGTACAAACGTATCTTTATACATGAAAATACACAGCTGCTTTTTATATATATATATATATATATATATATATATATATATATATATATATATTATAGGATGGAAAGTCCACTGGAAAGTGATTATCATATTTGGGGGTCCTAGGCATCAAAAAGTGAAAACTCTTCTGCATTAGTATATTTCAAACAATGGCAGATTCTGAAACATACCTGGTAAGTTAAAGTCAGCCATAATGTTGGGGTGCATCGAAATGTTGTTCAGTTGTTCTGCACCGCTGTGAGGCTCTGAATCCTGGCCTACAGGAAGAGGAGAAGGCAGGTGTAGACTGGAGAGGTCTGGAAGAGAGCCGCTCGTACTGAGGGCTGATGGGACAGGGAGGGACGACAACTGCTGATCGGGCAATGGGAAGTTGCTGGAGAGAAAGCAAATAAAGATTGTTTAAAGGATAAAAACTGAGACAGCTTAATGACTATGACTGAAAAGGAACTTACTGAACAACAGCTGTTTCACATCCTGATGTTGCTATTGAGGATAACTATGAAAGAAGACACAATTGAGATTATGAGCCTTGCTTTACCAAATAAAGTGTTTAAAGGGATAGTTCACCCAAAAATGAAAATTAACCCATGATTTGCTCACCCTCAAGCCATCCAAAGTGAGATTGTTAAGTCCAATTAAGCGAAGCCATCCATCATAAAAAACTCCACATGACTCCAGGGGGTTAATAAAGGCCTTCTGAAGTCATTTGATGCATTAGTGTAAGAAAAATATCCATATTTAAAACATTTTTAATTGTAATCTTTAGCTTCCGCTAACTGTCATACGCGCAGACGTAGGTAACAAAAGTGGAAGTAACAAATTAAAAGTACAAAATAAGGATTTGTCATGAAAAATGTCAGAGAATAGACTGGTTTTCCATTGCTGTAAACAAAACTCAGTTCTTGCAACCCTAGCATATTCTCAACAGATCTCACACCGCCTACGTCCAACATTCATCCGCTAGAACGCCACTTTCTCATGAAATCACATATGACAGATAGTGAAAGCTAGAGATTACGGTTTATCAGTTTTTTTTTTTAAACAAACACATCAAATCTTTTCAGAAGGCCTTTATTAACCTCCGGAGCCATGTTGAGTATTTTATTATGACAGGTCGATGGACTTTATGGACTTTAAAGAAATCAACAGCCATTCACTCCCATTATAAAGCTTGGAAGAGCCAAGACTTTTTTTTTAGTAGTTTTTAACACCTTGGATGTCATATACACCTATGGCTTGAGGGTGAGTAAATGGGTGAACTATCCCTTTACCAACAATTTATTACTACAATATAGATAAAGCAGAATAAATACCTTCTTCAGTTTGGGAGATTGTGTCTCCTCTTGAATATTTTCTTCAATTAGTGGTGCTGGATGTGCAAACCCTTAAAGAATCAGTTTAATTTAAAATAAGCAAGTCATTTAAGACAAAATACCAAATGTTCATATTATCTTATTATCTGAAACAATCTTATCAACATGTAAAGTTTACTGACTGATTTGCAGTTCATAAACTTTATGACTGCACTTACACTACCTTTCAAACGTTTGGGTTTTGTAAACATTTTTCTACCAAATCATTGATTTGATAAATACAGAAAAATAAAAGCAAAGTACAGTAAAAATTTGGAAATATTATTACAAATGAACTGTTTTAATTTAAACATATTTTAAAATGCATTTATGCCTATTTATTAAAATGCAGCATTACAACAGTTAAACTCACCATGGTGTCTGGATTGGGGGTTCAGGGTTTGGACAGATTTCGGGTGGCCATGCAACTGGGTGTTTCGCACACTGGTGTGGAGGGCTGAGTCTGAGTTGGTTCTGTGAGGATAAACAGAATTAGAAAGGAATGGGTGAAACCTGATTCCCTAAACCTTGCAGAATAAGAATGCTCATCCCATAATTAGGAAGATCAATGGGTTTAATGAATACAATGGTTGTATATGCACAAGAGCTGATCTTGGATCAGCAGTCTGAACACTCATGAGTTCTGATTACCTATTAAGAGCTGTCAGAGGAAGACGGACCATCTGGCTCTTCTCAGTGGCAGAACAACTGGACCAGTTTCTGGTGAACATAAGCAACATTTCATTAAAGTACTGGCACAAACGAAAGCTCAGTGAGTTCAACATTACATCTGATGGTGACTTTATTATGTAAATGACATGATTGTTTAGCACCTAAATGAAATGTGGTGATTGTGGTCCACTTTATAATCGTACCTTCTCCAGGTTGGACCTCGAGGAGGAGAAAGGTGGGTAGAGAGATAGGGAGCACTATCAAACTGTAAAATGAAGTTAAGGCTTCAACCAACAAATTTTCATGAATTCTACAACTGTTCATGATTACTGTGTAAGCATTTTAAATCATTATTAGTGTTCAAAATTTTAGGGTTAGTAAGATTTTTTATTTTTTTTTGAAAGATGTCTAGCTATTGCTCACCAAGACTGCATTTATTTTTTTGAAAACATGGTTAGAACAGTAATATTGTGAAATTTCACTACAAGTTTTCTATTTTAATATATTTCAAAATGTAATTGATTTCCTGTGGTTGCAAAGCTGAATTTTCAGCAGCTATTACTCCAGTCTCCAGTGTTGATTTGGTGTTCAAGAAACATTTCTTCTTATTATCAATGTTAATCAATATAAAAAGTCATGCTGCTTAATATTTTTGTGGAAACTGATATTTTTTTTTAGGATTATTTGATCAACAGAAGGCTGAAATACGCTGGATTTAATTGAAATATAAATCTTTTGTAATATTCTAGATGTCTTTACAGATCACAGAAATTGTTGAGTTAAAGCATTAATTTCTGTGTAAAAAAAAAAATCATACTAACCCCAAATCAAATTGATCAGTAATATACCTACTAGTGTACCAGTGGTTCCAAAAAAATTACAATGCAGTTAAATGAAAAGCATAAAGCATAACAAGAAAAAATATATATTCACTGCAGATATTTGCATGTCTTTTTCTGCCCTGCAAATCATAAATTTTAAACACTAAACAGCTGTTTTTTGTATGCAATCACTGTTTAAGCACACATTTATTTTCATTTATTAATCAACACCAGTTATCAATTATATAGATTAGAGTTGTGGAGTTGGAATAATTAGGGCTGCACAATTAATTAAATTTCTACTCGTGATTACAATTACAGATGCCACAATTATGTGTTATGTTTGAATTATGTTCAAAGGCACAATTAAAAAAAAAATCCACTTACATTATTCTGCTTTCTTAAGATGTGTGTGTGTGTGTGAGAGAGAGAGAGTGTGTATTTTTCCTACAGGTTATCTTATTTGTTTCCTACAGGTTTTTTCTCATTGTTTTCACTTTTAATTTTTACTTTTTTATATTTAAAGAAACAACTATATATAAAAATGCGGTTGCTTTAAACAGTGGTATAAAGCTATTCAAAACATAATTTAATGTAAATTGCGATAATCGTAATTAATACTTGCAATTACAAATTCAAGGGAATAATCGTCAATTATGATTTCTGTCACAATCGTGCAGCCCTAGCAACAATCCTTTCATACTACTATAAACATGAATCTGTAAGACTATCAGCTTTTTCTAAAGTGGGGATACGTGTCTCCTGTGCAGTCTGCCAAGAGGAGTGGGCTGGACGTCTCTGTACTCTTCATCTGCCTCTAGGAGCTGCTGGGTGAGATAACTTGGGTACTGTAGATAGAAGAAAAGCAAAGCAAATCAAATTCATTCTAACAAAAAGTCTCCTTTATTTAAAAGAATAGGATAATACTACTCAATAACAATCAAAATCCCACACCTGGGTCTCTGTGGAGCATCTTGAGATCTGATTGACGTTTGGCAGCGACCCTCCATAGTACGGGACCATGTCTCTGGTTTGCCGTATCCTCTCAGCCTGAACCTGAGGAAAACAATAATAGCTATCCAACACTGACTTACACACAAATCTCATCTCACTCTTTCCCAGACTGCTTTTCCCTCAGGGAAACAAATGCCTGTTGCATCATAATGTAAAACAGACATTGTACCTGGGATTTACAGATCCCTCATTCTGCAGCACTGATGTGAAACAGACTCTAGATGAGTGACTGGCAAAGCTATTTATGTGCGTTGACATAATCCATGTGGACCTGCTGAATCACAAGTCCATATACAGATGGTAAAAGTTCTATTTAATCCCAACACATTTATGACGTACCTCTGATTAAAAAAAAAAAAACATATAAAAAACATAAATAATAGTATTTTCATGTGAGCATCTTATTAAACAGCTGTTGTATAGAGTTACATGGCCAGAACTGTTTAATTCAGATGTCTGAAAAAAAAAAAAGATAATTCAGTTACAAGTACCATATTTAGTACATATACTATTTTTAAGGGTCTATGAAGAATGTGGTCCCATACAAGTCATGATCACATGTAAACAGAGCCCTATTTTAATAAGTAACTAATTGATTCACATTATGCAATTGCAGAGCTTCAAGATTATATCAAACCATTATTTGTAGATTATTATTTCTTTATTCTTTGCAGCTTTCCTTTGGATCTTATGGAGCAAATCAGTAGTTAAAGTTCTGTCCAGTTATAAAATACACACTTTTATTGATATTATTTTTTTAGTAACGGCTTGCACGAGTGAATACACATGCTGGAGAAAACGGGGTTGATATGTAGCAAGTGAGCCATTCGCTAACTGTTTTCAGTGTTTATTACAAAGTTTTGTTTACGTTTATTGGTTTTTTGTTTCTGACATCGCACTTCTCAAGAAAAGCCAATAGCTGTACCCAAAGCTGTCCAGTTGTCTGGAATCAATAAAACAGACAATAATAAGGCAAATAACATTTGAAAGTTTTAGCACTCCCTTCCGCTTCGAACACATATAACGGGAAACTCCAGGTCAAATGTATGACAACTGTCGTAAATAAGTCTGACATATCCTGTATTGTGTTAGACTCACCCTGATGGAAGTAACGTCCATCATAACCTCTCGGAAAGCGGCTGTGTCTTCAGCCTGTCGCTGATTGTGCAGGGCGATTTTCTCGCTGAATTTACGCGGATTGCAGCTTCCAGGCGCTGGTCCTGCTCCGGGCCCCTGCCCGTGCCCTATTTCCCCGAGGCCAGCACCTGACAAATGCATTATTCCGTCAAATAAGAGAAAGTAAGCTGCCTGACACGGCCAGAGTTCGATAAGTGACCCAAGAAAGCAAGACTTTTGACAACGGTGAGCAGTGCATTGTGGGTAATGTAGTCCTGAACGCTGTAGTAAACATCGTTGCCAAGCTCATTCGTTATCTGTAAAGTGCACACGCCCAACTACTGTCGAGAAGGAAAAAAACAACTCTGGTATTTTGGGAAACGTAGTTTATGGCCAATTGTAACAACTACTATGCGGACAGCTTGCATTTTTGTCGCATTAAAAAAAAATTTAAAAAATTTGAAACACTAGTATTGAAATGAAAAGTTTATAAAAAATATACACTATAAAGCTATTTAAGTATAAAGTATAGTATAGTATAAAGCTATTCAAGTATAAAGCTATTCAAAACATAAATCAAGCTTGATATTTTTGTTACATTAATATATCAACATATGAACGATATGAAATTTTATTTCTTATTTTAATTCCTCCCTCAAAACATGTTTTTTTTATATATATATTATATATATATATATATACAAATTATTTAATCACGATTTCAAACTTCTTTTTGATATACTGATGAAAAATCTAAAATTTTCGAAGGAAGGACTACAAACGATTCGTCATAAAACTACAACTCCCACGTGACCGTCTTCCAGTGACGTCTTTTCGAAAGTCTGTGCATTTACTTCCGTTACGCTTAAGCGGCTGCTAACAGAACATGTCTGAAAAAAACATGGAGGAGAAAGTTGCTACAAACAGTAAAAATGTGTCTCTGCCTATGTCGAGGGTGCGATTAATCATGAAAAGTTCTCCTGATGTGTCTTGTATTAACCAGGACGCTCTTTTCTTGACAACAAAAGCAACGGTAATTTGATATGTTATTAATCAGTGGGCAGTTGCCAGGTTATCTGCTTTATTTAGTTACTTTAGTTGAAAAGGTGTTTTGGTTTTATTCACTAAAAACATCTGGGATGTCAGCTTTTTTATTTCTCAAAAATAATAGCAAAACGAAAGTGCATAGTTTTAATAGTTCTTTTTGTTTATTTAAAAACAAGATAGTCACACTCACACGTCTCCGACAGTATTTTTGTAACTTACATCACTGGCTTATAATTATATGAATGTGTGACTTTTTCATCATTTCCGTATAGGAGCTTTTTGTCCAGCACTTGGCTTTGTCCTCATATAAAAATGGTTCAGGTAAAGACACAAACACATTGTCATACAGTGATCTGGCCAATGCAGCAGAGGAGACGGAAACATTTCAGTTTTTAACTGGTGAGTCCTGGTCATTTGTGATGATGACAAACACTATTCGAACTAAATCAACTGGTGTGTAAACAGTTTTGTCTTTTCTATTTTTAGATATCCTTCCTAAGAAAATCTTGGCCAGAGACTATCTGAAGTCACTGGAAGAAATGGAAAAAGACGATGACAACCTGTAGTGATATATAGCCAGTCGGAGGAAATCACTGTGAACTGGTCCTGACCACTTCCTCACTAAAACAGCTGATAAAAATCATAGGACATTATCTTACAAACCAGGACATTTCACCCAAAGAGTTGTACTTCTACACCTCTGTTGTTTCAGAGAAGTAATGTACATGTTTTTACTTAGTAGCCTGTATGTTTTAGCACCCACTTACACTATGCTGTGTGTCAAAATATCCAGCAGCCACTGCAGATTCACAACTGAAGCACTGTGAGAACCAGAAACCAGGATATATGGTGCTTTGTCATGCATAGTTGGTGTTTTATTACGGTGCGACACCATGATTTGTATGTTTTGGGACGTTCCAAACATCTATACAGTCCATTCCATTCAATCAGACCTTGCTTATATGTCTTCACATTAAACAAATGTTTTTCTCAGGGTTTAAAATGTATTTTAGAAGTATATTTCATGGCCATGCTTTAACATTTTAACCACTGATGATAAAAATGCATTGATTAATACTTGACTCTGAACTGCAGCTGAAAGTTTATATAGTGTACTGTATAGTTTTTAAATGCTTGAACAGTTTGTTTGTTTGTATTTGAATAAATACATTTGCTGATTGTGTTCACTATAATCTTGTTTTTAATATGGTGATCAGAATCTGACATGCAAAAACATTTAAAAGTGAACTGTTGTTTTATATCAACAATATCAAATGCAGTATAAAATAGTTGTACATGACATTTTTAGGGAACAGTCTATAGTCTGGAGGTATAAAAATAGATTTTATTGCCGGTACCTAATATTTATCCCATTTACTTAATAGAGTGGAAAACATGAGGAAAATACGTACCAAAAGAGAACTACAGGCTGCTGTTGGCATGCAATATATGGTTATACAAATCTTAAAAACATGCATTATATAATTTTTTACATGTGTAGGTTGTGCTGCTCAAATTAAATTACTGGGGAAGTAGTTTGGCCAGTCGAAGTTGCATAGTGTTCAAAGACCTCTCCAGATTGGCAAGATGTTTCTCTAGGAGTGCTGCTACTTGCTCCTTTTTAGCAATGGAGTCTTTCGTGTTTTCCATTCGCTCCTTCAGACTGAAAGAAAGAGAAAAAAATTGATTGTGTTTCAAAATGTACTGATTTTGATTTAGAAGAAAACAACCTGCGTTGACATTTTGCAATCATATGCCGCCTTTCCACTATCTCTGACAGAGTGCAACAGTCAGATTCCTGAAAGTAAGTTTTCTCAACAGAGGAATGGATTGATAACTTATAAACTTTTAAAGATGGTTTATGCTCTTGAAGAAGCTGTCAGCCTGCATTGTTTCAATTTAATTTTATTGGTTGAATTCTTGATGGAAAAATTACAGTACCAATGATTCTGCGAGGAAATCTCCACCAATCTAAAAAAAAAAAAGGTAACACCTTAGTGCCCCACTCCCAAAAATACAATGTCCCTACACTCACAAACTACTAGCAGGACTTTCAACTGGGTCATTCCATGAAATCTGTGCCTTTTGCCCTTGGAAAAAAATGAAAAATAAAATAAGTTTATTTCATATGTTTAAATATCTATGAAATGAAGACACCTTAAAATGACAAAACATATATTGTGCAATCTCAGGCTAATGTAGTTTATTATTTTAGGACTATTTTTCTACCTCATGTTTTGGTATTTTTTGTCAAACCTGTTACCGAAACAAGCATTACCACTGTAAAAAAAAGAATTTGTTACCCGGCTGCCTTAAAATGTTAAGTTCAGTCAACTAAAAAAAAAAGTTTATTCAACTTGAAATGTTAAGTTATACTAAGTGACAACTTAGATATTTGAGTTCAGTCAACTTAAAATTTTAAGGCAGCAACATTTCAGGTTGACTAAACTTATTTGAGTTGACTGAACTTAAAAATTTAGGGCAGCAGGGTAACAAGTTATTTTAAGCTGACTCAACAAATTGTGTTTTTTGTTTTTTACAGCGTAGATACTATAATTTAATTAACTCATATGCCACTGAATGATATGCATTAGCTCAATAATATACTAAGGGTGACCTTTAAAATGTTTGAATTTCACACAGACAATCTTTAAAAACAGCGTCAAACCTAATCAGTGTCATCCCCGTTACTCTAAAAAGTAACAGGTTTGACGATGTCAAACAAATTTGCTGATTGCTAGCTAATAGTACATATTGCACATTTAATAGTACACATATTGCACATTTTGAAAGGATTTTACTTGTGGATACTGACTATATTAAATGTAATAAATAGTTGTTTAAATTTACACTTTTAAAAATGGTAACAGGATTGACATTTTTCACGCCTCATAAATCATCAAAAATAGAACATTATAGAGGAGTGAAAGAAACATGCTTATGATATAAGTGACTTGAATGCACATTATTTTACAAGGGTTTTTTGATTAGGGTAACAGGGCTGAGATGAAATCAGGGTCTGGTTTCCGGTCCCATCCAGCTATTTTTAGCTGTACAAAACAGCTTGTTTTGCTGCTTGATATTGCAAAGTGGTGTATCTTACCATATTATTTTAATGTATTATCTTAATTATGAACACACTGGTTTGTAGTGGAAACAGTTTTACCATTTACTGCGCTTTGTTATTCTTCTCGTAATTCTCGCACATTCAGGAAACGGCTTACTTCCACATTTAAAAATAAGGTGGATAGTAATTGTAGTTCTTTAAGGTCATGTATCTTATTTTTTGATCTAATTTCCAAACACTTCTTTACTTCAAATCATAGTTGTAGTGTTCATAACTCACAGCTGGTTGGTTTGGCTCATAGCTTATAACTTTTAACAAAACTGAAAATAAATAAAAACTAAATCCTTTGGAAAAATACTCTTGGAAACAAAGCCACTGAACAAGTGGGCATGTATTATGTTTATTTTTATTCACTCTATTTGTCGCATTTCATCCTATAGTGGCAGTCGTGCAAAACCTTCAGTTTAGTCATGAAGGAGACATTACCCTCCATCATAATAAAATTAATGAATAATAAAAGTATGAATATATCCACTAGGGGTGTAATGGTACACAGAAGTCATGGTGCAGTATGTACCTTGGTTTTGGGGTCACGGTTTGAATTCTGTACAGGAGGCAATGTATTTTTTTCATTTATTTTCAACAGACAGTAGTGCTACCTACATGTAACATGACCAGTTGTTTTTTATTTGATTTAGATTGTATCATTTCAAGAATCAAAGCAAAAACAGAATGTTCTGACTTGAGATGACTTTACAGAAACAGCAGACAGACTGAATGAAAATGCAGATTTATTCTCTGACAGCAGGTGGCGCTTATGGAACAGCAGCGATACAGCATTTTCTTAGTTATTGCTGTAAACAAAGCAGCTACGTTTATAAACACTGCTTTACCTCCAAGGTAAGAGGAAAAGAAGAAACATTTCGGTCAGTTCCTTTCAGACATACATTCGTATAAACCCAGTTGTGACTAGATGGGATGCATAGATCATCTCTTCTTCTGCTCTTTCCTGGTGTGACCGTTAATGTTACATTGTGCCCCCTTCTGGATTGATCGCCTATGACACATGTACTGTTACACCCCTAATATCCACACTGCCAATATGTTTAAAATATTCATAATGGCCCATTTCACAGAAATAGTGTTTACACATTAACGTTTTAGTGCAAACATATGTGACCCTGGACCACAAAACCAGTCTTAAGTAGTATATTCGTAGCAATAGCCACCAATACATTTTATGGGTCAAAATTATCAATTTTTATTTTAAGCCAAAAATCATTAAGATATTAAAAAAATATTATGTTCTATGAGTATATTTTGTAAATTTCCTACCGTAAATATATCAAAACTTAATTTTTGATTAGTAATATGCATTGCTAAGAACTTTATTTTACAACTTTAAAGGTGATTTTCTCAATATTTTGATTTTTTTGCACCCTCAGATTCCAGATTTTTAAATAGTTGTATCACTGGCACATATTGTCCTATTATAACAAACCATACGTCAATGGAAAGCTTGTTTATTCAAGTTGTTTATTCAAGCTTGTATATTATTAATGTATAAAACTCAATTTAAAGAAGCCTTATGACTGGTTTTGTGGTCCAGGGTCACATACTGTTAATTCTCAAATTTTGCTCATAGTTTTAACTCTAGTCACAAAGTTTAAATATTTCAGTGTACCCGAATTTCAAATGGGTCTGAAAATTCCATATATGTTCAGAATTCCATGCAGCTTCCATACTGTTCACCATCAGATGTGAATGACTTTCTGGTCAGTCATTTGTTGGAGATAATGAAAAGGCGACTTTATATTAAAATTCTGCTGAATCTTCCATAAAAACATTCCAAATCATTCAATTACCTTGAGAAGGTATAATGCTCTTTCCCCTCCTTCCTCTTCTCATCCAAATCCACGAACACCTTCTGCATTGTATCAGCAGTCTGGGCCACAGCGAGATGGTCAGCCTGGACGCCTTGCAAGTTCTCCCTGGCCTGTTGATCATAGGACGCCCCCCCTTCCTCGAGACCACTAGATGTGGACACAGCCTGCAGTGCCGCCCTGTTCTGCAGCACGAGAAGACGTGATTTCTCAAACTCCTCTGGGCCTGCTATATCATCCCAGCACACAGGGGAGGATGGAGGCAGCCAGAAGCGCTGAGTGCAGTTGGCCGGTCTGCCGGGCGTCTCTCTGACAAATGGACTGTCAGCTGGAAAACTGTTTAGGAGTTCTTGTAATCCAGAACCCCAGTCCCAGTCCCGTTCTGAATCCTCCAGCTCAAGCTCTGTCACTATGCTGTCCGCCGGGTACCGGACAAACAGCAGGAAAAGGCACCAGGACAAACAGGTCCTTCTCATTCTGTCCTGGAGCAACAGCATACTGATGATATTAGACAGACAATAAACAGTATTGAAAGAATTAAGTGTCCTTGCACCATGTGAGCTTAGTATATCAAACCCATATTTCTTTTACACATGTAAAAGGATCTCAATACAATGCTAAAAGGGGTCATGACATGAGAAATCAAATTTGCCTTTGTTACATTAAAACATCCTGCATTTTAAGTTTCATAGCTTAAAATGTCATCCTCATTAAAAACAAGGCATTTATTTAATTAAGCTCCAAAATAGCTTATTTGGTTCTGAGGTGCAAGATGACGTTACCCAGGCACAAACTTTTGCATAAACACTGCCTCCAGAGCAAGACATCGACGAATAGTCATTTTCTCACCATAGGCTCCGCCCACTGGTGTCCAGTCACTTTACGGCTGACATGCTGAAAACGAGTGTTGCATCGTGTCAAAAGTAAAAAGAAATTACAATCACTGCCGCTTGTCTACACTGGATACAGTATAGAGGTGCGTTTGCTTTCTGACACAGTCCACATGCTTGAATCTGTCAGTAGGACAAATCGAGTAAAAAAAAAAACGTTGCTTTGACGCGTTTGGTTTAAACAGCTCGTTCGTGTCTTTGTACAGATATCAGAGGTATTTCAGCATAAGGAATAAGTGGGTAGTTTATTTTTAATGGCATCCCAGATCATGTCTGAGGATTGTTCGAAACAGGTTGTTTTGTAAACGAAACAGTGTCATGGAAAATTCATAAAGAGACATTTGTTGAAAGATGCAGCGGTACTGACTACAGCTGCATCACAAACGGTAAGTAAATGATTTCATAATGCTTTGTCTGGAAATGACGTTTTATTTTGATCATCTCACCAATCAATTCCAAAACCGTCCTATATCGCTGTGTTACCTTTTTTGTTAAGGTTGTTTGATCTTCTTTGCATGTTCACTTTGCAAAGACTGGGTCTGTACTTCTGCAGCGATGTAGGATGATTTTAAAACGATATGATCTGAGTTTTTCGACATTCCTAACTGTCTTGAGCCAGAATACACAGAGTTCAGGCAGAGAAAGGCAAGATGAGTGTTTGAAATTAAAAAGTATTTAAATTGTATTTTTTTAAATGAAGAAAAAAAAAGATGATCGTTTCGCTAGATAAGACTCTTCTTCCTTGGCTGGGATTGTTTACAACCACATTTGGGATCATTTGAAGCCACATTTCAACTGCATTTTGGAAGTTCAAACTCGGGGCACCATAGAAGTCCATTATATGGAGAAAAATCCTGAAACGTTTTTCTCAAAAACGACTGAGGAAAGACAGACATGAACATCTTGGATGACAAGGGGGTGAGTACATTATCTGTAAAGTGTTGTTCTGGAAGTGGACTTCTCCTTTAAAGGACCCACCCCTTGAAAAAGGATAATCAGAATGAGGGTTGAAAATAATCATTTTTCCACATTTACTTATTTTATTATTATTTTGTGTGTGTGTGCAAAAAACTTTATTAACATTACAAGTAAATCTCAAGGAACATATTTAAATAATAAAAAAATACATGTCATGACCCCTTTAATAAAGAAAGATAAAAATAAACATTTTTTGGTCACAACCTTGAGGTTATTATTATCTTTGTCTGGCATTGTGCACAATGTTTGTGAAATATTTAGAATCTTAAATTATTTGGATTATATGTATAGAGTAGTAGTTCTCAACCAAGTGGCCTCAGAAAACTGTCGTAAATTAAAAATCTTAATTAAAATACAAATACTGCCATTTCAAAAGGGGAGTCATTTGTTATAAACCCTGCTATCCACCTTATTTTTTAACAGATGTAAGCTTAATGGGTTAGACCTATAGGGAAATAATGAGAAGAACAGCAAACTGTTTGCACTACAAACCACATTACATACATACATTACATTAAAATAATATGATAAGACACACAACTTTGCAATATCAAGCAGCAAAAGCTGTTTCGTACAGCTAAAATAACCGGACAGATGAGGCCGGAAGTCAGACCCATAAAATTTCGGTAAAAATAAGGCGGATAGAGAATAATGTTGTCGTGTTTATTTATACATTTATTTTTTTTTTATTGCTTCTATTTAATACATTATTAAAGTGTAATTATGGTTATGGCATTCAGCAGGTGTAAAATCTATTAGAATAATATTCTTGTACAAGTTGTTTAACTGTACTGTTCTTGATGTTTTAATATTCTGACATCTGCGAAATGTACTACACCGTGTTTCCACCAACAAACAGACCTAAAAGGACCCTATGAATCGTTATCTTTAATTATTATAGCAATAAATTGCTCAATAATAATTGCTTTCAAATACATTTCTTCAACAATTCTCCCGATGGTCAGACAAAGAGGTTGGTCGAACCATTACTATTATGTAATTAAATTAAGTTGAGCTAGTCGTGATGCTCAAACAGATTAATTTTATAGTGCCAGAGAATTAAGGTAACACTTTTGGTGTAAATAAGACAAAACGTGCTTAGTTGCCTCTGTTCTGAAACACCACGTTTTATTAGTTAACTGTTCATAAACTTAATGTTATTGAAGAAAACATAAAATAAACTACTTTTTTTAATTTACGAATTAAAAATACACATACTAACTACTGACTTTACATTAGATTCAGTCGAATTCTGGCGCGGTTTATAAAACGTACCAAATGTCCTTTCCACTAAAACGCTTTATGAGGAAAAATTCCTTTAAAACGGCGTTTTTGCTTTTGAGCTCACAACAAAAGAAGCAAAAACATTTGACACCTTAAAATATTAAAACCATTCAAAAATTCAGATAAACTTACCTCAGACTATTGTAGACCAGAAGGCAGCAAAGGAGCTCGCGTGCTTCTCATAAATGAGCTATTGGAAAATCTGACTCGCTCTTCACAGCTCAACTCACAGCTCAGAGTTCATTTGTCTAGTTACTAGACTAGTTATTTTCACAAAACAACAACAATAATACACTTAATAAACAATGGGTGTTGTATATAAAAAGTGAGAGTGGAATAAAACAACGTCTGAGATGTGATCTTCCAGCGCCAGAGATTTGATCAGCTGGAAGAAAGGCCGCGTCTCAATACCTAGTGAGCTGCCTATCTAGACAGCATTTGGGCGCGGAACAACATACGTTCTACTGTATAACACTGCGCAGATGTGTAGTAGGTTTTGAGACACGACCGTTGTAAACTTTTTAAGCAGGGTTTCCCTGTCTATGAACGTGACTTTTTTTCCTTTTGATGTTGAAGGGGGAGAAGAGACGGAGTTTGAGTCATGGCGTTTATAAGAAAGGGAGGCAGTCACAACTTTGGAAGGAAGGAATGTTCTTAAAAACCCTGTCTTTTACTTATTCAAGCTAACTTCTACAACATAAAGAGTTTTGGACTGCAGTGTGAGAAGAGTAAACACCATTTTGGCCTCAGGCAACATTGTTTTGGGGTTTGTAAGAATCCACACAATCTGCGTTTACTTACAGATGGTTGTTTGGCGATCTCGAAAAACATAAGTGTAGAGGGTTTTTAAAGGCCAATATGATCTCAGCAAACAGGAATGGAAAAAAAGTTGGCAAAAGCAGCAAAGAGAACCAGACATTAGCACAGGCCAGCATATCCAAAAACATCAGAGCTACATGTTAAAAAAAGAAAATCAACATTAAAAACACAAGACGCAACAGTCAGAGGAAATTAAGTTTATTAAATGATGCAATACACAGTCAAGCGAAAGTGAGCTATATTAAATGATACGTTTTCACATTATGTCTTAGCAGGGTTTACAGCATATCTTGGTTTGTAATTTTACTTGTTTAAAAAAAAAAAGAAAAAAAAAAAAAGCTCACACTTTACATTACCAAGAAACAACAACAAGGAGCTTAGCAGTGAATGCGAACACATGAATTGAGAAAGATTTCATGACAGGAATGACAGCAAATTTAATTTGGCATGTTACAAAGGAGCAAACACAAGGTAAATGAAAGATAAATTGCTGATGTGAGAGGGAGGTTTGACACCAAAACGCAGTGCAAGAAAACCTTCGAACAGAAACTTTGGTCGCTTGGCTTTTCCATCAGCATGGACATGATTAAAAAATATATATATGTATAACAAAAATCAACTAGAGTGTCCTGGAGTTTCAACTGTTTGTAATAAAGGAAAAAAGGAGAAAAGAAAAAGATGATTGTCAACTTACAGAATACAAATTGGAGAATCAAAAAAAGCCATCTGTCAGTTCCAGGACACTCCTACATTCTCAGGAGGTAGTTTTATGGCAAAAACGTATGGCCTGATTTGTAGTGACTTGCATGTTGTGGTTAATAGTGCATATTTTAAGGCCAGATATTCTTTATTTCCCATCCGTAAATGCAGTTCTAAGGCTACATTAAGACACAGGTGAGGGGGATCGAGGACGAGAGGCAAAAGCAGATACAGCCCTTAATGGCGATACCTGAGTCAACTGTAACTTTTTAACTGCGAGACGTCACTACACATTTAATAGTCGTGATAAAGCTAAAGGCTCTGTAATATTCTACCATGTCAGTGAATGTGACTGAAAATCTGTCAGAATTGCATTCGATGTGCATCACTGCTAAACTTTTAAACAGCGGCTCATAATTCCAAAGGCGCTTGCACGGCTTGTGGGCGTCAAACCTCCCTATAGGGGAAATTGTTTGAAATGAGGTTCACAAAAGAACAATAAATGAAGTTTATGCAGCATTTATCAGGCTTATGAGGTACTTCACATCTATACACTTTATTTTCGAAGTCATATGGTTCCTTAGAATTCCTATTGTAGCAGAAAATACCTCGTCTTAAATAGTCTGTGTGCCCAATTACAACAGGGCATCCTTTAAAACTGCTTAGAAAGTGCAAAATACAAATACTGATCATTCTATGCAGCATTCACTCGAGGTTGCATGATAAATGTACAAATTATTCAATGTGGCGCTGAGTATCAAATCAAAAGGATAGTCCCTCGATCAGGGGTGGGAGAGTTTTAAAAAAAAGGCACACGTACACAACGAAAAAAAAAGAAACAACACGCTGGACGTTTTTAAGCTCATTGATGAAAAACAAGATTCTGAATGATTTCCATACAACCTTTTTGTACCTTAATATTTACCTCTCAAAAACTCAAATGCCAGTGTATTAGGACGCATCCTTAATCAGAGTCTGAGAGACATCGAATCAATTCCCTTCATAAAATGTAGCAAGGTAAATACAAAGTCTCGCATGACAATATTTAAATACAAATAGCTTATCGCAGACTCGCCGTGGAACTTTCAAATCAAACGGATCAGGATCTAATGAGTGCGAAACATCTTTATTGCAATACTGGATAGAAATCAAGTAAAGGAATCAAGTATAATGCTAGCACTCCAAAGACAGTAAAGCTCAACGATGAGTAAATTGCCATTTGACACAGATTGACAAGCTGCTTCGTAAGAAAATCTTGTCAGTTTCCTCCAAACATACATTAAACAGAGCAGTGGTCATTGGACACTTCTTGTCCAGTTTGTTATCCATAATATGGCACAATGCTAGTGACGGACATGGGGATGACACTGCCACAAACCAGATCAACTCAACTCAACTCAGTCCAGATCCTTAACTACAACTCAACCACCATGTTTTGGCAATTATCTTGGCCTGACTTGTTCTCCATAGACACAGCTCAATGGAAAATGATTTTAACGAACCTCTAAAAGCTGATGAGTATCTCTCACTACATTTTAAAAAGGGAAACTTTAAAAATTTATTTTGGTCCCCTGCAATTTTGTTACATGCTGAAACATCCCTCATGTTGATCCACCATACATTTAAAATCGGTTTAAAAAAAAAAAAAAAAAAAGAAAACGAAAGAAAACTAAACACTTAATACACAGTATAGGCTTGTGTTGTTTGGTCACAATTATTGTTCTTTGTCATGAGCACATATACATATAAGGGATATTTTAATGTTAGCACCTGACACTATTGAGGTAGTTTTTCAAAGTTGGTTTAAAAAGCCAGGTCATGATGAAGCTCTCAATTATTCCAATAAATCAGTCACAAGACCCCATTTCCAAGCTCCTATTTGAATAAATAACATATTAGCATGTAATGAACTAATGGAACTGTGCTCTTTTTTTTTTTTTTTTTTTTTTTTTTTAGGAATACTTTACGATATTTTTATCCCTCACAATTTTGGTCATCGATTACACTTAGAAGGGGAAATAATATCCTAAAAAGTGTTTTTAAACACTTGTATGCCATCACACCCTTAGCTGAACGGCAACTGACCTGTAATCTGACTAGATCGGTTTAGTTTGTGCACACAATGAACTGAGGCTCAGCAAGTACCACTGTCATGATTACGGGACCACCACAGAGAGTTTGCTGGTAAAGCAAAAGGGCTTCAAATTAAATGAATTTGGCTTATTGGGTTGTTACATGAACATGGGTGTTATAGTATAGCTCAGAAACCCTTTAACAGGTTAGAAATTCCAGCAAACATACATGGCAAAAAGCACTAAACACCAAAACGTTGCCTTATGTACACTTTTTACAGTACAGCACCACGAACGTCAGCGATATGAGGATCTTTGCGCCAGTGTGTATTCTGAATCAACTGCCCATATCTGTTAATTTAGTACATTACAACCATGACTGGTGAGATACAGTTGCATGGATAAAAGCCCAACGATTCAATGCTGCTTTGAATGTGTATGCATAAAACAAAGTGGAGCAAACAGATGAAAATAACATGGATGTGGTTTATAACCAGTATGCAGGTGTATGAAATACATTCAAACTGTTCGTTTGTATCCTTATGGTTTTAGCAGACCATAAGGTGGCGTATTTTAAACTCGCCACCTTAGGAATCAAAAAGCGAAGAGTACAGTAACAAAACTACCATGGTATGTAGAAAGAGGCTTACATTTCTGCTTCAGAACACTATAGTGCAAAGTTCTAATGCAAATACATTAGTACAATTTCTTAAGGTTAAAAGACCACCTCTGATCATCAAGCTGGGGGGGGACTATTTTTTGACAAGACTGGCATTTTTTAAATAGGAAAAAGTTTCATCGGGGCACCAACTGAGAATCAAACGGCTAACTAGTTTTATTCAAACCATAAGGTGTAAAGTGAAGAGGCATGTGGACACTGTAACCCCACACAGAGCTCGAAAAACACTTCAAGCAATATACAAGCTTCACTCAAGCAGCAAAAGATAAAACTAGAAATAACGACGCAAGAGACACACATAATGGCATTGATAAATAACTCAAAGTTTCCAGGGAAATAGAGGCACCATTTCAATTCAGCTAACACTGTATATGCCTCGTAAGAATTGAAACAGATGCTGCAGCATAGATTAACATGACAATTTCTACAAAACCAGCACCGCGCTTCATTCTCCTCCCTTGATCCTGGGCTTCCATTATAATTGCATTCACGGATATTTGAACGGATTTATTTTGCATCAGATTCCTTATGTCCTTATTAGCTGACTGTGTTGTGGAAGGAGGGAATGAAATTAATAAAAACAACAAAAAAAACAACAAACACAAGCGGGACTTACAAGTCCCTAACTCAATTTGGTATGTAAGACAGACTTAACACAAAATCTGACCTTTTGACCCCTACGTATAAACAGAGTGACGGTTCTGAACGGACATGAGTTTTTGCATAGTGTAAGAACTCAAGACCTTATGTCTGTCGACTTTTAATAGTTTAGTGCCAATATGATTGTATATGAAGGAAAATAAAAAGGCCAAGACTGTTCAAATATTGACGGTTCTCCTCTATAACCTTACAATCTGTCCACCAGTATGCAAATTAGTAACACCTCTTCTGATATAGTGCAAAAACATCTCATATTTCATACTTGAGAAATTGCATATGTTGTAGACCTTTGACTAAGGTGCTGATTTCAAAGAGGTTAAAATACTAAAACTCACCAACTTCTAAAAACATATAACTAAAGCAGGTCATGAGGATGAAAAGAAGGGTTTAAAATTTTAATTAAAAAAAAAAAAAAAAATCAGATTGTTCCAGAGAATATCTATAAGAAGTAGTTTGAGCAATGATTTCATCTCATGTTTCTGATGCTATATGATAAATACTATCAAAGTTAAGAAATAAAACAGGAAACCTAAGTAACACACACATTCAAACAAGTATATGGATAAAGCGACGACGCGCTGCAATTTAAAAAGGACAGGAAATGAGAAAATTGGAATTCACACCCAACATTTACAAACATTTTTATAGCTTACGGCGCACATTTAAAGCATTAAGCCACTTATTCACGGAAAGCATAAAACGATTTTTTGGATTCATGTCTGACTTGTGAAACATCAAATGTTTGACATCTGAAACTCGCAGCACTCAGTTGTAGCTTTGAATACATAGCTTAAAACTATCATAATAAAACAACACCATTGCTAAATCATCTATCAGGCTAAATGGCAGCAGGTATGTCCTCTGAACAAATATGAACTAAAGATGCCATTGTAGAGCAAGTGTTCAAGATTTTCTGTGACATCTACCACTTTCACTTTCAGAGGGACGAAAAGACGACGTTCCCCACGTGTGCAATTATGAGGAAATGACCAGTGCGGTAATGTTACCATAATACAAGTAACAGGTAACAAGAGGTAGGACATCTAGTCATTTCCACACAACTGCACCCAGATAACACACCGGAGCTAGGGGTCTGTGTCCATTGCTCTTCAAAGTGCATCTACTTTCACGAGTTACGAGATCAGCGCCAAATAACGACATAACTCTAGTCAAGTATTTGAAGGTAAATTAAAATGCCCCTTATACACAGTCTGTTGGGTTTAGAAAAAGAGGGTCAGGGTGTCAGATTTCACCAGATCAAAAACCCATTAAGCTCTCTGATCAGCCTGTGATTCTTGTTTAAAAGTTGAAGTTAAACAAGATATTAAAAAAATGGTAGTCTCAAGAATAAACTCTAGCACCTACAATTCTAATGTCCTATTGTGCTTCAGTTATGGTAGGACATTAATAACTACAAGTACATATGTAATCTTGTTCGGCTAACAGGAATAATTGAGAGCCATATAAAGAACATCCAATTGTTGATAATAAAAATAGAGTATTTTGTAAGCTAATACTGCTACAGTGGGTACAGGGTTTGCACTATTTACACTACTAAAAGTACCCAGCGTGAAAATGACTACATTACAAATGTTCTATATTCATAATTCATATACACAAACATACCACTAAAATCTCTTGGTTAAGAATGCATAGTTAGAAAAAGATGGTTAAAAATTTCAAGAATTTCAAGTTAAAATTGAAGATTTGGGGAAGTGATCTTACAGTTAATTAACTAACAAGACTCACTATACATCATGATATGCTTTAGAAGGGATAAAACTGTTTACATGAAAACAGTTTACCGACACATAAAATGTATTGCGCATATTAAGTTGTTTCATTAAGTTGTATTGCGCATACTAAAATGTTTCTATTCGGTTAAGCAATAAAAAGCAAACAACCCCTGCCTAACGGCCCAAAACTGACTCTACAAAAGGTCTCTAAAAGAAAAACTAGATTTATTTAGGATAATATCTCTAAAAAAAAAAAAAAAAAAAAAAAATGTATCGTGAGTGTTAAAAAGGGATTTGTAATATTCTCATGGAAACCTCTAAGTTATAAGCTAGAGATTCTTGGTTTTTAAAAAAAAAAATAAAAAAAAATAAAGAAAAGAAAGAAAAACTACTAAGGTGCATTTGAAGTTCGTATGAAATTTTCACTCTGACTTTGTGTCAATGCAATTGTATGTGTATTATTCTTTCAAAAAAAACAAAAAAGGCTCGATTTGCCTGAATGGCCAGCTGGAGTGCGATGACAGCTTTAAACCTGGCCAGCATAGTACAGTCAAACTCCACCGTTGGAAACAGCGCACAGAACCGAGCAAATCACAAAGCTTCAATATTCAGCACAAAACTAGCTTTGTGGGGAAGATTTTTGACAACATCAAACTGAAAATTTCAAAACAGGTGCTTAAAAAGTTATGTAAAGGAGTTTTGATGTTTTAACTCAAACACCCAACCCACTGAAACCTTAGGTTACAATCACAGCGAATAAGACAAATGCTTATGGCAGTAGAATTTAAAGTACGTACAAGATAATCTCATCATCCAAATGCTATTAGTACTTTTCATGACATTTATCCATTACAGAGCTGTTTCCACACTGAGAACCCTGGCACAGGCAAACGGAGGGCGTCACTGATGAGAACCAGTCTCACATGAGCGGCAGAGCGCCTAAAGCTGATTGTCAGAACAATTCCTACATTCTAACTTCCAAATGCATTCTTGATTCTGCACATACTGTGTTCAAATTTCATGATGCAAAGCACGTGATAGCGCTCATTCGATCATGTCGTTGGCGGACAGGTACAGTAGGATGACTGAGCCCAGGAATAAACAATAAATGACACCACGATAAAAAAAAAATCATATTAGCACAAATAAATGAAACAAAACAGGATAAGTACTTTTGTCCTGAAGTCCCCATCTGGTCAGTGCACTTGCTTTTGCTGATAAATAATTTAGCTGTGGAAACTGCATCCCCACAACCCCTGAACCTGATCTGTGTTGTCCTAAACTAACCCGAACCCATTGGTTTGATGAGTTTGTAAAAACTACTGTTCAACAGTCTCCATCACCAGCCTTGGCAATAGGATTGAATCAAGCCCACCCGGATGCAAATGTAACTTTCAGTGTAAAAATAGTCTGAATTTTTGGACTGACTATGTAAACATGTGTTAACCTCTAATCTGACATGCACATGTACAACAGGGACACATAACCATGCCCTCCAAAAAAAAAGAAAAAAGATAAATTAATAAATTCACATATTACAGTTCTAAAAATCATGGATATTTAGTATGTATGAAAACTGACTACATGGGCAATTGGAAACCTAACAGCATGGCGATTCTCGGGGGGGTTTCCCCCCCGTTTGAAGGTTCTCATTTATACAACTGAGGCAAACACATAAAAATACACACAGACACACACACACCGTGCTGTTTTCAGGATGTAGGGCTTGTTTCTGGCTATGTTCAGGCGAAGTACATGGTGCGCAGTGTGTCCTGGTGGATCTGCACAGCTTTGGCCAGGGCTTGATGGTCTCTGCCATTACTCTGACCTGATGTGTGACTGCCCTCAGCACTGCCGGCAAACAAACACAACATGCATATAAAAACCAGATCTATTGGGATTATACTGTACAATGAATAAGGTCTTGTGTCATGACGACTCAATTCAATTAGAGTACTTGATTTAAAAAAAAAAAAAAAATCCTCGATTTTTGTGTCATGAACTGGCAAAATACCACAAGTGGCAAATTCCATGTACCAGAATCCATGAAATGAATTATTAGACCGTTTCCAAGGCCGCATGATAAATTAAACCCATTTAAAAACCTTAGAGCATAATGCAGGTTTAATATATGCTCTTTACTTATTTACATGCGTGTAGGTTACATACGTGCATGTCAGAGCAGCACCATTCACAGTAAATGCTGCTCAACACAAACTGTTATCATTTACATGTGTGCAGCTTCTAAAACTCCATCTCTGCATTTTGCTGTAAGTTTGGTTTTTTTTTATATATTACATTCTGGGAACGCAACGTCTGCCATTTCATCAGATTTTAAGGTAAATCATTTATAACCTACCTAAACAGGAGAATACATCAATGTCTTTCTCACTATTCTGAATGTTCATCCCAATTTAGTGTTTACATGTTTTGATGTCCACATTTTCAAGAAATGACAGTGGCTATAACATTTCTGTCGTAAACAAATGGCCAAATATTAACGATTAAGTAGACATTTGAATTAAACGTTGTTTAGACAATATTAAACAAGGATTAGATCGCGCATTAAAGTGTAAAAACTATGGTCAGGCAGTTGCAGTCATTTGTTTTAATGCATAACGTACATTAGACCTAATATTTGTAATACATTACGTATTTTAACAGTTTTGTTCAATAAAACCATATTATTACTTACCTTAGATATTTTATTTGAACTAATTATTATTGCCTTGCTGCTATTATATATGTATTTTAAGTCATTTTAAAGGCTGTTGTTCACTTAGGTCTATTTTTATTACTACAAAAATGTATTATAATTATCAAATTACTCAATTAACCGTCAGAATAATCGACCGATTACTTGATTACCAAAATAATCATTAGAGACGGGATGTGATAGGATGTTGCAGCCCTTCTCTATATGTTATCATGTTACTTGCTCAATATAATAATAGCGTAAACAATCTAGGTTCACAAAAATGCACCCTTTAGGATAGTTTTTACTTTGTAATAACACTACATAACATTTACTTCCATCCAAGGTAGTAAGACCCAGTACCTGTCATGTTCTTTGTCAACCAAGTGGTAGCGAGCACGGAACGCCACCAGGTGGGCATAGTAGGCTGGTGCAGGAATGGAGACAGAGCGGGTGCAGCGCACATAGGTGTGGCACAGCTGGTATGTGAGGACCTGCAGCTCATCAGAGGTGAAATGGTTGTCATCCCACAGCACGTGATAGTGGGACGGCCTGCTGGTTCCCTGTGGTGATTCAGCAATTATGAAGAATTGAAATCACACACTCTTAGACAAGCATAATGATCACCAACACTAAAGCAAATTAACCCCTACTTTTATAGGGTCCGGATAATTAGGAATAAAGCATTCACAAGCACTTTACATAGTAAGTCTATGAATTCTCTATTGACCTTTCACAGGGATTCCATTTGAAATATTCAATGGTACCTGAATTCCGGCGTGACTGCAAAGATAAAAGTCAAACTCAGATGGATGAGTAATTTTGGTGTCAACTGTGGTGCCAGCAGGGATGTTGCCACTCTTTCCAACCTTGAATATAAACAACAAATTTGAAAGGCAAATTTAAAAGACATTAAAATAAACATTAGAAAGCCAGAAAAGGTCATAATTGTATAAACATAATTTGCTCAAGGACACATGCTTGTAACTATTCTAGAAAAATGATTCTTTACCAATGAAAAGAGCAAAGGCTTTTCTCATTCACAAGATGTTTGCAAAAACCACAAGCCATTTGTAAATTTTATAGGTCCAGCTATTTTTAGCTGTTCAAATCAGCTTGTTTTGCTGCTTGATTATGCAAATCGGTGTGTCTTACTGCACATTGAATAGATAGAGCTAAAATCCTGTGCCTTAACTAACCCGCTCATTCCTATCCATGCAGAAGAGCCTGGTGTGGTGTCTCTTCTGCACTACTACGAAGGTGATTCCTGGTTGATAATCTTTCTCCAGCTTGATGCAGGCCTCACGAATAGCCAGAAGTTCATGCTGTAGAACCTGCCCAGACAAAACAGGACAGTGAAGATTAAATGAAATGTGTCAGCACCACTTAGCAAGCGCTGGCAAAAAGTCCTGCAGCGTACCTGGTTGAACTGGCCCTCTGAGATGCCGTCTCTATAGTAGATGATGCGTGTTGGTTTGAAACGTGTGGATTTGTAGAACTGGATAAGCAGCTCTCTCACCATGGTGGCCAGATCCTGAATGATGTCCTGACGGTGCTGCTGCACCCGCACCGTGGCACAGTATCGGCTTGGGTGGGCATCCATACTGCCAACAACCTAAACATTATATTTTAAAAAAAAAAAAAAGTTTAAAAGTTAAAATTTTAATATTTTTATTTAGAGGACCCCATAGCTCAGAGATGTTAAAAACCTAAATAAAGGTATATTTCACCCAAAAAAGAAAACTGTCATTAATTACTCACCCTCATGCTGTTCTAAACTATCCCTTTAAAGACGTTTGAGGTTATATGATATGGCTTAAAAATGTGTAAAAGAAATAGATTGGTCACACTTGTGGTATTAGCGCTACTTCGCACTGTGCAATTAACAATCAGCCTCAAAGGGGTCATTGGATGCCCATTTTCCACAAGTTGATATGATTCTTTAGGGTCTTAATGAAAAGTCTATAATATACTTTAGTTAAAAATTCTCAAAGGTTGTGTAAAACAACACCCTTTTTACCTTGTCAAAATGAGCTCTGCAAAAATCATCCCATTCTGAGGGGATTGTACCTTTAATTGCAAATGAGCTCTGCTCGCCCCGCCCCTCCCTTCTCTCTGTGGAGTAACGAGTCTGTTTACTTAAGCTGCATTTAGCCGCATTTACCTGCTAAACTTGCTAACTAACTCATTATTAGGAAAGGCGATCGCAAAAACTCATTTAAAAAAACCCTTATACTCACTTCTGCTGTAAGTGAAGCTGGACCAAGAATAATTTGCACGAACATAGACGGATACATGTAGATCGGGAGCCGCATTCCCTTCACAAACAAACAAAATCCACTGCATCTTCAGCAGCTCAGATGTCGGGAGTAAATGACGACCACTATGTTCATTATTACATCCAGCAACACCTCAGTTGCTCAGTCGGAGATATTCTCGTCTAACTTACGTCCCTGCTCAGGCATCAAAACAATGGAGGTTGGACTGTTACAGCTGATCTGAGATAAGACGCTCATGTCAATCAACTATCGTGGGAGCGGCCTCTGTTAGTGTGACGCCACACCGACAGGCATCTGAGAATGGCTCGATTTGAAAAAGGGGATATTATTTTTACAGATTAATTAAAAACCACTGCATGGATTTTTAACATTATAGGGTAGATTTGTACATAAACTGCCAACACACATTATTGTTCAAACAACATGAATAAGTGAACTCAGCATCCAATGACCCCTTTAAAATATCAGAAGTTTGTCAGGCTTACAGCAGCAATTGAGGGTTTCTTGCCATCACCAGCTGGTGGATGAGTCACATCTGCACCCAGAAAGATGACTGGTTGCTGAAACACCAAGGGCCTAAACACAAAAACAGTGAAAAGAAAAAGAACAAAAAAACAAAGTTTAGCGATAGCTGTGCTGTCCGGTCAAGTTTCATGGGAAAGCAGCCCGGGCGTTAACAAACAATCAAACAAAGACTCAGAAAAGTGCCTACAGCTTTCTGCATGTCAAAGGCTTTTGAAAAAGCTGCCCTCACCTGCCCTGTGGAAGAAGAATGTTGTTGACTCCACCCAGTTTGACATTAATCTTGAGGCAGAGGTTGGAAAGGGTCTGAGGTGTGGTCTTCTGTACATTCTTCACCTGGACACACTGCGTGGCCATGCCAAGAACAGTGTCTCCAACACGCTTCACCTCAGCTATGAGAATTAACAGCATTTAGAATGTTACAACTTTAAAAACACACTGCAAACAAAAACACTAAAGAAGTAGAAAGGAGTTATAATACCATAAACAGGAGTCTTCCCAGGTAGGATGACCACCACCAACTGTAAGCCTTGGTAAGTGTACTTGAGGTGTTTAAACATGGGCTCCACACTGTCTGCTCCCTGGGCATATTTGCAAAAGCACGGCTGGCCCTGAATGGGCATCCCAGCATCACGTGATATCTTACGGAGCTGATCAGTAAATGCCCTAGAGAAAACAAACAAAGGATTTTTTTTAAATAATTCCACCAAATACAAACACTTCTACAGATCCAGGTCAAAGCTGCCTTACTTCAGAAGAAGTTCTGTACACTGTCTTTGTGGGGCAAAGCAGGCAATAGCCCACACTTTGATCTCAATTCCTGTGTGGAACTGCTTGTTCCTCATGTCCCATACACCCTGGACTGGGGTTGCTATTGCTTTGTTCTGAAAAAGCCAGAGAGATACGACCAAATTAGGAAGACGCATACAGATTGGAATTCAAACACAAGCTCAGAAAGATAAATGTCAAGTTGATCAGGACAGGTTCCTACCCTTCCACCATAGAGAATTGAAGGTGCCTGAAGGACCCGACCATTGACCTCAGTCATCTCGTCTCTTACCATAACGCCAAACTCACGCACATAAGGATCGGTGTTGAAGTTGGCACTTCTCATCTGTCACAAACAAATGAAATCCATCATGAGGTGTGGATGACATTTAGAAGACTGAGAAAGCACAGAGAGCTGCACATACCAGTTTGCTGATCTCATCCTGACGGTCAGGCGCAGACCTGGCTGTGGCACGTATCATAGTGGAGGTCTGATTGTCTGTCAGTTTCTTGATGCACCTCTGTCCGGCTACTATGTTACAGACCTGCATTAAAAAAAAACAGGATTATGACATCCAGAGAAAGAAATGAGGGAGATGTGTGGAAACAAAGCAAAGCGTAAGATGTGGTTTTGACCAACCTCCAGCGGAAGGTAGGTGTGTTTCTGCTCCTGGCCAACTTGTAAACATGGGAGATGTGGATATCGCAGCACCAGTTTGTACTTATCCTTGAAGTACTGGGCGACAGTGCATTCAATGGTCTGACCATTCTCTTGCTGCAAGGGAAACCTGGAGACAAGAAAAATACATATTTGAAACACTGACCAATTACGAATATAGAATGTAATGGCGTTTATACAGAAATGTACTTTGTGAAAGATCTTACGTTTGATGGCTGGCTGGCCTCCTAGTCACATTACACACCCTGTATTTTCTCTTCATCTGTCCACAGTGAGTGATTTCAACCTTCAGACCTGTTAAGTGGGGAGGAAAAAAAAAAAAAAAAAAAATTCAGTGTTCCAAAAAAAAATAAAATAAAAATAATCAACTGCATTAAAAAAAAACATTTTCGATGTCATTAATTGCTGTAATGACTCACCTTTGATTTCCTTGGTAAACTTCACTCTCTGGGAATCTGTTAATGGCTTCTGTTGCTCTTCAATGCTTTTAAAATCCAAAACCTCACACATAAATTCAATCACAGGTTGAGCTTTGTAGAATGCAGTGGCAGACACTAAAAAGAAGTATTATGAAACAAAAATGAGTATAAGAAAGGTTTAAGAAACATTTACTACTGCAGATGATGTCAATGCACTCTAACCGTCAATGTTGAGCATCATCTTCCAGAGGGAGGGTCGAACAGACTGATGGAAGCCAAACCAAACTTCTCGTCCTCCACCGAGGGGGTTGGAGCAGCCCTCAGAGGGAGTGAAGAATGAACGTCCGACTGGGGTGTACCTGCAGACACAGCAATAACATGCTCTAAAATGCCACAGTGTGCAGAAAGACGAAGTATGACACCCCCTAATGGTGATATATGGAAAACAGAGTCAACAAAACACAACCTCATAGAGGGCAAATGTCTCATGACAACGTCCAGAGCCTGAATGGTCTCAAAAGGGATGTTTGGTAGCCGTCCAGACAGTGCTTCATGTAGAGCTTGCAGACTCACACAGGACACCCATTTTATAGCTACTTTAAAGCTCCTGTCTTTTCCCTCCCCTGGAATCGTGACCTCCAGCTCCACCTAAAAGAGCAGTACAATGTGACATTCCATAAAAAGACTTCAGTATAGCATTTTGAGAAGGTACTAAGAGCTTAACATATTTCAGTAACTGGTTTATCAAACATAAAAATCATAAAGCCAACACAGACTTTAAAGGGATTGTTCAGCCAAAAATGAAAATTCTGTCATTAATTACTCACCCTCATGTCGTTCCAAACCGTAAGACCTTTGTTTGTCTTCGGAACACAAATGAAGATATTTTTGATGAAATCTGAGCGCTCTCTGACCCTGCATAGACAGCAAGGGTCCTATCACGTTCAAGATTCAGAAAGGTACCAAACCGTAATTTTATTGTGGTGGTTCAACCGTAATTTTACGAAGTTACAAGAATACTTTTTGTGTGCAAAAAATATCTTTCTGGACCTTGAATGTGGTAGGACCCCTGCTGTCTATGGAGGGTTAGAGAGCTCTAAGATTTCTTCAAAAATATCTTTATTTGCATTCCGAAGACACAGTCTTACAGGTTTGGAAGGACATAAGGGTGAGTAATTAATGACAGAATTTTCATTTTTGGGTGAACTTTAATATGACTTCACTAGTGCATACTTTGTCTCTTCCAATGGGTAAAGGCATGGCAGTGTAGAGATTCTTCCTTCCATCATACACAGGCTTTCGATCTCCAAAGATCTGCGTCTTAAAGTGCTGGACCATGTGCTCAACGATTTCCCTACAAAAACAAAAAAGTCAGTAAAAAAAAAAAAAAAAAAAAAGTCCTTCTGAACAATCAGTTGAAATTTCAAGTTTCAAGTTTCAATTAAAATACGTTACCGGTTAACTCTCCGTGGGCATTTCTCGGGTTTTATGTCTATGTCGTAATGGTACACCTCCAACTTGGGTATTTCCATTTCAAAGAAGTTGGCCTGAAGCTTGATTGTCCTACCCATTGTGCCAAAGTCTGGCCGTTGAGGTGGTTTGAAGACATACTCTTGTGCTGGAGGAGACAGGGGAGCTACAGGACACACACAAACAATTTTTTTTTAACATTATTTAGAAACACTTTTTTTTTTCTTTTGGACCAGGTCCATTATTTTAAGCTACAAATGTCAATTTTTAGTTCAGCAACTTAATCCTATTAATTAGGCCCACACAAACATTTAGGTAAGACTATTAGAGCTCTGCTGTGGCATATAAACTCAAGCACACCACCTTACATAACATTTTTATTTTCGTATATACAAACTAAATGGCCAACTTTAGTAGAATAATTACTTACTTGGTATTAACTTTGTACTGAACTGCATTGAAAATCATTATCACACTCACTCACTCTGTTATACTGAATATTAAAACAGTACAACAGCACTTGTGCACAAAAAATAAATTAAAGGTAGTTTTCTGCCAGGGCATCATCAATTAAATTTTATAGACATATCTGTTAACCCTAAAGCACAACACAATGAAGTGCAAAATTCAAAATACAGCTTAAAAAATACAAACAAAAATTTCCTTCAAATAAATAGTTATACTGTGCCCTACTTTTCAGATTTTTTTACAGTGTGAAATACAGTTTAAGTAATAAACCTCATCTACTACTGTACTAATTAACCCAATCAGCAATACTGAAGGTTTAAAAAAAAAATACTGGAGGTTTTAGAGAAACAAAGTGTTAAAACAAAGCTCTTAACAGTAAATTAAGTTTCAAGACAATCATTCCTTTGGTTTAAAGCTTTAATTAAACATTTCAAGCAACCTGATAAACAGTACTGAAAATATATGCTAGGCTGTCGACAGGCCAGCTCAGTCTGGGCTGCTTACCAGAAACATCTGACCCTGAAGACTGATGTCCCTGACACAGCTCAGCAGCTATAAAAGACATAATAACTGGTTTATTTCAAACAAACCTCTACATTAGTGATCATGTGCAGAAACATATGTAAAAGCATGAAAACACAGCCATTTAAGTTGAAAACAGGTTTCCAGCGTAAGCCAGATTAGCACTGTAAAATTACAATGATTAAAAGATCAAACTAAAGCAGGTGATTGTAGTCGTTTGTATCCGTCAGATTTAGTTTATTACAAATGTAATAGTGTACAATAAAACTGGGTCACAGGGTTCGCTGATTTGGGGAAAAAAACAGGTCAAGTTAATGTGTTAATGTGTTAAAAGCTTTCGATGTACAAGAAGGCTGTAGGTATCTGAAGTCTTTCGCTGACAGATTCCCTGAACCGTCTCACCCCATCTTATCAAGCCTAAAAACACAACACGGCAGGAAGATACTAGGGACATTAACCCATCCCACTGGGCAACAGGCCTTTTACCTCCTTATCACCAACACCACACAAGCAACTCAACAACCTGCCAAACTCTCTCACACACACACACACACACACACACACACACACACACACACACACACACAAGTACCAGGATGTCTTTTCATTGAACTACAGCAACTGCTTCTCTTTATACCACCTTTTCAGATGCCTCATAAATATCAACAAGGCTCTATCCTAAAGTGGCAACACATTACAATAGGTCCCATTTGTTAACATTAAATCACTAGCTAACATACACTAAAAATTATATTTCTTAAGCATTCATTTATTTATGCTAGTTCACAGTGCAACAACTAATTTGAAAGAACATCAGCTAAGATTAATAAATGCTGTAAAAGCAGTGTTCATTTTTAGTTCATGTTTATTAATGCAGTAAACTAATGCTAATAAATGGTACTTTGTTGTAAAGTGTTACCAACTAAGTTTATGTCTTGCACAAAAAGTTCTGCAGTTTTACTCGTTTTTAGAGTTTCAATATTAACTGACTTGTAATGGAAATGCACTATACACTATACATAATACACTAAAACTACCTCTCATAAACTAATAATAATAATTTTGGATTCATAATTTAGATGGACACAGTCAACTTTAGCTAAACATCGCGACTATAACAAAAAGTTACAAATCGACCGGAAACATGTGCAAAATTTGGAAGCACAACAATTAGCAGTTTATTAACTAGAACGTTAGTAACTTCCAGTAACTTGCTAACTGGAAAGAGTCAAATTGGTAAAACTACTAACGTTAAAACTCACACAAAACATTTCAACTAAAACCCCTAAATTTCGGCAATATCTCCAAACCTAAAAAAGTTATAAAGTACGTCACGTTTGCTTTTAAAAATTGCCGTGGATAGGAGTTTAACCAGCTGCTGTAAATTCAAAAGCCAGCAGGTCAACAAGCTTAGCTAGCAGGCTAACAATAACAATGGGCCTACAAAACAAACCCTCGACAGAGATGTAAAACAAGACTTAAGAACTATAAGCTAAAACGTATTTGAACATTTATGTTATGTACAGCTGAATGCAATTAAACTACATTTTTATCTTTAACCAAAACACCACACTTGTTCAGCTAGCATTTCGTCGCTAGCACGCTCGCTAATCATAATAATACTCACCACCAGCTGCTCCAATGGGATACATTTTAAACGCTTTCTGCACCCAAATTCAATCGCAGACCGAGACTTTTTGCTTTTCCGATGCCACGTAAAACATGCGGTAACGGGAAATATGGATTTTAATTTAAAACAGCATCGATATAAAGGAGAAAACTGAGATTAATGAGCGCGGTGAGTTAGTGGAGCACGAGAGCTCTGAGTGGCCCCATCCCATCCCCCCTTCGCAGCACTAGCGCCTATTTACCCGACACTCACACACTTCCACTGCTTCAAAACGAAAGGAAATAGACGCTAACATATGTGTGCGGTATCTCAGCGTCGCCTTATGCTTTATTTAATATATTTATTCAAATTATCGAGCGTAGTAACAAAACGTTCATTAAATTTAATTTAACAACGTCTAAATAACGCTGGCGGACGTGCTACGTCATTTCCGGCTTTGTTTACGGTATATTTTAAAAATATTTAGTGGCATATACGAATGTAAAAATTGATATTTGTTTTATATTGTTTTTATTTTACTTATTTCTCGAAGGTGTGTTATTCTGTTGCATTTCACAATGTAATTAGTGGACTTATTAATTTACTATTTATTAATAAGGCTGGGCGGTGTCACATTTTAAATCTGGGAAATTTGTTTAACAAAACAATTATGGAAAATTCAAACCAAAAATCTCTTTTTTGACCCTGAGGGTGAGTTTTTATCATTTGATTAAGCATTCAAATATATTATGATAAATATTTTTATTAAAATATACACTGTCAAAAGTTTTTGGACAGTAAGATTTGTAATGTTTTTTAAAGAAGTCTCTTCTGCTCACTAAAAGCCTGCATTTATTTGATCCAAAGTACAGGAAAAACAGTAACATTTTTAAATATTTTTACTATAAATATTTTAAATACTATTTTTGCTATTTAAAATAACTGTTTTCTATTTGAATATATTTGAAAATGTAAATTAGGCTATTCCTGTGATTTCAAAGCTGAATTTTTAGCATTGTTACTCCAGTCACATGGTCCTTCAGAAATCATTCTATTATTTTGATTTGCTGCTCAAAAAACATTTATTATTATTATTATAATTATTATTATGTTAAAAACAGCTGAGTAGAATTTCTCCAGGTTATCTGAAGAATAGAAAGTTCAGAAGAACAGCATTTATCTGAAATATAAATCTTTTTACCATTATAAATGTCTTTATCATCACTTTTGATCAATTTAAAGCATACTTGCTTATTAATTTTTATAATTTCTTTCCCAAAATAAATAAATAAATAAATAAATAAAAAATAAAATTACACTGACTATACAGCTTTTGAACGGTATAGTGTATAATATTACAAAGGCTTATTAGGATAAATGCAGATCTTTGGACCCTTCTATTAATTAGAGTATCAAAAAAATATACTCAACTGTTTTAAATATTGATGATGATAATAATACAAAATGTTTCTTGAACAGCAAATCAGCATATTATACTGATTTCTGAAGGATCGTGTGACACTGAAGACTGGAGTAATGATCACATGAATAAATTACATTTGATCATCAGCAAAAAAAAAAACATTACAAATAATACTGTTTAAAAACTTTTAACTGGTAGTGTACTTTATACATAAAATATATTTTATTAACTATGGAGACCTACTATGTTTGTAAACATTTAGTTTACACCAGTGAATGTGTGAATTGTATTTATTAACTTGTTTAACATTAATTTGCGTTTGGTTGTACTACACTCCTTCAAACTGTTTTTGGTCATATTTTTTTCTGGTTTAAAATAATTGATTAGATTGTACAGAATGATCAGGCCTATAATTTAATCGTATGATCAGACAAACCTTTTGGGTATTCAGGTTAGACGTTTTCCTCATCATTTATGACTTGTCAACACCTGCATTAATGCACTGTTATAATGGCCATGTATTGTCTTTTTGGAAAATGGATAACAGGTCAAGAAAGTTGGACTGCAATGATTTTATTAATCTATGACCACTTGGTGGCACCATTTCACCACTATTGCTGACTACCTCACTGAATGCTTGCTGGACAATGCTTTCCATTACCATTTAAGGAACAATAATACTACAAACTACAGCATAATTTTGAATTATATTATAAAAATCAGGGTTTGTGTCATTATCATAAAATCAGTCACACTAAAGTGCTGTAAGTAGGCCTTTTCATGCATTGCTGACATTAATAAACCTGAAGCGGCCGCTGCTGACACAGATGCACATATAGGCTAGATCAAATCATATGATTTGATTTAGTGTTTATTGATAAATTATTACAATCTGAAAATGCGCATTTGCTGGTTACACGTAGCCTTTGCAATATAATATGTGGTTTAGCACAGACCAAACAGAAATCTGAGAGGATTTAGAAAGAATAGCCTACACACACACACACACAAAAAACGTTTAATCCGCAGAACCTCTGAGAGCATAGAGCTAAACAAAACAATATCTTGATATGTAATTGTATCTGTCTTTAAAATACCGTGTTCCAAACATATTTAAGGAATTAGACATTTCTGCTGCATGGTGAGAGGTAGATTTCCATGGAATCGATCAGCGGCCGTCTTCTTTTCGTCCAGTGAGGGACTTATATCAAATAATAATCAATTTCCCTTTCAATTTGTTTGTAAACATACCATAAATACCTCGATTAAGTTTTTTTGTTCTTCTGAAACTGGTTGAACGAGTTGGGGAGTAACTGCCGTCTGCTGTGCTCCTTGGCCAATGGCACTAGATCCTCCCTGCAGTGCGTAACAGCGCAATTTAGGATTTAACCAAGTCTTTGCTGCGGGGCTTAAAGCAGTCTTCAAGAGAGACGCTTGACGCTTGCACACACAATGTTAGTGTAGACTCTGTGGACCCCTATAGAGTTAGACTGCCTTTTTACGTTGTCTTATCCAAACTATGACTGGAGTATTCGACAGAAGGATTCCGAGTATTAAACCTGCAGATTTTCAAAACCCTTTTCAGCTCTCCACCATGCATCATCCATCTCAGGAATCTCCAACCCTACCGGAGTCCACAGCCACGGATTCTGGCTATTACAGCCCTGCTGGAGGAGTTCATCATGGCTATTGTTCACCGAACTCGGGCACGTATGGGAAACCTCTTAATGCCTATCAGTACCAATACCACGGAGTCAATGGATCTTCTGGAAATTACCCTGCAAAATCCTACCCTGATTACGGCTCATACTCCACAGCATATCACCAATACGCCGGAACATATAATAGGGTGCAGTCACAGCCGAGCCCGCAAGGTCAGTTCATATATAATAAATTCTTTTATTATTAGTAATAGCTGTATTAGTATTATTATTAATAGTAGTAGTAGTAGTATACATAATACACATTATCATGGTTGAGAATAATTGCTGAACATAGTAGGCTATATAACCAGGGTTGTTAGTTATTTCTTTTTTAAGATTTGAATTTTGTCATTTGTAATTCGGACAAAACTTTAGGTTGCTGTAGCATTACACCTAATTCGGAATTGGTTCTTTAACATTTTACTATGTTTTATATATACAAAATTCAGCATGCAATAAAAAGATAGATCACGTAGAAAATAAAAGCATGCTAAATGCGTTAAGATTTAAGAAATTATTCTCTGAGAATCAAATGTCTAATTTATTTTATGCGAGAAGCAATTTGAAAGCACTGCGACACTTGACAAATCACGGCAAGAATTACCTACAATCAGTGGAGTGTTTTTCTTTCCCCATGTATTTAATTTAATTTTGTTCACCCGTTAGAAAAAGAAACAGCCGAGCCCGAAGTGAGAATGGTCAACGGTAAACCCAAGAAAGTCCGGAAGCCCCGCACCATCTACTCCAGTTTTCAGCTCGCTGCTCTTCAGAGACGGTTTCAGAATACGCAGTACCTCGCACTTCCAGAAAGAGCCGAGCTGGCGGCATCGCTGGGACTCACACAGACACAGGTTCGACAATATTTTATTTCATGCTCTGTTGTAATGTCTTTTTTTGTAATGCTCAGAAAATAACAGAGCTGTATGTTTTAAATTAAAATATTAACTTGAGCTTGCGGCAACGTTGGGCGTCACACATGCGCTTGTTTGACATTCAGTGTAGGCTGTTAAAATAATAAACTATGTTAACGACATAATAAAAATATATTTTTATTAAGGACTACAAATCTGGCAGAAATACTCATTGTGCTTTATTACAGAATTTCCCCTCAGAATCTCATAAAACTTTTTGTTTCTTCACAGGTGAAAATTTGGTTCCAGAACAAGAGATCAAAACTAAAGAAGATTATGAAAAACGGCGAACTGCCTCCAGAACACAGTCCGAGCTCCAGCGACCCGATGGCGTGTAATTCACCGCAGTCTCCCGCGGTCTGGGACTCACAGGGTCCTCAGAGACCTCACCATCAGCCGCAAAATATTAACACACCGGCATCCACGTTTCTGGAAAGCGCCAGCTCGTCCTGGTATTCCTCCACCGGGGCAATGAATTCTCACCTTCAGGCACCCGGCACGTTACAGCACTCGTTGGCACTCGGATCAGGAACGTTGTACTGAAACTTGTTTATTCCTTTGTTGTATATTGGACTGGTGTTAACATTTTTTTTTTTTTTTTTTTTTTTTTTTTGAGGAATATGCAATGTATCGATATGGCAGTCCTAGAAGAACGTGTATAATGTGTAAATTGTGTGCATGTAATTTATTGCATTTGGAAGAATTATTAAATGTTTTAATGGACAATGGACCCAAATGGTGCCTTGAATTTTGACCTCAACGCGTACATCCGACGATGTGCCAAAACATTACGGACAACCCCAAATAAATGTGTTTTTCTTTAATTATCAAACATTTTGTCTTCTTTAAGTTAATTTGTAACTCAAAACGGATCAATGCACCGAGCACTTTGTTTGGCTGCAGAGCCTTTGTCATATGCTGTTTGCTCGACTTTTCTGTGATTGGTAGATGGACTTTAAATTTGCAGACCGAAAAGAAAAAGAAACGTTAAATGGAATTTGAAAAAAACATGATATTGTATTTACATTTTGGGATCGTGTGTTCTGGGCCGCACTATTTAGTGGCGAAGAAATAGCTAACATTTCTGTACAGTGTAATTAAAAACATAATAGGATTTGATCTTCAGTTAACAATTAAATGAAAATTTAATATTTTAACGGAGTGTATTTGGTTAATATTATTATGATCTAATTCCAAATAATTTTTAGATTATTTTTACATTAGCATGACTGAATTTTTCATCTTTATCTTGATTAAAACCACCCCTGACGAATGAAAAAATTGGTCTGGCAAACAGTGTGCTCTGCCTTGCTGTCTTTGTGTTCCTTACAATTAGCAGCTTTGAATTGTTGTGAGGAGGCGAAGGGACGGCGCGGAGATCTGAGGCAGTCCGCGTGCCTGTGGGGGCAAACCGGCTCCAGCGACCACAACCCAGCCCTAACAGATCCTCCTCCTGGAAAAATGCTGAACATCTCATTAAAACCAGTGCTAACATTTCAACAGCTGAATGCCACGATAAATCGTGAAAAAGGCCACCGGGACATGGCTTAATTTAGATTTTTTTTGTCGACTATGGAGTTGATATTATTTTATAACCAAAATAATAAAAAATAGGCCCAAAAAATAGACTACCGACATTATCTCCTCACAAGACATCGGTGATCGTTTCAGTATTCAAAATACACAAGCCTAAATTCACCAGTAAAATTATGACTGGAGACTGATTTTTCACTATAGAATATAGAATTGGTTTTTGCCAAGTTTTAAATACTAAAATTATGTTATAAGCTAAGTATAAAACAAAAAGTAATTCGCTACACATGCTATAGGCCTACATTTTTTTATGGTTTTATTTAAAGGCCTATATAAACACCCAGTCAACGTGACGAATACACCCAATTGAAAGCCATGACATGATTATGAGAATAACGTAGTATGTACTAATAGGCTTATGCATTTTGTTTATATCCCTCACCCCCTCCCCACACGCGCTCGCGCACGCACGCAGACGTCGCGTTCACGCTCAAAACACACAAGCCAGCAACTTTGCCTCTCTTTCTATTTCACGTACATAAACACGCTATATCCCATGCCATTATATCGAGAGCCTTGTTAAATTCCAACTGAACATTTTCCACTCAACGAATTCACTGCAAACCGTGTATAAATAATGACAGTTAGCTTTACTGGACACCCTCAACTGTAACACTCAACAATAATTATACTTCCACCAGGATTAGCTCCATTATCATAATCTGGACATTTACAATTATCTATAATTTGCAAAGATGCGCCTGGTTCTTGATTGCAGAAGGTTTTTTCCCTGGCTCACCATCACTAAACAGTGACAGTAATAACGGCTAATTTTGCAGGCAATATATAAGAGGTGTCGGGGTGTGCAAACACTTTCACACCTGGATTTGCTTACTCAACACAAGCGGTACACAGGAGCGTCCGCTTTCACAACGGTATCTTTATTGAAATATTGAAACCAGAGATTTTGATCTATGCCAAACAATAAATTTATCGGAGGTAAGTGTTGCTCTATTACCATGTTGTTTTGTTGTTGGCTGATGTGAGTGTCGCGGATGGGTGGGCATTGTTATGATCTTGCTGGGAAAGCCAGGCTATTTTACAGGAAAACGTGACACACGAACGCTAGGATGTAGTAAACTGGTCTTGATTTATATTGCTTGATTTATGTCTCTCTCTTTTTTTTTACACGCGCACACTCATACTCGTGTTTATCTAATAATGCTAATTCTTTGTTTGCTTCGTGCCTTTCGGTATCCACGTCTGTCCGTGTCTGTCAGGGGCCCACTATATGCAGGGGCCTTAACTCTCACAAACACGTTTTGTTTTTGTTATTATGCGTAATCAGTTGTGATTCATCCAAATAAGATTTAGCTGTAGTATTTTAGGTTGCAAAAAATCTCAGGGTTTATTTTGAAGACATACTGTGTGCAGAGTGCTGAAAGCAATGACAAGCGTGTTTTTGACAGTTCCTATTTCAACATATATGTTATGTTCCTATAGGCAGAGCAAACATTTAAATGAACCATCCCAATCGGTTGATGAGGGAACCTTTTTAGAAAATCAAGCCCCATTCTCTGCGGCTGGGGCATCCACGATTTGACAGCTGCAGGGGCTTCTCGTCTGCCTATTCAACATTGTAATTTTAGATAATATCCCAAGCGTTCACTCTCCTCGGCAATTTGTTCATGAATAACCGAATAATTTCATCTTTTGTTTCGTCTTTGCCACTTCAAATCCAAATAAAGATGCCTTTTAGTATTAAAAGTGGTAGAAAATTACAGGTAATTATCTTTGACGGTAAAAACGCTGTAATCAGCGGGCTACATCAAAAATTACCCTAATTATGTCTGCATTTATGAGAATGGAAAAAAACCCTCTCTTGGATAAAACCCATAAATTGTCCCAAATATCTCCTTCATATTGAACGAGACTGCAGCTGGATGCTTTGTTCAGGATCGATCCTGTGGCGAAAAGCATTCAGCTTCTCGCAGATCAAGGCAGAGAGAAAGGGGAAAAACATTTTGTCAATACCTTAATAATTGAGCTAGAGAATGACAAGATGGACAAGATGCAGCTCTATTCTGTAGGAAAAACACTTTCAGAAACCACCAACTCGGGTAAGCTATTTTGCTATTGCTTCAGATATCTTTCCAGCATTAGTAAAATGTCATAATGTGGAGGTCATTATTTACATATTACCGTGCGAGTTGTTTACAGGTCTTAATTTTGTATATTTTATAAAGAAATTATGTATTCAGTGACGATTATTCCAATAATCAAAAGCTAATAATCAAAAAAGGCACGACACGTTACTTGAAGTCATGTTTACTCCATTTATGACAAAACATAAAAAGTTTTTAACAACTAAAATCGGACAATATATTTACAATCAAATTGCTTGCTTTTGCATGATCAGAAACATCTACGCAAGAGGTCTGAGTTCGTTTTCAAATGCGACTCAAGCGCGTGTGAAACGACAACGTTTAGCTTCCTGTTCCAATGTCATGTTGGCGATGAATGTGTTTGATTAGAGTCAAACGTGAGAACAGATTTTTAATCAATCCGTTTATGATGCTACTGACAGTTAGGTCCATCGTTGACCTTCGCCACACCACACGTCTTCGTCCTTCAAAAGAAATCGTCCCCTTAATAGGCTAGAAAAAGTCTCTATTAAGGATGTTAAACCGATGACAATGTGCGTCCTAGCGCATGTGAACTGGGCGAAGACAGGATGTCAACGTCAAGGCCTCTGGCCTAAAAAAAGGCTAGTTGCCTATCTCTGCATGGCGTCCTGATGAGGCGACGAGTACCAGTGTGAGTAACCGGGCATGTAGCTGTTAGCAGACATGTTTACTCCTTTAGAGGAGGCTGAGACGTCCCAGATAGGAGGAATGGCTGGAGAACGCGGAGATAGGGCAATGGAGCCGGGCAAAGGGTCACTCTCGTGAGGGTTACCGCCTTGTTTCAACAACTTCTTGAACTTGGACCTTTTGTTTTGAAACCATATCTTTACCTGAAAGACAAATAAAAAATTTAGCTTGGTAAATTGTTAAGTGAAGGTGGTGTCTAATTTAATGTAACCTAAGATTTTTTTTTTTTTTTGCATGCATGCATGCATCCATTATCTACTTCCAAAACAGATGCAAGTCTACAGTTAAAATAACAACAATTTATAAATGAAAAGCATAATTCAAAACCGATGCAAATGAGTCCACATCTCACCTGTGTCTGTGTGAGCCCAAGAGAGGCAGCCAGTTCCGCGCGTTCTGGTAACGCCAGGTATTGAGTTTGCTGGAAACGGTGATTTAGTGCCTGGAGCTGCAAACTGGAATAAATCGTCCTCGGTTTTCTGATCTTTTTGCCTTTTCCGTTGAAACGTATTTCTCCATTTTCAATCACTGTTGTTTTCTGCTGTTCTGAAAAGGGTGAATATTGTGGAATGATTCCCGCACATGAATATGTATAAGTCTGTATAGAATTTTAAATGCGATGATTTTTTTTCGACAAACACAAATAGTCTGTAATATTCTTTCAAGCACTCTATAGCATAATTACATTGTCTGTCATATTTAGGAAATTGCATGTAGTGACATGTCGAGACGGAGACAATTAGATGCTAATTATAATTTGCAATGGTGGGTAGAATCACTGGCGGAACGCAATAAATCATTTTGAGGAGAACACCGTTATCGCTGACATTCGACGGGCAAAACTAGGCGAGAACAAAAGAGAACGGGTAAGGTGCTTTAAAAAAAGAACTTACAGCGCATGTCCTCGTTACATTTTATCGAAGTACGGCTTGGTTAGCAATGAAAACAGAGCTGTGTGTTTACGCATGTAAATACGCTTACCTGTGGCGTCTAACCTGGTCTGTGCTCCGCTGGCGTTACTATGGTAGGACGGCAGGTATGGACTGTGGTGGGGATGGCTTACATAGGAGTACGGTAGCGACCTGTTATAGGAGTTCGAGCCGGAGTACGGAGAGCTGTCGTGCTGGTGATGATGATGAGACCCGGAATGGAGACAGTGGAGCGGATAATGGCTGGCGGCCATCGACGGGGAGCTCTGTTGTGAGTGCGATTGCTGTCCAAACTCCATGAAAGCAGATTTTGACGAGTCTTGAGCCTCCAGACCGTCAGCCATCGTAGTCATGGTCATCATCAAATTTTCTGCTTTGAGAGCACTTACCCCCTATCTCTGAAGTCCAAATGAGTCCTTTCGTTGTGTTCGTTTCTTTCTCTCCTTGGTTAGGAGATATTGCGTTATTACCTCCACAATTTATCCTTTTTTTTGTCCTGTAATTCTCACGCGGTATGGTGGAAGGTGGGCTTGAGTAAAGGCAGAGATTTTAAGGTGGATTCTGTTAAATTTGAGTCCTTGCTTCCAGACTTGATGCAGCCACTACAAGTAAAATGGTTTGTCTCCAAAGGGCAGCGCCTTCCGATTGGTCATTCAACCTAACGTCATCAGTTCTCTGCTTTAGCTGAGACTTCACAGTGAGTTAACCTACCTTAACAGCTCCCAGCGTAGCCATAACCATGTGGAGAATAATAATGCTGGGATATCCCTCTGATATTCACAAAATTCCCACTCAGATACGCCACTCCGGAGACAATGTCGCACGCTGCCATCGAAGTAATTAATCGCGTGGTTCGTAACCGCGGCAGCGGTGCCAAATAACGCTTAGCCTACAAACCGCGCAAACACTGCACGAGTCGAACCGATATAGGTAGAGCAGCATATAGCAACTTCATTGCCTTGTGTACAACTACTACGAAGGCATTTTTATAGAGACGTTAATCTCTAAATGCATTTACAAAATAGTAAAATAATAACACAACACAAATACAACCACACAGAACGACGTGTAAACAAACGAGGTGTGATTTACAGTATAGAAAAAAATCTATATGCGATGTCAAAATGGAAAAAGCAGTTTTAAGAGTCTTCAGAGAGGATTCACGTGCAGTACTAAACACGCCAGATATGGTCTGGTTTAATTAAGCCCCAGTCACTGAAAGGCCCGGGTTAGTGACAGCCTTTCCTTGTAGTAATCACGAGCCAGTCACAGTTGAAAATATATGCAAATTACGAGTGCAGTTTGTGGTTTGGCAAATCGCGATCACATTATAAACCACGATGTAAATATACCCTACAACTGCAAGGCTTTCTTCTTTCTCATTTCACTCAATTTTTATTTTATAGACAACGAGTTTCCTCATGATATGGCATAAATTTGCTTTAAATGGTAATGAAAAAGCAATTATGGTCGCAATCAGTTATATCCAAATCCTCTTTGATTATCCGTTACACTGTATTCAGACTGGCGCTATAAAATTAAGAACAATTCGTCTGTAATGATTATGGACCTTGTTTATTTTGGGAGGTGGATTAAAAGTGGATATAGCATAAATTATCCGCTAATTATACACCAGTGTCGCCTCAATTATCCTCTTATCAAAAATGGTAGCCCTAAATGCAGCATTTAGTTTCAATTTTCTCCCTTTCTGTAACAAGAACTGCGTACCTTGCTATTATTACCAGGGATGTTATTTACTTTGCCGGATTTAAGAGTGCACAAGCGGCGTAGATAACCATTTTCCATGGTGGACTGAACTTGGGAAAGACAGAAAGGCAGCTGGTCGCTCTGAAAGAAGCTGGATTTCTTCTTGTAGTCAAGATATCAAACATTTTGAGTTTCAAAGAATTGTGCCAGGTAAGAGGAAATGTGGAGCATTAGATCATTCATTTGAACAATTCAATATTTCCTGAGTGTGTGAATGTTTTAGTGTCTTCTGAATATTGTAAAAAAATGGCAATAATCTGCTTCAATACAACTGTCAAATGAGTTAACAGTGGTGATCAGGAATTTGATTGATTATTGCTGCTGCATGACCAGTGTGAAAAGGTTTGTCAAGCAAGTGAGAGCGGAACCAGAGACATATAGCCTTGGCATGCTACAAACAAATCTTCCAATTATGCTTTCTTGCTGGCATTTTAAGCGCTTAATTGATTAAGACTTCATGGTTTGCTACCTTTAAAATGGCTTCTTTTACCTGCGTTGACAGTTTACCTTTGACAACTAAATCTAGAGTAACTATATTGTCCAGGGACTGAACTATTAAATTTCATAACAAACTGACGAAATTCTGCAACAGGCAAGTAAATGTGTTTCAGCGTATATTGTACACAGGCTGCGTGTGTCAATTAAAACGTAATATATTTACGTGCTGCTAAACTATAGTAAACGGTGTTGTGTTGTAGAGAAAATGTATTCCAGTATCTAAGGAGGAAAAAATAAAAATATGAGTGAAAATATGAGTGCCTTTGAGAACACCTTAACCATTTTGTTGTTAAAATTTACAAATATTTTGTTGGACACAAAAAGTGCACAATAATATTTTTAAGCATAATTTAAAATGTTTAATGTCCGTATTATAAAGGCGAAACCAAAATATTTACATTTTTTAAATTAGTTAATTTTTAACTGTAAATTTCTTTGAATAAAATGTTTATGACTGAAAATATAATAATAGCACAGCATGCATGTAAACCCATTAGCATCATATTACAAATCTGTCAGAAAGAAAGAGAAAGCGAGGGGATCTGTGTGGACATGCCGGCGCTCGAGTGCATCCATGCAGCCTTATCTGAGCCTCAACACAAAACTATTTTGAAATGCAATCGTCTTCATTCCGAAAGCGCACAGGATCTTGTTGTCATTCGTCCGAACAGACACATTGATCGGCTCGCATGGAAAGACACCGTCTTGATTGTACAGACTTGCCGGTCCAGCAGAGGCGGTTGAACGTGTCTGCTCTCTCCCGAACTCAAGCCCACCGGCTGTACACAGACTCGCAGGCGTCGACGGATTTCCATGGCTGCTGAGCAGAGGAAGTGGCGAGGCAAAGCGAAGGCAGATGGATAGCACACGCAGCTGTCGGTATTCTGCGCGAAATCACTACAATAGAAATCAAGAGAGGAGAACAAATACCACCAGACCCCTCCCTGTCATTTAGGTCTCATATTAAATCACGTATTTTATTTCAGGACTGTTTTTCTAAATATATTTTACTGAGTCGGAAAGATGCTTTATTTGACCAAGAGCAGAAGATGGAAATATGTAATCTGCCACCTGTTAAAGACAGGCATAAATCGGATTGATAAAGGACAAACATTTAAATTATTTAGAAATTAAAAAAAAAGATTACTACTGTCGAAATGTTACATCAAATAAAGCAAGACTAGCCTATAAAATATTAGGCCTACTCGAGCTGTTAATTCTCGCGTCATATCCTTATTCTTGCTAAAAGCTCCTCCTGATTGACTGGTGGGTTGATTAATGTAACTTTACACTAACAGTGGTCACGGTTTGGTGACCATGGTCTAAAGATCATAGCATAACGGTCCATTTTTTGATAGCCATCTATTAACAGGAACGAGGCCTAATGTCACAGCTTTGCGTTTCTGTGCATTTGACGTGGCTGCATCGGATATGTCATCCTAATGTAGCCTACAACAAAGACTTTGTTTATGTCTAGGAAATAAGAACATAGGGCTGTGTAGTACACAGAGCTGAAAGGATACTTCAATGTTCAATGCAAAATTACATCCAACACAGAAGCGCACGTTGCCTCCTTTTATGAGCATTAATTTTCAGTTCATCCAAATGAAGGTGGCTCTGCTGAAATATCTTTTATCTTTTGAGAATGTTGCACAATTGAGAACAGTGGGATTTTTCGGGGTTCTTTTTCGACTTAATAGAAGACATTATTAGCTCTGACAGCACACGGCTCAGGTCTGGGGGAGAGGATTTTCTAGAGAGATGACAGACAGGAAGGCCAGCAATCACAGGCTTTTTTATCCGAATGTACTGTTCGATGCCGTTTATCCCTGATGATAGAAAATTGCTCTGTTGCCAGGACGCGGCAGCTGAAATAGAGGGCAAGAGCAACATTTCCATTTTCCAGTTTGAAAGCCATTGAAATGAATTAGTAAAATGAAAAAAATCCCGCAGTAAACAAAGAGGGGCAAACAAAGATACACTTTTTTCTTTGCGCCGAGCCCCCTTTCATTTTGTAAATTTTCGTTAGCTGCTTTTCTGAGGCTTTGAATTCAACACTTGCAAATGTAATGGGCTCCTGATGTGCACCGGAGATAATTACGCATTTTCAATACGCTCTAAATGTAAAGCGAAGTGTCATTTGTTCCTGTTTGCATATCAGTGCACATATTACTGTTTACAATAGCACTATTTTAAGTGTTAATAAACATAGTAGGTCAACTGAAATATTTGCATTCATTATACTCGCACAATAATAAAATAATCGCAGGAATACATATGAAATTAATTGTTTTCTTTATCATTTTGACAAGTGGCTTGTCACTCGCCTCGCATTGATAATATTTCTTAACTTGTAATCCATAAAGTCCCAGGGAGGAGTTTGTCAGAATATTACTTGTTATGACAGTTTGAAAACACACCCAACGAATAGTGGGTTTACGTGTCATGACAGACACATGCTTTATTGTTATTTGGGCGCGCAGTGGCCGACCACAACACGCGCGTTTGGTAAACAAGTCCGCGGAAAACAGACCTTGTTCGAGATGCACGAATAACCAACACTCCTTGTCCAGACATTTCACAGGTGAAAAAAGCCAAGTTTACAAGACTAGCAACAAGACAACCATATAATCATAATTTTGATAAGCAACAGCACCAGTTGTCATTGCTCGCCAAAACGGGAAAACTCGTAAATATTAACAGCAGGAGATCAGCATGACAGTTATTTTCATGTGTGACAGTAGTAGCCTGTAAATGTTAAACGGAAAAATGCACCATAAACAACGAAATATTATTTCCTCTAACAGCTGGAATATATATATAGGCCTATTATTTAAAGAATAATATCAAATTCTTATTTGGTATTGTTGCTGATATCGAAATTAAATTAATACTATTGCTTTACAAAATAATCCCAAAATGTATGCGTCACAACGATTATAACTGGAAACATTTAAAACAACGTTAAGTACAGTGGAAAAATAATTTTTCACAACATCATACATTCATTTTTTTATTCACAATCACAGCTTCTTTGAATCCACTGATTTCTCTTTGATCTTTAAACGCGGGTGAAATCAATGGTTATATTAATATTTACGTGATACGGAGATCATGTGGCCTTTGGAAGGATAGTGTTTTGCATATGAATCTTTGGCAGGTGGTTTACCTCGACGGTTCTGCTCCATGTCGTGTAAGTAAAACATTTTCTCTACTTATACAGTATATATTTACCTTGAATTCCTGCCTGCATTGTGCGAACGCAGCTTTTGGAGCGCCTATGTGCTGCGGTGCATTTGCCTGAGCTATTTATCCACCCATAGCCATTATTTATAATCATTGCTATTAGCTGGCTCTGATAGATTTTGATCTTTGATTGAAGCTGGTCCAACTAATCTGATTGGAGGGACCATGGTTACGGTTTCTTTGTGCGTTAATCATGTATCCATACAACAAAACATAGCAATCGTATTTGTGCTGATATTTCGTTTTTTTTTGAACAGCTGAGAATTAGTGTGTCAAACGACAACACCGAAAAGAATATTACTTTAAAGTATTTATTAAAATAATGCTGTATTTTGTGCTGGGTTGATGTTGCGTGTGATTTAAGGAGAAGTTTCCCTAATCTGAATTTCCTCAGGTCAGGTGAGGAACTGGCACAAACAATGAAGCATGGACAATAATTGTTTGCCTGAAACTCAAGAACAGTGAGTTTGATGAGGCGTAAAAAAAGCAGAGAAAAAAAGTCACACCTGGAGAACCGCCTTGTGCCTACCACATTCATTCTCCTGCCACGGTTCACATGAAAACCAGTCTGCAGGAGCTGCGTGTGTTTCTCAAGCTCCTGTTCATGGCTTAATAATCACTAAATACAAAGACTAGCTGAAACTACAAACTTCCACCACCTAGTTGATGAAGAACATTTGAAATTCACTCACAAAAGGTTCTGCGGGAGCTATAAAGACTGCACAGTTACACCAATGAAGCTGTGAAGCCAAAGAATGGCTTGCCGCCAAAAATGAATGCTTGAAAACACAAGCTGGTTAATTTAGTTATTAGTATTTAAAGGTGGTAGATTACTTAAAAATGCTGAAAATTAAATTCCAAGTATGAAATTGCAAGCAAGTCCATTATACCTTAAATCATAAGGGAGGACTAATGTATATTTTATCAGACACTCCATTAGGCATATGCAAGATAAAAATGAGTGTATGGTACAAAAACATTAGGATTTTTGGCTGTGGTTTTGCATAGTAATGATGGTTTAATGGCTGTAAGGTTAATGGAAGACAAAATATCTTCCATTTATTTCTGATTAAATGCTGCAAATGCACTAAAGGTGATACATTTTGTGTAGATTGAAATGAAAAAAAAAACTAATTTCTAAGCATTAACCAAAATATTAAACTATAGACCTTTTTTGCTGTAACATTAAATACACAAGTGTAAAAATACAGGAAAAAAGCAAACAAAACAAATAATACTGTGTACATTTAACCTGTAAATGCATTCAAGATCATCTAAGCAAATATTGTTAAAGCTCATGTAAGTGCATTAATGCTGTGCACAAAAAAAACCCTTAGCGTTTATTTTCATAAACTTTAACAGCCATTTCAATTGAAGGGTTTTAGGCTTTTCTCATTTTCCCAAAACACACGCCGGCAATCACAGTGATAACTGCTCTTGGAAATGCATTAAACCAAGGAGCTCATTCAATCAATGTAAGGAGAGGGTGTTCAAAAGAATGCTGAATATACAGTCAAATAATTCTACGGGATGATCATACAAAACATCCGAGAGGCGACAGTAAAGAAGCTTTCCGCATGTTGCACGAGAGCTGGCATGGAAATAATAGAGATGCAGGTATGCGTTTATGAGGGGTAGATTTGTGTGCGACTGAGGTGGAGGGGGACTAGGGGTGGGCCGAGCGCTGAAAATCATCTCCATACAGAGCAGCAAAGATGAAGGACAGTGGGAACGTTGTTTGAGTTTGGATCTGGATCAAAATGGATCTGATCACACCAGACTCGGGACATGTGGCGGTTTAAATGGCATGGCAGGGGTGGTGGGCTGTCAATCATAAGCTCCAGTGCTTGCTTTCCTTCTTTTCCGAAAGCCAGCAGACCAACGTAGAAAGAAGGCGAGCGTTTGTGGAGCCTCTTGAATATTCAAGCAAAACCAGCATCGTTTGATGTTTCACAGCTGTGGCCTTCAATAAACAGTTTCAGAGTAAAAATTTAGCTTTAAACTATGATTATACACATATAAGCCATTCTTTTGTAGTTGCTCTTTTCAGGTGGGTGTACAAATGCTCTTCCTAAATAACAATGGAAACCTGGATGAAGCCATGTTATTGTTTTGTTTGACACGGTGTGCTTTAGAATTCTGTTGACTGAATATGAAGGACCTCATCCACACATCTTGTCGTCTCTCTGTGTCCAGCACCTCCTCTCGTCTCTCTCAGTCACCCCTGTTCGGTTTCTACAGCTGCAGTGAGTGAGATATGACCAGAGAATTGGCCTCTGGGAGAGCAGCAAGCCATCCTGGTGCTATTAGGCTCGTGGCTAATAATAGGTGTTTCAGTCCGGGGGAAGATCAATCAGGGGGAATCATGGGGAATGTTCTGAGGAGCGCTTTTACACATCTGTCCAGATGGATGAAATTACACTTGTCTGTTTTTAGTTGCATTACTCCCAAATTGGCTGTCTACTTTTTTCTCTCTTTCTCTCACTCTCCCCTCATTCATGTGTCAGTGGTCTACTAAAAGGATTCGGCACTAAACTCCCTGTCATTTTGGTCTTTCCTCGCTCGCTCTGCCCTCTCTCCTCAGTCACCTTATTTACGTTCTTGCATTCAATATGTTGTATGTAAAAACGATGTAGAATCTACACAGAGTTAGTACTTATAATAATTTGTGGTAGAATTTGATCAGATTTATGTCATTAACAATAAAAGGTCAATGAAAGCTTAGAAATAATACTAATTACTACAGCTGCTAAAAATCATATATAGCAAAAATTATGGCACTCAGTCTGAAGGGTTTTTTTTTTTTTTAAACAAAAATAGAAATTACATCATATACAAAGTGGGTTCCTTAAGAACCAGACCAAATTAAAAATATGGGCTATGAAAATAAATAATAAAATTAAATTAAATAATAATATGGCTTTGCATTTACAGTGCATTTACTAAAACCTTTAAAAACACATACACTTTCTGTTGAGACTAATAAAATAAACATTAAGTGAAATTAAAAAAACCAAACAAAAAAAACATACATTTTAGATGGCTGCCAAAGCAACATTGCCCAAAACAAAAACAAACAAAAAATAAAATAAAATAAAATAAATAAATCATTAACTGTGACTTTTGCCTCAATAAACTTCTAATTTTCTGCTTATTAATAGTTAGTAATCTAGTTAAGTTTAGGTATTGGGTAAGATAAGTGATATAGAATATGGTCATGCAGAATAAATGCTTTATAAGTACTAATAAACAGGCAATATGTAAATAATAGGCATGCTAATAAGCAACTAGTTAATAGTAAGAACTGATCTTTATACTAAAGTGTTACCAAAATATTTTGAAAAAAATATTTCAAAATATTAAGGGATAGTTCACCCCAAAAAAATTTTTTTTTCATTAATTACTCACCCACATGTCGTTCCAAACCTGTAAGACCTTAGTTCATCTTCAGAACACAAATTAAGATATTTTTGATGAAATCCAAGTGCTTTCTGACCCTCCATAGACATCAACTTTATATGAAATGTATAAACGTAGCATATACAACTACATCTTTTGAACTACATCTCTAGGAAAAACTACAATAGTATCTCAATGAAACTAAAATAACACCTGGTAATGAGAAAAAAGGGCAAATATTTACCATTTTAGATCGCTAATAAAACCATTATACAAAACTTTAAGTTTATGCTCAAAATATAATCTACAACATAATTAAAAATGTATTAAAGGAAGAAATGTTCCCTGGCGTTCTCAGACTTTTGGACCCCCACTGTATTTGTCATCAGCTCTGCTATCTCTATAATTTAAAATACATAATTACCTGCATTTGCATTGTGCAGCTGCAGTCACAAATCCCCAAGTTTCCCATCCAAATCAATGTTATTTGCGTAGAACATTACAGTAAACCATTCCAAAAAGAAAAACCACCACTGCCAATGCTTATGTGAGCAAAGGCCCTCTAAAAGCAATGTTTTTGGACCTATATAAGGACACATGAGAATGTGTGAAACTAAGGCATTGAAATCCTGACCTGCAATAACCCTCGAATAGGCGAGTGCACTAGCTGAGGAGCTAACCACATGCTGGACGGGCCGCTAGTGATGCAGCACCGGCAGTTATCTAGCACAATGTGTCAGTCAGAGAGTGGGGCATAGAGACTGAGAGGGGTCATTTGCAGACTACGAAACAGCTGTATGCATCTGCGCTTCCCAAGCAAGACGGCTGACAGCTCGAAATATTTGATACTCGAAAGTGGCTGTCTGGCAAGTTGTATTGAATTAGCCGTTTTCAGATTACGCCCTCCCGAGTTCTTCCGCGGACCGATGTCACTTCTATCAAAACTCAGAGACTTGATTTGCTTGCGGCGTGAATTTGTATAAGTATCTCCGCCGTGGCCACAATGGGCTCGCGCGCACAATACGGGCACTCTGAGAAATTACCTCTCAAGAAAGACACAGCGGGATACTTTTTATCAGTGAAAATGAATACTGTACATCATTGTTGATTCTAAGCCTGCCGAGAACCTGATTTGAGATGTTCTCCTATTTTTGATTGCCCAACATTGAGAGATATTTCAAGCCGTCTGAGAAGAAAGACGCAAGCTCGATGACCAGAGGAAGAAAATCAAGGCTCCCCAATGTGTTTCCCCTGGCAACGGAGGAAAATTAGCATTGACATGTGAGCGAGGCCACGGAAAGGCCTCTGGGTATTTTACGGCTTGAAAAGTGACAATCAAAGTAGATGTAAAGACATACTCCCTGTTCTATTTATATTGAAATCAGCTTCTTTTATATTTGCCGAAGGAAGAGCGCCAAACTTATAATGTATGTATTTTGTTCATTTCACCATGCTGCACGGCGCGCCTGCCATGCCCGAGCTCTCGTGTTTGCCCCCCGCTGCGGTAAACAGAATGCGACTCTAGTCGCGGATGCATTTCAGGCCACTCACAACACGCTAGTGAGGCTGACATGGCCTCCCTCATTTTCCACCATGAAATTCAGCTCTCGTGATTGCCAACACACATAATGATAGCGTCTCCCAGAGTCACTGAGGTGTCCCACTGACGCGCCAATATTCTCTCTGTCATACTGCAGGAAATTCAGCAGCGGCTACCCTGGAGAACCTGCCTTCTACATGCATCCGAAGTTGTTTTGTTAATCGAAATAAAGGGCGGATTGCGTGATCCAAGGCACCGAGCGGCTCGCTGTTTCCTCTCATTACAAGACGGCCTTACCAGCGAGGAGGAATATGCATGAATACATTAAAAGGTAATGAGGAAGCTGTCAGGAGAGGGTCGTTCGGGGCAGCGCTTGGCGTTGCAGAGCTTTCAGAGCGTTACGTGATGGACTTGTCATCTCTGCAGGAGAAGCAAAAAGAGAGGCGTTACCAGCGGCAGCTGTTGCCAGGTCTTCTTTCGTGCCCCTCGCCTTGTATTTTTATAACATGAATGTGCTAATGTGTCGCTAAATTAAATATTTCACTTCTTAAACCACGAATTCTGTCATTTCTCAAGTATTAAAATGTACACTGACTTTGTAAATACACAAATTCAAATAATAAGAAGGACCCAAGGGTAAACCATCGTTCGCAATCATTTTTTGGAATATTCACATCTACGATTTGATCAAGGCATAATGGAATGTCATGGCAACAACACCTGGCAACAGTTTATCCTCGTGCCCCTCCCCCCAAACCGAAAGCGCTGGAACATTATTTCTGTGAGACAGAAAGCCCTATGAACAAATAATGGGTGAGCGCCAGTTTAAATAAAGTATGGTTTATGACTTGTGGTCAGGACCGTCTCTCTTTTTTAAAAAGTGTGCTGTGTAAAAACCGCTGCCAACATTTTTTTTCTCCATACGGTTATAATACAAAGTCGTTTTTTCCCTCCCCTACTCACAGTGAGAGATTCAGTCAATAAAGGACCGGCAGTAGACCAGTAGTCTGCAGCCACAGGAGAATGGAACAAACCACACACGCCAAAACAAACTGGTGCTCCTTTGCGATTTTTCTGTTTAATAAAACATTTACAGTCCTTCTGCACAGGGTAAATGTTTTGCGAGCATGCCCTGTTTCGCTTTCGATACGAATCAACAAAAAGACTGGAGGTATTTATTTCTTCACCTCGAAAAATAAAGAGCTATAAGCGTCCCGTCCCGATTTCAGAAACACGTTCGAGCCCGGGTCCAGGTGTTTGGGTCTAATTCACAAACAATCCGGCTGTTGGATATCAGACCAATTACCCAAATGAATTGTACAATACCGAGAAACAGACACAGCAATTTTCTACTTCCATTTATATGTGCCACTGCAATTATAGATCATCAGAAACTGTCATTAAGTAACACTAGGCTTGTATTAAGACCATACAGATTGTAGTCACTGTCTTGCAACTAAAAAAGAAGGCGTCCATTAACACAGTCCGCTTTGTAATAGTCACTGGCCTTTAAATGGCGATGACAATGTGAAAAAGCGTTTTTGTATACATCAACAAAACAGCTATCAAACACTCGCGTTGGAGTGAGTTGAAATAACGACTTGGTCAAATAAGACAAATAAGACTCCACGTCTGTGGAAACAGCCACAGTCACCTTTTTGTCCATACTAAGCAATTGAGAAAGTGAGAACTGTGCTAATTCATTTTAAAGTGAGACACACTAATAAGTATGGTTTCATAAATCATATTTTACACCCTAATGGGAATTGGGTTTTATGGATATCTTTTAAGGTTTGGTGACCAACACAGCAAAGCACTTAAGAAGAATTCATTTTTCCAGCACTCAAATGTCTCCAAGCTATGCAGCCATCCCCAAAGTCCTCACGCTGAATTAAAACAGCTTTAGGTGGCAAATTTAAAGTGGCGAGTTAAAAAAGAGCTAAGGTATATTACACACTGGCTCGTAAAAGTCATTCGTTTTAATACACACCAATCAAGCTGTTGAGTGACTTACTGTACGTGAAGTTTTTACCGTGATGACATCTCTGCACAGACAGACAACCTGGAGCGCAGCTATGCACATTAAGTCAGCAGACAGACGGTGCAGTTTACTTTAGTACCACTAAAACTGCAAAAAAAGACATGTGTGCAGAACTACTCATTTTTTAGATGAATTACGGTTAAGGTTATCCTTCAAAAGCTTCAATGTGAGCTTGTTAAGACAAAGTACACAGCTCAACAAGAGCTATCCTATGACAATGCACATGCCAGGAAATACTGAACACAAGGCATCCTTTCCATATACAGATGTGCCTACCAAATAACAATTATACAGGGCTCAACAATAAGGTTTTTGTTTGTTTGTTTGTTACTTACTTTAACGCTAACATTAAAAACTGCTCGCCACAGTGTACTTTTCTAGCTGACTAACGAGTTTATGGTCACCGGATAGGCCTATGTTTTTTTTCCTGAGGTAAATGTGATGTTACGTGACATTTTATTTGCAAGCTGTTATACTGACATCTTTGCATGGTTGCAACAATGATTGAGCGATTACATGAGACATGATATGGATTTCGGTAAGTTGTACTTTTTCTATTAACATACCTTTGGATGTTTATTCATCTTTATTTTGTGCTGTAACTGGTATTAAAGTGAAAGAGATGATCAGTTCACAGGCGTTTTGTGCTGTCACTTCTCTTAAACTGAGGCGCCACAGTGCCAAATTGTCATTTTTAAAATTTGAAATCTGAAGCTTTGTTTAATATCGAAAGTAAACAAAAAGCACAAAGCTTATTCCGATTAATTGGATGGGAGATGTGCTATAATGTTCAGTTCATTAAAGAGGTCATCGGATGCCCATTTTCCACAAGTTGATATGATTCTTTAGGGTCTTAATGAAAAGTCTATAATATACTTTGGTTAAAAATTCTCAATGGTTGTGTAAAACAACACCCTTTTTACCTTGCCAAAATCAACTCTACAAAACTCATCTCATTCTGGTCGAGGCTACTTTAAATGCAAATGAGCTCTGCTCACCCCGCCCCTCTCTTCTCTCTGTGGATAGACGCGCCTGTTTACATTAGCTGCGTTTAGCTGCTAAACTTGCTAACTAGCACTTTATTAGGAAAGGCGATCGCAAAGATTCATAAAAAAACCCTTATACTCACTTCTGCTGTAAGTGAAGCTGGATCATGAATGATTCGCGCGAACACAGACGGATATACGTAGATCGGAAGGCGCATTCCCTTCACAAACAAACGTAATCCACTGCATCTTCAGCGGCTCAGATATCAGGAGTAAATGATGACCGCTATGTTCATTATTACATCCAGCAACACAACACCTCAATCGCTCAATCTGAGATATTCTTGTCTAACTTACTTCACTGCTCTGGCATCAAAACAAAGAGGACAGACTCTGACAGCTGATCTGAGGTAAAACGCTCATGTCAATCAATTATCGTGGGAGCGGCCTCTGTGGGTGTGACGCCACAACGACAGGCATCTGAGAATGGCTTGATTTGAAAAAGGGAATATTATTTTAACAGATTCATTAAAATCCACTACATGGATTTTTATCATTATAGGGTAGATTTGTACACGCACTGCCAACACACATTAATGTTCAAACAGCATGTAAAAGTGTACTTAGCTTCCGATGACCCCTTTAACTGAAAACAGGCTAGACCAATCAAATCTTTTGATGTTTAAACTAGTGCATTTTAATTTTAAAATGGTTATGCTATGGTTAGGTTATGGTTATGCCTGTTGTTTACACTTCTCCAGTGTTTTCAACCCCCGAAAGCAGAGACTTTCGAAAAACACTGGAGACCCCGTTTTAGTATGAAAACTCTGGGGTTGCTGGGGTGTAAACAATAACATCATGCTCATTATGAATGGTCATGTGACATGCACTGTCGGTTGTGTAGTGTGAACAGATGTGAAAACGAAACGCAGTGAAAATGGCAGTGTGGACAAGGATCGTTTTCATTTTAAATTGCCATTTTAAAATAAAAACGCACTAGTGTAAACAGGGCCCAAGGCTACACACTAGTGCGTTTTCAATTTAAAAAGCTAAAACTTATGGTTATGCCCGTCGTTTACACTACTCCAGTGGTCTCGACCGTTGACAGCTGAGACTTTCGAAAACACTGGAGACACTGTATTAGTGTGAAAACTTATTTCAGTGTAAACAGACCTTTGAAAATGATGACGTGGCTGCCCACATTCTCTCTGCATATCCTTGACGACCGTGTAAGCAATAACATCATGCTTATTATGAATGGTCATGTGACATGCATTTTTGGTTGTGTAGTCTAGATGGAGATGTGAAAACTAAATGCAATGAAAGCAGCAGCGTAGACAAGGATCGTTTTCATTTTAAATCACCATTTTAAAATAACGCACTAGGCTACACACTAGTGCATGTTCATTTTAAAAAGCTAAAAATTTTGCTACGGTTACGCCTGTCGTTTATACTACTGCGGCGTTTTCAACCCCTCGAAAGCGGAGACTGTTGAAAATGCTGCAGACCCTGTTTTAGTTTGACCCTGTTTACACTGGTGCATTTTAAAACGAGTTTAAAACGTTTCAAACATCAGATCCTCGTCTACACTGGCATTTTCATGGTGTTTCTGCGTTTCATTTTCACATCTTCGTCCACACTACACAACCGAAAATGCATATCACATGACCATTCAGGCTACATACATCCTCGAGGATGTCTTATTTAAGAGAAGTAACCGTAATAAAATTGACTTGGGGTCCTTGCGGTGTAAAAATACTGTAACTTCTTTTTTTGCTTCGCAAGTTACTTTTCTTGAATGAGCCTCCAAAATGAGGTGCAACAAATGAGCACGATGTTCTTATTTACACAGTTGTCAAGAATATGCAGAGCGAATGTGGGCAGCCACGCCATCGTTTCCAAAAGTCTGTTTTGGTTCGTTTACACTGAAACGCACCTGGGGGCGAAAATGCCAGAGTGGTGTAAACGAAAACGGTTTAAAACGAAAACGCACTAGTGTAAACGTAGCCATTGAAAACTCTTGGGTTGTGTTTCAGTGTAAACTTACCAAAACGAAGACTTTAGAAAATGATGGCATGGCTACCCACATTCGCTCTGCCTGTCCTCAATGACCGCGTAAACAATAACATTTTCGGTTGCGTAGTGTGGACGGAGATCATTTCTGAAATGCCAGTGTAGACGAGGATCATTTTAAAACAAAAACACACAAAATCGAGACTGTTTCATAAAAATAAGAATCGACTGATATTGCAATATCATTTTTTTTTTTTTTTTTTTTTTTTTTTAGGAAGCCCCAATTTTTATATACATACATACAATTACAATAAAAAAAAACATTACTAAAAATGAACAATTATAGCTGGATATTATACACTTATCATAATTATAAACGAAACTCCAAAAAAACAATAAATTCATAAATATTTTTGCTGAAAATGATGGCATACATGAAAAACTTTACAGATTTGTTTGCAATTTTCAACCCATTCTTATTAATGCTACCAAGACTCACAAAGCATTCTTGTGATTTCAACAAAACCAGCTAGACACAATTTTAGAACTTTTTATCTAGCAGACTAGAAAAAATTGCAAACATATGCCACAGAAACCCAATGTTTACGCTTGCAACTTGCAAGGCATAAAAATGATTAGAAAAAGACATAAAATCATATAATGCTAGCCTAATATGCAAAGTGACAGTTCCATCAACTGTCTCCAAAATCACCATGAATTGAGGCTCAATTTGATGCATTAAATCAAGACTTTGCCTGGAAACTGTTCAGTGACAAATTGTTTAAAGACTTCTCAGCAGTAGTGTGTTTATCTTAGTGGGTCTTAAGTGGTCTTATGAAAATAACAGTAGTGGCCAGGCTGAGCCACATATGTAGCAGGTAAGTCTGCAACATGTACCGCCATCAGTGTATCTGATCCCTGGTGAACATTGCTGATGAAGTGCTAAAAGAGGTGGACGGCATGAGTACATTAATATTGCGTCTTTGACCTTGGTTTTAAGCTAGCTGTTAGACTGTGAAAAAGGATAAACCCCCTAAAGAGGGGCTGACTGTGTGTGTCAGGTAGAGGGCTGTCAGGGTTAAAGTCTGTCTTCAGACACTGAGAGGAGGCTGTAACGGAGCCGGGCCAAAGGCTGCAGGAGCCAGGAGCCCCTGCCAGGACTGTGTGGTAGAAAGCTGTTAATGAGCATTGTAAAGCTCTTAAACATAATGATCTGGACTTCTCTCCCAGTGCTAATGTCTATCACATGCCCGAACCCGGCCGGCCCTTCAGCCTGGCTGCAGCGCGTGTCCAGGATGAGACTAACAAGACGGATGACCTGGAGGATGGAAACAGTGGACAGAAGGAGACAGGAAGTGCTGAGTGCAAGTTGTAAACTTGGTATAAAGGTCAATAATGTGATGTTCATTTTTGTCTGGATCTATTTATTTATTTATTCAAACATGCTTTAATGGTTTTAAATACACCTCTTCTGAGCCTGTGTTTAATTTCTTTTTGACATTTTTTAGGAGGTATGAAGTAAAAAATGTCAAGGTGATAAAACTGTCCTGAAAAAGCCTCATTAAAAGAACTAGTTTCATGAAAAGAAAGTCTTTTTTGGCATAATCTTTTATCATTATTTCTTAGAAAAAACATGATATTTTAACAAAACTGCTTCACTGCTTATTACTGTTGTCCACCAAATCGAAGTCTTATGGTGCAACCGTCAAACAAATAATTTTAGCTTTTTATGACAGGGCAAAGTTATTTTAGATTTAAAAATGGTGCAACTCTCCAAAATTTAATGACATTGTTTTAAAAAAAATAATTTTGGTAATTATTGAAAATAATGATTAAGAAATGCACTCTCGTATGTATTCAAGGTATAAGAAAAATTTAGTGCTGTCAAATGATTAATGTATTATGTATATATAAATAAATTGCAAACATATGCCACAGAAAACCAAATGTTTATGTTAACAAATAATTTTAGCTTTTTATGACAGGGCAAAGTTATTTTAGATTTAAAAATGGTGCAACTCTCCAAAATTTAATGACATTGTTTTACAAAAAATAATTTTGGTAAAATAATTATTGAAAATGATTAAGAAATGCACTCTCGTATGTATTCAAGGTATAAGAAAAATTTAGTGCTGTCAAACGATTCATGTATTATGTATACATAAATACACACACATATAGCATATATTTTGAAAATATTTCCATATACACATATAAGTTTATATACATAAATAGACCTAATATATAAACATAACATTTTTTTTTAAATATATACATGTGTGTATTTATATATACACATAATAAATATGCACAGAACACACACATATATTTTGTAAACAAAAACTTATTTTGCATGCGATTAATCGCGATGAATCGTTTGGTAGTACTAGAAATATTATATTCAGTTTTTTTCAAAATGGTGGGAGGTTTAAAGAAACTATCATAGGTTAATACAAATGGTATATTTTTAAGAACATAGAACAACCGTTTTAAACTTTTTAAAAGATTTTCCTTTATTATAGTTATACTTATTTGTTATCAGCGCATGAATCAATTTTGTGTAAACTCATGTAATTCAAAAAATAAATATGAGAGTTATAGAAAAAAATATGGGGCGGTGAGCTCCTTTTGTCACTGTAATGCATAAACGGGAGCACTAGAGCACTGTGAGATTGGGATTTATTGGCTCTCAGCTGAAAATCAAACAACCTGACACTTGCATAAGCATCTAAAATAGCCTAATAAATTATCACACATTAGTGAAGGCTCCAAGTACAGCACGTTTCCTGTTAGAAGCTGGCTGAATGGCAAACACCAAGGGACAAACACCACTCTGTCCTCTTGATTATATCAAATAAATACTTACAACACATGATGGAGGAGGAAAATTCTTTTGTGTGAACACTTTTGGCCATGAATCAGAGCGCTGACATTTTAAGGCCCCACTGTTGGTTCTGCCGCTGACTTGCTTTCACACAGTTTGTTGCCGAGGCTCAACACGTGTTCGTGACAAGCGGCACTAGAAGAGCCCTAATAAATATCTCGCGCTTTATTCCTGCTTTGAGGTAGACTAATTAACCGTGTGCTGCACGCTCTCCCCGATGACATACGTCCCGAAGAGAGCCAAAAATAACACTGCTGCGGGAACACAAGAAGGGAGGGGGCGAGCGTGTGTTAGAAAAGTACAGGTTTGGGGTGTATTTAAGCGCACTGCATCTGCATTAAAGGCAGAGTTGATTCTCCCACTGGGGTGTTTTAGAAAAGCCCTGGCCTGAGGCACGGGAGAGAGGGTCTGCTCCGCTACAGCACGGTGAAGGACACTAGACAGAGCCACCTGTGGCGGGAAACTAATCTCACATGTGCAGCCCTGACAGGGCATCTGTCAACAAGACCAGAGCAGCGTTGAGCTGATCCATTAACGTTAACAATTGGCCCCTGCCGTGTAGTGAGGAAACAGGCAATAAGTTAGCATAGAGGATCTGGTTTTAAGGTGGCCTACACAGGGCAACGTAATCAAGCCTTTAGGCCCAAAACATACTCTGTGCAAGCCAAAGCGTCTAACTATGCAACACGTGCGTTACTGCGTTCTGAAATGTGGCAGGAAGCAGATCATAATACAAAGGACACTACTGCGGAAGCTAATGTAAACTGTCTACCATCCATCCATTCATCCATCCAGAGCCTCTAAAAAGATATGGTGATGGAAAATTTAGGCCTGGCACACAATATGACTTTCAAATCTTTACCGATTTTAAAACAATTGGAGACCACAGACGCAAAGACAGTTTCAACCGATTTTTAGACTTGTAATCCTTAAAACGCGACAGTAGATGATTCGACCAGGCTGCGAGATTTCACAGTGACACAAGATCTCACGGAGACTTGTGAGATCAAACATGACGAGAGAAGAAAAACACAGGACAATCAACGTCGTCAACTGGCTCTCCTGGCGCGCGTTCCGTTGTACAGTGAAAAACAAAATAGGAAAAAAAAATATGGGTGATGTGCTTTCTCAGTACTCTACTTTTGTGGCTGCAAGGTTTCAGTTGTAGAAGCACGCAACATCCGGTAGGTGACGCTTGTTCACGCTTGTTTCTCATTGGCTATCGTGGGTATCACATCAGAGGCAGCATGAGCAAGAGTCGTATATATCAAACATTTCATATTTACGATTTGAGTTTGGGAACGCTCCATCTTTGGAGCAGTTAAATAATCATAATGACACCACACAACAGAGGATTTTTTGGACAAAAAAATAGTTTGTGACAAGCCATGTATCGGGCCATGCCCCCACAAACTTTTGATGTTACTCCACCGCAAAATGAAAACTGTCATTAATTACTGACCCCCATGACACAAATTAAGATATTTTTGATGCATTCTGACAGCTCTCTTACCCTCCCATAGACAGCAATGTAATTAACACAATCAACATCCAGAAACGTAGCAAGGACAATAACAGTAATCTACTGCCAGCTGTGGTTGCCAGCATTGTACTGTTAATTTACAGCTCTTCATTTTTACAGTAATACGATTTTGCAAATCGAACGATTTTCTTTTTTGGGTGGAATTTTCGATTTTGTTTGGTAGGTTTAAGGATGGTCCTTCGTACAAATTTCGAATTTGCCACCTCATCATTTACATAAGATTTTTCGAAATCTTATGCCACCTCATAAAATACGTACAAATTGCCATGGAATCGGAGAATGCAAACCATTGAAATCTAAGTCTGGCCAGTCGGTGCCAATAGTCTTGTGGACAGCGTCCCAACATGTAGTGCCGTTGCACTTTGTGTGTCCCGAGTTCGAGTCCAGCCTTGCGGACCTTTCCCGATTCTATCCCCATTTCCCTCCCACATCACCTCCTGTCTAACTACTGTCCTATTAAAGGGTTACTCCACCCCAAAATGAAAATGTTGTCATTAATCACTTACCCCCATGTCGTTCCAAACCGGTAAAAGCTTTGTTCTTCTTCGGAACACAAATTAAGATATTTTGATGCATTCTGACAGCTCTCTGGCCCTCCCATAGACAGCAATGTAATTAACACGAACAACGTCCAGAAACGTCCAGAAACGTAAGAGATCGGTAAAATCGGTAAAATAATCCATGTGACATCAGGGGTTCAACCATAATTTTACGAAGCTACAAGAAAACTTTTTGTACACAAAGAAAACAAAAATAATGACTTTATTCAACAATTTGTCTCCTCCGCGTCACCAGCGCCATTTTGGAGAGTGTCCTTTGAATGCAAACAGCATATCAAACGATAAATAGACGCAGAAAACGTATCCGTGTGGCACAGCTAACAAAGAACAGCATACGCTGTTTGTGTTCAGTGGATACTTTCCAAAATGGCACTAGGGTGATGCGGAGGAGACAAAGTGTTGAATAAAGACAGTTAGACAGGAAGTGAAATGGGGAGAGAAAGGGGGATAGAATCGGGAAAGGTCTGCAAGGCTGGACTCAAACTCGGGACACACAAAGTGCAATGGCGGGACGCTGTCCATGAGACTATTGGCACCAACTGGCCAGCCTTAGATATCACTGCTTTTGCATTCTCAGAATCGGTGGCAATTTGTACATATTTTATGAGGTGGCTATCTCATACAAATCTGTAAGATTTCAGAAAAATCTTACGTAATTGATGAGGTGGCAAATTTGTACGAAATTCGTACGAAGGACCATCCTTAAGCATACCAAACAAAATCACAAATTGCACAAAAAAAAAAAAACGTTTATTTTACAAAATCATATGAGTGAGGTCAAACAAATTTTCATTTTCAAAATTTTTTGAAGTTTAGGGGTGGTCCTTTGTGCACGTTCCTACGAAATTGCCACCTTGTCAATTACATGTGATTTTTCAAAAATCTTACAAATTTATATGAATTAACCACCTCGTACAAAATGTACAATGTTGTTGCGCAAAGTTTTTGGTTTGGTTTTTCGCTAAGGTTTTGCAAATAAGTTTGTCTGATGAAAGCAAAACATTTGCAAGAGAACAAAGGCACTGAAATATAGTTTTTCCATCACAATATTCATAATTTCTGTATATTAAACATCAAAAAACAACATCAACAAACAAGACTGGAAAGCCTTTGTTTGTACAACATTTTAATTTAAGCAAAAAGTAAGTTGATGCTGATTGTATTCAAATTGCGGAAGGTTGCAAATTCTCCACTGTCCACACTCTCAACAGTTGTCACCACAGCGTATGACTTCACATTTGCATATATTATGATTCTGCTAAAAATTTTTGTAACGCCAATTTGTCACCACTGGTTGACCTGGTAACATGATGCTGCACTATTTGCAATAGTTACTGAAAGTCTGACCATAAACTACTCTGCAGCTAAAAAAAAAGAGTGCATTTTTATAAAGAATCAGTTGCTAAAATGAACATTTTCGAGAGGAAACCATTTGTTCATAAATTGCTACAAAGCGTATACAAAGCATCATGCATCAACAAGAATCAATGCATACTCAATTCTACTGCGGATTTGAAATGTCTTTTCCATGCATCACTTTTTGTGTATGTCTCTGTATGTGGGCAGAAACAAGTCATACAGAATAGAAAAATGATTTTCTCCTCCATCGTCTACACTCGACCAGAACATCTGACAGTAGGCGGATCACATGAGCTTGACTGTCTTCTCTGCCATCAGGAGTTGCTGCATCGTGTCACTGCTTATTTGGATAAACTTGAACTCTGCTCTCATTTGCATAAAATTGAACTTTGTTATGGTGTCAGACACACCCACGTCGCATTGGCAAAGTCCTGCTCACCTCAAATCACTAACTTTTATTGAAATTGAATGGCTTCCGTTCACTTCATCCCTGCAAACTGTGGTCAAAGTGAATGTAACTTCAGAACAAAAAGCTTGTCTCTGGAATCTTGTCGAAACTCGCTTGATTCAGGTATGATGTCGGAAGTCCCTTTTCTATGTTGAATAAAAGCCTGAATTTTCTTTTATAAAATCTTATCAACACAAAATGTAGCTGCTATGGCATTTTTCTTGAAAATGCACTGTAACGGTGTTACTACAATAACACCTGAACCACACAACAACGCACCCAATCAATCTTTTTCAGTATTTGATTTTTGCTTTTTAAAGAGAGAAAAAAGTAATGATTGGTGCTGACTGAATGTGAATATGCCTGCCGTGTAGGAGCAGCGAGAGTGCCGGAGCTGAAGGCACGATGGAAGACAATGGATGAAAGGAGCTGTCAGAGCGAACAGGAGAAGAAAAGAGAGAAGTGCCATGGGAGCGAAGCACAGGGATGGGATGACAAAGCTGGGAGGTGACAGAGGAGGAGGAGGAGGAGGCGGATGGTGGGGAGGGCGAGGAGGACACAAGGTGAATATGAGAGCCATCAGAGAGCAGACGCCAGCTCGCTCTTGACCTCTCTCTTAGTTTGAGAAGCCCAAGATCTGAAAATGACATCAGATAGGGGAAGTTTGACTCTCTTTCATGCTTTCATGTGTCTCTCTCTTTCATGATGCCTGCACTACTCTTACTTGCATGAATGGACAATACATTCAAAACACCAGATACACTGCTTGCTGAATACGTACATATCAGAAGTCTGTTGTTCTGCCTAGAAGGCAGATTCTATCTATCAATTTATAGGTCTATCTTCATATGTCTGCCTATCCATCTATTTGTCTATTTATCTAGCTGTCTGTCTGTCTGATACATAAATCAAGCTGAAAAGTTGACCAACACATCTGTTGACCTGTCTATATAACAACAGACAGACAGAGTGGCAGATAGATTTGTCCGTTTATCTATCAAACCGACAGACAGACAGATAAGATAGACAGACAGATATTTGACCATTTATCTATCAGACTTATGAACAGATAGGCATTTGTTCATTTTTCTATCAAACAGACAGACAGACAGACAGATATATAGCATAGACAGTAAGGGTGCTCCGATTAATCGGCTACCAATCAATATCGGCCGATAATCCCATGGGGATGTTTGATCGGCGGTCTCTAAAAAGGCCGATCTCATAAACCGATCTAAAGCTGATGACGCGCCTGCCATGACAGGTTTGGTACGACATGCAGCAGCACCGTCTCAGGCGCTTTTCGGCGCATGTAAAACAATTATAATTGTGAAGGTGAGATACAATTCATATTTCTTAATTTAATAACTTATAAAGTAATTTGAAGACCTTATGTGAGCCGTAATTTCACAAATAGCACGAGTGAATGACTGCACGCCTACTCTCTTTCACTCTCAAAAGTGCGCTATATGGCTTCCATTCACCACATCGCATCTGATAGTAAGCGATCTGCTCAGTTGACACTGGAATTGTTACTTGCACAAAAAATCAGTGTCGCATCGTCGCTAAAGTTTGTGAACTGCACTTCTTTTTAATTCTTTCCAGTGTTTATCCATTCAGCGCTCGCGCGCTCTCCTAGAAACTGGGCGCTCATGCACACTTAAAGCGCAACACAACGCCACGTTCACATACCTCCGTTTGCAGTGCGTATTTTTCTGCGCTCATGGTAACGGATTAAAGCGTTCAAGCTGCACACGGTTGCGGTCTAGTAGCGCGTTCCAGGAACGGTGCGTTTGGAGCAGTGTAGAGATCGTTTCCGCACGGGGTCTGCGCTGCACGCACAGAATTAAAGTGACAGCGCATTATTTGCGGTAAATATGCTGAAAAAGTATTTTCAATAACAATGTTTGGATTCGAAATCAAAAGAATGGATAAATGTGTTTGTGGAAATCAGATTTGTGCTGTGTGTAAGCCATTGTGCAATAATTGCACAATTCTATAAACAAAAATGCACTGCACGATCAAACATTTATGTGAGATAAATATATGTTTAAATAAAAAAAAAATGCTCCCCTCCACCCCTCAAATTAAAAAACTCCTCTCTCTCTCTCTCCAAAAAAAAAAAAAAAAAAAAAAACCATCAGGCCCTGAGTAAGTGTCTAAAAATTCTGATTGGAGTATCTCTACAAATAATTCTACATGATTGATATGAAGCTTTAAAAAGATCCGGTATCGGTGATCGGATCAGCAGATACAGCTCCCTGTGATCGGTGATCGGCCTCAAAAATCCTGATCGGAGCACCTCTAATACCCAGACAGAGAGATATTTGTCCATTTATCTATCAGACAGACAGACAGATAGATAGATAGATAGATGATTGACAGAGGATAGACAGATGACAGATAGATAGATAGATAGATATGTCCATTTATCTATCAGACAGATAGATATGTGTCCATTTAGATAGACAGACAGATAGATAGAGATAGATAGATAGATAGATAGACAGACATTTGTTCATTTATCTATCAAACAGACAGGCAAACAGATAGGTAAGACAGACAGACAGACAGACAGACATTTGTCCAATTATCTATCATGTTTATCTATCATGTTAGACAGATGACAGACAGATAGATAGACAGATAGATAGATATATAGATAGATAGATAGATAGAAAGAATTGGGGGCCCGTCCGGGATGTGATCCCCAGAATAGATATTTGTCCATATCTATCAAACAGATAGACAGACAGACATATAGATAGACATGTAGATATAGATATAGATATAGATATAGATAGATCTGAACTATCTGACTGTTTGTACATTTATCTAAAGACAAATAGATGGATAGATAGACATATTTTGTACTGGCTGGAAGCTTATATTCTATCATTGAAGAAACGTATAGATACAAATATATCTGTATCATTTATGTGGTGTTAAAAAAACACATGGATTTTTACTCAAGAAACTAGACTAAAAGCCAAATACCAAACAGCAGCAAACATCATGAAGCGTATAATGTCACCCAGCTCGAACAAGCAGTGAATATGCAAAGCAGAGAAATGTCAACAAATCCAGCAGACAGCTGTTTGGGGTTTCTCTACCATTGCTTGAATTTTGGTCGGTTCTATGTCTCCCACACCACTATTTCTATAATCCTAAACAGATTTGCTCCAACCACCAGAAAAGCCAGAGTCTGGGCGTCTCTGCAGCGTTCTCCACAGAGAACATTAATAGGCTGCATGTGCTGATAAATCATGGAATGGATTAGACGCAACGTATGTGGTCCTCTGCCGTAACTACTGGTGGCATTTAGGGACACATTTTAACAAGAACAGAAACTGATCCATGCTGTTCTCACATCCACATTCGTGGACCGAGTTTTGTCAGTTGACCAAAAGCACTGGCACAACAAGAAGGTGCTCTTTTATTTTCAATGAGATATCAAAAAGACTCATTAGCTGGTAGGTCTAAAAAAAAAAACCCCAAAAGCATCTATAGAACTGGAGACCTTGACAGTTTACACCCCTTTCCTGTCATATAATAGCACTGTATGCTATAACCTGCAATATATCTGTCATTTCTATACATGTCTGCATTTATGGATGAATGTGTGTCTGTCTGTGGCTGTTCTCGTTCATTTATGTGGGGGGTCGGGGTTCAGACGCAGACTCTCCACATGCGCACGGGTTGCTCTTTCTTTCGCTATCAGTGCTGGAAGGGCTGCCCGTAGTGCAGCCAGGGGAAAGGCTGATCACAATTATCCCAGACTCCGGAGGGGCAGTCTTGTCTAGGACAGCAGGGTGAAAATTACACACATGCCTACAGAAAATAGAACCAGGGTCAGGGGTGTCCGGATCTCACTGCCGCACATGAGGAGATCATGCAGTCTGTGATTTTTGCTATCTCTCTTTTTCCGAAGGAGGGGCAAACGGGAAGTGAAGACGGGGGATTGGCGGGTAGTAAACAATGAGGGTGCTTAATGGATGCCAATCTAATATGCCCGAGGCTAGAGAGACATCAGCACGTCAACACTCCAGACAGAGGAGGCCGCACAGTCATTATCTATAAACAAGCACACAGGCCTTTTACAAGTGCTAATAAAGATAATTAGTAGAAAAACTTGTAAACACATACAGACCTATTGGGAGACTTATGTCATTTGTTTTTTCTAATTATTCATTTCTCATATGGGTCAGTGACATGGTGCTCATTTTTGTCTGCATTATTAATTAATTCAAAAATACACTGGAAAATGCTACTCATACACACAATGACTTGAATAGACCTCTTTTATGATGATACAACTGTTCTGATGTCATAATGAAGGAAAAGCCTTATTAAAAGAAGGTTTTTTTTTCTGCTCACCCAAACATGAAAATTATGTCATTAATTACTCACCCTCATGTCGTTCCAAACCCATAAGACCTTCGTTCAACTTTGGAACACAAATTAAAATATTTTTGATGAAATCCGAAAGCGCCGGCTCACCCAAAATTTTTCATATTTGGGTGAAATTATTTTTTTCTTGAAAATAGTATAAATCCAAAGTGTACATTTCTTTTTCGTTTAAAATACTTTCTGTATCTTGGACATCGTTTTATGTTACTGACCTGTTTACTTATTGACGAAAGGTAAGATACGCTTGTTACACAGGCATTAAGCAGTGTTTCATGACTGAAGGGACACTGTTAAATGAAGCCTCATAATGTTATGGCTGTCATGGTGGCACAGGGCAGGAGCACAGAGGTTCTGTCAGTGTGTTGTGAACAAGCTAAACGTAAGCATTAAACAGCCCTTTTTAGTGCTGTCAAATGTATAAGGACATTGGTGTAGCCCCATAGTGTATTTAAAAAGTATTCCTGGGTTTCATTCTAAAGTACACACTAAAACAGTTGGGTTTTATTTAATTACAGAGATCTCCAGCCTCTTAACGCTGCTTTTCACATAGTGTATGGTTTGACTCCCTGGCTCTTCTGAAAAATGCCCATTATTCTCGATGGTGGGTTGGCCATAATGGACAAGCGCAGGCATTTAACTGCAGGGTCAAAACAAAGTTTAATCATTTCAAACTCTTTATAGTCTCTTCAACAGTGTTGAAAGCCCATGAAATACCTGCACACTACAGTACAAGTGGTCATTTCTGTCTCCCAAACTGATCATCCCGGTAATGGGCCACAAATATGAGGTGGGCATATAATTTTTCGAATTAATTGCTTTCTATTTTACTCCCTCTCTCTCTCTCACACACACACACATTTTTTTTTCTTTCATTCACTATCGCAGTATGACGGTACAATTAGAGTTATTCAAAGCCATTCAGAGGTGAGTGAATTCAAATAGAGAAAAATGTTATTAAACACTATAAAATAAAGAAAAGAAGAACGTTAAGAAATTATGTTTTTTGAGGAAAACGTTTCAGGATTTCTCTCCATATAGTGGACTTCTTTTGGCACGAGTTTGAACTTCCAAAATGCAGTTTAAATGCAGCTTCAAAAGGCTCTAAATGATCCCAGCCGAGGAAGGGGGGGTCTTATCTAGCAAAAGGATCGGTTATTTTTCACAAAAATTACAATTTATATACTTTTTAACCTCAGATGCTCGTCTTGTCTATCTCTGCATGAACTCTGTGTATTACACGCAGTGACCCAGTGGTTACACTAGGACGATTTTGAAGTTGGAAGAGAAAATAAGATGGGAGTTTTCCGACCTACCCTAACTGTCATGAACCGGAATACACAGAGTTCACGTGGAGCTAGACAAGATGAGCATTTGAGGTTAAAAAGTATATAAATTGTTGAAAATAATGAATCATTTCACTAGATAAGATCCTTCCTCCTCAGCTGGGATGATTTAGAGCCCTTCGAAGCTGCAATTAAACTGCATTTTGGAAGTTCAAACTCAGGGGCACTATAGATGTCCACTGTATGGAGAGAAATCCTGAAATGTTTTCCTCAAAAAACATAATTTCTTTAAGACTGAAGAAAGAAAGACATGAACATCATGGATGACAAGGGGGTGAGTAAATTATGTGTAAATTTTTGTTCTGGAAGTGAACCTGTCTACGGTCTGACGTAGAATCCTAATTGGCCATGCCTTGTTTACAAGCAGAAGACTGTCTTTGTAAACATGTCCAAAGATTTCGACAGAGGGGATGACTTGCAATTTTTGGCCAAGCCTTACTTATTTGAACCAGAATATACAGATGAGGAACTAAGACAGATGGACGTTCTATTCTAAAACGGAGACTTTTGTGAACATGCATCAAAGACTGACACAGAAAAGAAGAAATTGTTGAATAAAGTAATCATTTTTGTTTTCTTTGCACACAAAAACTATTCTTGTAGCTTCATAATATAAAGGTTGAACCACTGATTGATGTCCTTACTACCTTTCTGGGTCTTGAACGTGTCAGTTGCATTGCAGTCTATGCAGGGTCAGAAAGCTCTCAGATTTCATCAAAAATATCTTAATTTGTGTTATGAATATGAATGAAGGTCTTACAGGTTTGAACCGACATGAAGGTGAGGAATCAATAAAAGAATTTTTTTTTTTTTACAAACACAGCTTCTTGCTTCATAAGATGTTAACAGATAGACTGGAGTGGTGTGGATTACCTGTGGATCATTTTGACAGCACCCATTCACTGAAGGATCCATTGGTGAGCAAGTGATGCAATGCTAAATTTGTGTTCCAATGAAGAAACAAACTCATCTGCATGGATGGCCTGAGGGTAAGAAAATATTTAGAAATTGTTCATTTTCTGCTGAACTATTCTTTTAACGTGTACTTATCCGTACTAGACCTACCACTGAAAATATATCATACTTGTCGGTAATCAACATTAAAATTTGCCATAATGCTGCAAAATCGCAGACGATCTTAGTGATCAAAGAACATTTATAAATACGGACTTAAAGAGGCTCCCCAAACAATTAGTAAGCTGAGAGGCTTTTTTGTTCAGCCCAGATGCAGCGTCTCGCCTTTGAGGACAAGTGTGTGGCTTTGACCTCCGTTCAGCAGTAATGACGCAGTCTGACCCCTGAAATACTTCTCCACATTAGAATCACTATTCACATCCCTTGCTAGCAATGTGCCTTTCGCAAGTCTCCAGCCGACATTCGGGATCCAATGCATTGTAGTATTCTTGGAACGTTCCACCTCCCCCTCTTCCTGCTATCTAGAGAACTAATCTAAAACCCTGCTATTATGATTCTTGTACTTGGCGTATCTGAGGCCAATTTAGAACATCAACACCATCAATCACAAGACAGAGGGGCCAACACTGCTGTCCTGCAGGTTTTCTTGTCATCCAGGTCACGTCCTCTTCCTACATAAGACTTGTTCGCTCTCAGGACGGGCCTGCGTGAACCCACTCAAACCGCTGTCTGCGTTATTGCGCGTTATGACGAACTTTCGTTGACCAGGCGATGTGAGTTTATCCAAACAAGGGTGCCGCATTTTCTCCTCGGCTTTTGAAAGGTGGAAAGAATGGGACAAGGACAAGAAATGGAGGAGGAAGAAGGACAAAAAGATGAAAGCAAAAGATATTTTCAGCCTTTAAAATGTCTGCCTTTATCCTAAAAAAAATTACGTCCTAAATAAAGCCTCCGAGCAAGCAAATAAACAAGAGCTCTGAGTCATCACCTAGTAAAACATTGTCAGGGATGGTTGGCATGTACACATAAAACAAGAACACGTCTCAGGAGGAAAACAACTTTGCCCTTTTCTATTCCTCAGTATGCAGAGTTTATAAGACTATAAAACTCACAGAAACGCTCTACAAAAAATTAATCTAGCCATGAAGTGCTTATTATTATACGCATACATTTCCAGTGCATTCAGTTACTCTACATTTATCTGTGCCACACAGGTATTAGCATACAAGAGATGTGTTTTAATCAGTATGAAATATTCAAATCACTGTGGTAAAGTATACATTGATGAACAAATGCATGCCAGACAAAAGACTGGTTGCATTCATTTTCCTCTCTTAATAGAAAATGGCTGGGCTACTGGCACAGTGCCACAGTTGTGCTCATCAGTGGATGATATCACATGTAATTATCCTCACACACCCACCTAAGCTTCTCAATATCATCAAAACACACAGAGTACAAATAATCATGTGAATGAAGGGTTTGGAGGATGCTACATTTACAGTACAATCCAAACGACATTACCACTGTGTGTGTGGAATGGATTACGAGGGACAAGAGACTAGCTGTTTTTAAATATTATTTATGCCTTAATGGGAGAACGTAGCGTAAAAGAAAAGTGGTGGGGAGAGCCTGATAAAAACTTTTATGCCATTATGTTTTTGAAAGTCTCTTATGCTCACCAAGGTTGTATTTATTTGTGCAAAAATGCAATAAAGGCAGTTATATTGTTAAATATTATCACAGTTTAAAATAACTGTTTTCTTTTAATATATTTCAAAGTGTAATTTATTCCTGTGATGGCCTGTGAACACTGAATTTTCAGCAGTCTTCAGTGTCACATCACTGCAAAAAATAAGAATAAGAACTGTGTATGTAAGTATATACATCTTAATCCTCATTTATAAAATGTTGAAAATAAGTATTTTTTCCATAAATATAATTTTTGAAAGTTAATGAATAGAAAGAAAAAGAGCAGCATTTATTTGAAATAAAAAGTACTGTTACTTCACTTGTATACATTATTGAAAAAGTATAGTATATACATACTACATCTTAATCCTAATTTTTTTAAATGATGAAAATATATATTCTTTTTTATAAATATAACTTTTGAAAGGTAATGAATAGAAAGTTCAAAAGAACATAATTTATTTGAAATAGAAATAATTTCTAACATCATGAATGACCTTACTGTTACTTCAATTTAATACACCATTGCAAAAAAAAAAAAAAAAAAAAAAAAAAAGTGATATTTTTTTTCCTGGAAACAAAGTGTGCATCTAAGTATATACATCTTAATCCTCATTTTTTTTTTTTTTAATGTTGAAAATATTTATTTTTCTTTTTGTTCATAAATATAATTTTTGAAAGTTGATGAATAAAAAGTTCAAAAGAACAGCATTTATTTGAAGTAAAAATCTTTTGTAACATTATAAATGTTATTACTGTTACTTCAATTTAACACAACATTGCAAGAAAAAAAAGTTTAGTTTTTTTTTCCGGAAAATAAACTGTGTATGTAAATACATCTTAATCTTTATTTCTAAAATGTTGAAAAACATTTTTTTTCATGAATATAATTCTTGAGAGTCGCAACACAACCTGAACTAACCAAAAAGAAAAAAAAAATTAAAATCTGTGTTATATCACTGACCCAATAACAGAACAATAACAAACAATAACTGGTCACTTTTCATGCCATCTAGTCAGACCTTAAAAACCCCAAAATGGTTTGTTCTTGGCCAGAATAGTCTGCAAGTCTGGTCTAGACTGAGTTCAAAAGTCTGTCTATGCATGATTAACAAATAGTTTCTCGATAGTTTCTCGATTTAACCAGCTGCTTCATGCATTTAAAAACTAAGCAACCAAGTGAACTAATGTAGACATACATCATTGTACGGGACAGTTTTGGCATCATCTGCTATTCAATCTTACTGCACTTCTATCATGTTGCTTGGTAGTGGTGTGCCCTGGGGCAAAAATTTTTGGGCAAATACCCAAGTAGAATGCCGCTGCCCTAAAAGGAAACAAGCGGTACATGGTTCTACTATCCCAGACAAGTCACGCTATCTCCAGACCCTGTCTAAGATAGGGGAATCCCCTGAAGCTTTGTGTGCCAGGGATGACGATATGTACAAACGTGATAACTCTATCACAAATAGCTGACAAATTGAAGTAAATGAAATGTGTGATAATTATTGGGACACAGGGATATAGTGATCTGAATATGCAGTTCATGCATTACCATGGCAGGCTGAGAGAAGAAAGCCTTGCTGCTGCCCCAGTACGTAGGAGGAGAAACCATCTCTGCACCAGAGGCCAAGCACCACCTCTGCTTCACTGCCAAGCTAGAAAAAAATGAAAATAAAGCATTTCATGCCTAACAAGTTCATGCAAAAAATAAAATAACATTTTTCTTCACACGCACATCATCCATGTTTAAGCGACCATGATAAAAAGGCCTGCTGTTTCTGTGTTAATTTTATATCAGAAAAACCAAAATATGATCATATATGCACTCCAGTAATAATGGTAGTGAATCCAAATTATTTTTCCGTGTGTACACGTCAAACAGGAGCCACTCCTCAAACTAATTGACATAGTGATAACCATAGCAACCGTTGACTTACCACAGAAATAAACTATAAACATGAACGCCAACGTCATGGCCAAAAGAAACATGATCGATAGGAGACGTATTGTTGTCTGGAAAATACTAATAATAGTATGTCTTCGTGTTTGCGTATTATTATCAGAACGCGCTCTCTGGATCATTTATGTCTAAGTTTCCCCAGAATAGATTTTAAAGGTTTTTTTTCCATACCTGCGTTAGAGAGAAATTGCCAACATTTGTGAGTTTGTCAAAACACGTACCTCTGTTTTTGTGATTTTCTACCAGCACCTCAGACGAGCTACAAGTGTAGAGACGGTAGTGACGTCACTTCATCAAAAACTAGTTAAGTTCGGTTCTGTACGCTCATGATTGTTTGTCCAGGATTTCTAGTCTAGTACTGTATCACACTTTACTTAAAAGCACATTATTTTTTTAGAATTTTAAAGATTTTGATCTCTCTTATTTTTAAAAATGTTTATATTATCAGTAGTAGTAGTAGTAGTGGTTAGTATTATTATTTTTTTATTATTATTGCATGTATACATTTATCACTATTTTTTAAATTAAATGTAAATGGACAAACTCCTTGTGAACAGAATGCCATCTATCACTCAGCTCAGTAGTGGAGTGAGTCTGTATTTGCCATGTGAGCCTCATATATGTGACCCTAGATCACAAAACCAGTCATAAGGGTCATTTTTTCAAAATTAAGATTTATACATCATATGAAAGCTAAATAAATAAGCTTTCCATTGATGTATGGTTTGTTAGGACAGGACAATATTGGCCGAGATACAACTATTTAAAAATCAGGAATCTGAGGGTGCAAAAAAATCAAAATATTGAGAAAATTGCCTTTAAATTCTTCAAATAATGTTCTTAACAATGTATATGACTAATCAAAAAACATTTTCATACATTTACAGTAGGAATTTTACAAAATATCTTCATGGAACATGATCTTTACTTAATTTCCTAATGATTTTTGCCATAAAAGAAAAATCAATAATTTTGACCGATACAATGTATTTTTGGCTATTGCTACAAATACACCCCAGCGACTTAAGACTGGTTTTGTGGTCCAGGGTCACATATTTGTCAGCACTTGTAGCGATTATAATCAAGTTAAAATAATTAACACGTTTTTTGTTGTTGTTGTCGTTTTTATATATATATATATATATATATATATTCCTTAGGCACGCGAACATTGGATGTATTCAGTTTCCAGAAAAGATTGTGCTATATAACTGTTAGAAGAGAAAAAAAACCTAGCATTCTATTCCTCACAAAGAACTTGATGTGTGTTCTGAAGAAGGCAGGGTATAAAAACCATAAATTGGACCCTTGGCATCACTATTCTTTGAAAAGTCCTAATGACAAATCACTACTTTCCCTTTCACCCCCTAGTATTTCATCTGCAGACTACCCATGGTGCTCTAGTCTCCTTAAAAGCTTGTCACTGGCCGAGCTGTTCAAGCTTCGCCTTTGGCTATACTGTAGAATTTTTTCTTGGTTTCTTGCCCTATAACTTACAGACACACAAGAGGCTTGATACTCTCTGTGTTAGATTAAAAAAAAAAAAAAAAACAGTCGTAGTGGCTAAATGCAAACTGTCTACAGCTCAGGGAGTGAGATAATTTTGCTAATGGCTCAATATGCAATATGTTAAATATACTTAATCATGCACTTCCTAACATGTATGATCCTTCGTGCCAGAATACTCAAGCATAAATGGGGTTGGGGCAAAAATGCACCCAGATATCATATAAACAAACAGCTAATTTGATTTTCACCCATTCCATTAATTTGAGAATCTTAGACATCAGGGTGTGCTAAAATATCGTGAGTTATAGTAAAGCCAAACAAACAATTAATAATAATAACGGCTTGGTGTGTTTTTGTGACCACACTTGCATAATTCGATCAAATCAGCCATTAGCCGCTAACTGCTCTCCGTACTAGCATGTGAATGTTTTTGTGAACTTTTAACGTTTTAGTTCAAATCATGCTATCTTGGAAATGAGCTGTCTCACTCAATACGTCATCCGTAATTTTATTTTCTTGAGAGTTGCAAAAACATTCACGCCTCCTCCACTTTACGGCGACTTCTCTTTGAGCGCGTCAAGCGCGGGTCAAGGGGACAAAGACTCATTGGAGGTAATGCAGAATGTTTACAAGAAATGCTAATAATTACATCGCTAAACAACCCGGCAAGCTGTAAAAACACGCTACTCCAGACCTCAAGGGAGAAGAATGAGGATTATACCCGCTCTGTTATCTTACCAGCTCGCAACTGAGAGTCCAGCGTTGGCCAATGGGTTCTCAGAACCTACAGACACACACCCAGGTGACCAGTGCACACACAGCCTTGTGAGTCTAACTACTTAATAAGTGGCTGTTAGAGGTTTTCCTGGACAAAGTCCAGAGCTGAAGGGGCCTTGCTCAAAAACAAGGACAGCTTCATTTATCAATCAGTCCAATCAGGCCCATTTCCGGGCCTATGTAGTCACATGGTGAGTATTACTCGATTCCATATTGCATTGTGCAACCTGAAATCAAGGCGAGTGTATAAAACACTGGTTAACTCAATATTGATTCAGTTTGACGTTGACACGTAATTATAGAACATTTTAATATATGGTTTATATTATGTATATGTGAAATGATCATAGTCGTGATGATCAACTGCAGCTTTACTTCTTTGATCATCAAACAAAAACACACTTTCCCACTCCATTTATATGTTTTACAATATCCCTCTGTATGCTTTTGAGGTCATTATATCCTGAAGAATGTTGCTTCATTTCCAATCCTCTTTATAGATGACAGATGAGAAGCGGGCAGGTATTAGAGTGGAACACTTTATCACTTACGCCGTAAGCCCCTTGATGAGCGACATTCACTTGAGAATGTCATTCCAGAGAGAGAGACCTTTCAGTATAAGCCACCAATCACAATGAACTACTGTAATGTGAGGTCAGACAAATATGACTAACAGTGTGACTCTTAATCATAATGTTGCCAAAATTTGGTTTAATAATTAATATATTCATATAATAATGCTTCATTTAGAAAAGCAGGGCTGGGGCCCAATGTTTATTGTCATTGTAAGTTGAATGTGGATTTAAAAAATGATTGTGCCCATGGTTTGCATCACACTTTGATAGAGGACCTGATGAAATCGTAGCTTGACTTCACACTGTTCATATTTGAACTTCGCATGTGACCCTATATGTGGCTATTAATTTTTTTTTTGTCATGAATCATTTTGTTAAGAGCATTTAATATAAATAATGAGTAAAATTAACATTATATGCAGAATATGGCTTTGGGTTGTTTATGTAGCCGTGACTGATGTACTCTAAATAATGGGGTGTTTACATTGGAAAACATTTTCTTTATTCCGAGTTTATTTCGAGGTACATGGAGCTCTTTGTTTCTGGGTATGTTGTTATTGGACGGATATGCGTTTCGTGGCAAATCTGGAGAAAAGCTGTGTCAGAATGATGGAAACAGATCTATAGCCTATTTAGAATGTATAATACTTAAGTGGAATATGAAAACACATACATCTTTTCGTGATGATGTTTATATAAAACTACGCACGAACTTAAAAACACAAATTCTGTCTTAAGCAATAAATACAAGAGAATAACGACAGGGTATCTGCATCACTGCCGGTTCACCACTGAAATAACTGTCTGTTCTTGCAACTTGAGATAGACCTCCCATATTTCATTTCTCTCTTGCTGATAGCATTTATCAGCAAAATCCTGATAAATACAAAATATGCAACTTAAGCCTGAGCATAACTAAGCCGCAAAGGTGGACAGGATTACCGGGCCGGCCGGGACAGACATCAGATTGTGTTGCCATAAAGGGTCATTAGGCTGCTGGCAAACTGTACCTCAAGCTCCAGCTGACAGGCCTTTTCAAGAAAGACAGATGAAAAAAATGAGAGTAAAATTCCTATTGACAGACAGTTGAATTAGATAGCTAGAAAGATGGGTTGAAGAAAATCGAATGTGCATATGAAGTTTTGACCTATTTATTTTTGTTCATAGTTTAATATGTATATTATTAACAGCATTAATGAAACACAAAGCTCAGGCTTGATGATTGAATGGTATTAGATGTACTTGACAGATCTTCAGGAAGCATATCACTCCACACAGATCTCCAAAAGCCAAAACTGACATGTTTTTTTTTATTGGATTAACTTTTTTTATGATCATAATCACTATTCTCAAGATCTCAACGTCAATACTTCCTATATGCAAATACGTTTTTCCGTTGCAATTCACAAATATACACCAAGAAATAAGGTTCACATATAGCGCTTCTGCACCAACAGTTGGTCTTCACAGTAAAGTATTCGCTGACTTATTTGGCATTCTTCTATTTATGCTGAATGAGAGGGGCGATTATCTCATCAAGGGCACTTGGACAGGTAGACAGGCCCATGTTCTGGTGTGTTGTCACTTTCACTGGCAGGAGGAGAGTCGTGTCATTAATCTGAGTCAGTGATCAGTCAGATGGGAGCTGGGGGTGATGACGGCCTCCGTCCTATAAAACCCTCCTGTCCCCGCCGCTCGTCCTAGCACCCCTCAGGCCATATTGTGATCTCGGTCCTGATAAGGACCGGTGGAAGCGAGACTGCCAGACTGGCCGGGCAGGGTTGGAGCCTCTGTGAGGACTCAGTTGCGATACTGTCCTGGAGGGGCCAATGAAAGGCATTCTCACATACGAAGAAAGGCTGCGAGTCAGTCTGGGCAGCCCCCCTCCCCATCTCCTGAGACTCCAGGCGCCACAGTGTAACTGCAGTCTCAGGTATGCTCCACGGACACTGTGAGAGATTCCCAGGCCCTTACCTGAGACAGACTGGAATGATCCTTCCACTTTATTCCAAGAGCTCATAAGCTTTATGCAATTATTTTGATTAGTAATTCACCATCTTTCTGGCGCTAGTGTAAATCTGGAGCCGAAAAGGGATTCTCCTCAACTCCGTGTCCAGAATGTCTGCTTATATTCTGTTGTTTTACTGCGTAAGCTGGATTTGTCAGCAAAAATGAGTACACTGTCATCATCCTATCTAAATTACTTCCATTTGCTGTCGACTTATATTTGGAGTTTGGATGTGTAACGGGGTGAATGAGACGAGATGCGAGCGGATCCATATGCGAGCTTTTATTAAAGGGACGTGACAAAGACATGGTCAGGCAGACAGGGTAAATCAATGGCAGACAGGTGTATGGACGGCGAGACAAGAATAATCCTTAAACAGGCGAGGGTCAAATCAGCGGCGAACGTTATCCGAGAGGGGCTAGGCAAGAGAGTGGTCAGACAAGCGAGAGATCAAAACAACGAGGTAAACAAGGAAACTAGACACGGGGAAAACTAGGAGAAACGCTTTGTAAGAATGAGAAACAATTCAATACTCGGCGAGGAGTGACAGGAAGACCGGGGTATTTATACAGTCTCTGATTGGACGGGGGGGAAGTGCAATGGCTGATGGGGAGTGTAGTCCGGGGTGTAGTGTGGCAGTCCGTGCGTTACAAAAACGCAAGAGCGACGTCTGGTGGTGAGCGGTCCGCAGCTCACTGACCAGATCATAACATAGCCCCCCCCCAAAGAGCGGCTTCCAGACGCTCCAAACAAACCACAGTCCAAGGGAGCGGTGGGGCGGGGGTTAGACAGAGCAAGGGCCGGAGGGCCAGGTCCCTGCGGAGGACCCGGTGATTGAGGCAGGACCGGCAGAGCAGGAACCCTCCAGGGCGGAGCCGGAGGCGGGACGGGCGACACAAGAGCCCTCCAGGGTGGAGCCGGAGGCGGGACGGGCGACACAAGAGCCCTCCAGGGTGGAGCCGGAGGCAGAGCGTGAGGCGCAGGCACCCTCCAGGGCGGAGCCGGAGGCAGAGCAGGAAGCAGAGCAGAAGGCGCAGGAGCCCTCCAGGGCGGAGCCGGAGGCAGAGCAGGGGGTGCAGGAGCCCTCCAGGGCGGAACCGGAGGCGGGACAGGCGACGCCCGAGCCCTCCGAGGCGGAACAGGAGGCGGGGCGATCCTCCAGGGCGGAACAGGAGGCGCAGCGGCCCTCCGGGGCGGAACAGGAGGCGCAGCGGCCCTCCGGGGCGGAACAGGAGGCGCAGCGGCCCTCCGGGGCGGAACAGGACCCCGCTTTACGATCTGGGACCTGGGGAAAGCAGAGACAGAGGAGACAAACAGAGAAGGGAGAGAAGCAGAGAGCTTGTAGGGGGACGCCACCTCCAAGGGAGGATCCACAGCCATGGCTGACACCTCTGGAGGTATTGGCGCAGCTTCTCCGACCAAGTGGCACTCTGGAACAGGCTTGTGACCAGGCGAAAACTCTGGAGCTGGCTTGTGACCCAGCGGGAGCTCTGGAGCAGGCTTGTGACCGGACGGGAGCTCTGGAGCAGGCTTGTGACCGGACGGGAGCTCTGGAGCAGGCTTGTGACCGGACGGGAGCTCTGGAGCAGGCTTGTGACCAGACGGGAGCTGGGGCGGAGCAGGAAACCGCGTTATGGCCTGGGACCTGGAAACAGCAGAGACAGGGGAGGTAGAGAGAATATGGGGAGAGGCAGAGAGTCTGTAGGGGGACGCCGCCTCCACGGGAGGATCCACAGCCGAAGCTGACACCTCAGGAGGCATTGGCGCGGCCTCTCCAACTGGCGGGGGCTCTGGTAGTAGGCTTGTGCTTGGACAGGAGTTCTGGAGCAGGCTTGGGAGCAGACGTGACCCCAGAAGCACAATGTGCAGCCCACACACACCAGATGGCAATAGCCATTAAGGGTAGAGCAGCAGCGGGAGGTTGTGGTGGGTCCAGGGCGCTGGCTATCCCGATAGGCTGTGGTCTTGGGATGTCAGACGAGATGTGACTTGACTTGGGGTCTGGTGTGACTTGACTTGGGGACTGGGCATGACCTGACTCTGGGCCGTCAGACGGGTCATGGTAAGGCTCTGGGTGGCCAGACGAGACGTGGCTTGAGTCTGGGCCGTCAGGCGGGGCGTGGCTTGAGTCTGGGCCGTCAGGCGGGGCGTGGCTTGAGTCTGGGCCGTCAGGCGGGGCGTGGCTTGAGTCTGGGCCGTCAGGCGGGGCGTGGCTTGAGTCTGGAACAGCCGCCTTGACATTGCTCGACTTGGAAGCTTGACTGGACTTGGAAGCTTGACTGGACTTGGAAGCTTGACTGGACTTGGAAGCTTGACTTGACCCTGGGGTAGCAGCCGTGACGTGAAGGAGCGCCATTTTAGCTGCCCGTACAGCCATCAGGGGTGAATCCAGCACATGTGCCATCATGATAGGCCGCGATCTTGGGATGTCAGGCGGGACGTGACTTGACTCAGGAACCACGGCTGTGACTTTGCTTGACTCGGGAACCGCTTCAGGGAGGGCGGCCATGATGGGTGTAGACTCAGGAGCAGAAGACATGGCGTGAACAGGCTGTGACTTGACGGAGATGTCCTGAGCAGGCTGTGGTTTGGCTGACGTGGCGTTAGCGGGCGCCGGCCTGACTGACGGGGCTTTAGCGGGCGGAGGCTTTGGCGTGGCAGCCATTTTGTGCAGTGGCTCTGGCGTGGCAGCCATCTTGTGCAGTGGCTCAGGAAAGGTGGCTGTAACTTGACATGACGCAGGAAACACGGTTGCAATCTGACTTGACTTGGAAACTTGACTTGACTCAGGAAATGTAACTGTACCTTTAAATGGCTCTTGAGTGGCAGCTGTGACATGAAGGAGCTCTGTTTTCGCCTCCATCTTGTGAACGGGCTCTGCAGTCACCGCCATTGTGTGGACGCGTTCCGACGCGGCCGCCATTTTGTGAACGGGCACCGCTGTCGCCGCTACAGCGTTAACGCGCGCCGGCGCGGCCGCCATCTTGTGCGCGGGCTCTGCTGACGCCGCCATAGCATGAGCGCGCTCCGACACGGCCGCCATTTCTCGAGCGATCCAGGCGGCAAACTTGTTTGTGGCGTCGTGATCCGGCAAGACCGCTAGTTTGCGAGTGGGACGCGCGGTCGCCATTTCCGCGTTGTCGCGTTCCCTCTCCGCGACCCCCACAGTGCACAGCGAACCCACACACAATAATGCAAAGTTCAGGAACGCCTCCAACGACGAGCGCGGACCCTGGCGTCTCAGTCGCGCACGGAGGGGCTGGTTCACGCCGTCACAAAACACCTCAATCTTTATACAGTCCGGGAGAGTGGAATAATTCGAAATTGCAATAAACTCACGGATATACTGTTCGAGTGTGTGTGTCTTCTGTTTGATCCGGGAGAGAATTCTGTCTGTGTCCGTATCGGCTGATTGTCCGGGGTGAAGCTGCTGGATCCTGTGTTGGCCGAGTATTCTGTAACGGGGTGAATGAGACGAGATGCGAGCGGATCCATATGCGAGCTTTTATTAAAGGGACGTGACAAAGACATGGTCAGGCAGACAGGGTAAATCAATGGCAGACAGGTGTATGGACGGCGAGACAAGAATAATCCTTAAACAGGCGAGGGTCAAATCAGCGGCGAACGTTATCCGAGAGGGGCTAGGCAAGAGAGTGGTCAGACAAGCGAGAGATCAAAACAACGAGGTAAACAAGGAAACTAGACACGGGGAAAACTAGGAGAAACGCTTTGTAAGAATGAGAAACAATTCAATACTCGGCGAGGAGTGACAGGAAGACCGGGGTATTTATACAGTCTCTGATTGGACGGGGGGGAAGTGCAATGGCTGATGGGGAGTGTAGTCCGGGGTGTAGTGTGGCAGTCCGTGCGTTACAAAAACGCAAGAGCGACGTCTGGTGGTGAGCGGTCCGCAGCTCACTGACCAGATCATAACAGGATGATTATAGAATAATTTCAAAACAGAATAGGCAAGCAGGATACTGGTTGAAGTTTTCACCGTCTGTCAGCAAATTGGAGCCACAAGACAATTTTCATTGTGGCATGTGTGGTTTTGTGGTGTATGTGTTGTCATTTATCTAGACTACACAATGTTTTTGCCTGCGGCTGTTATATAACTTTTAAGATGTACCTTCATTGGAAGAATTTCTACTCATTTTCATGCAGAATTATTTATTATAAAATAATACATATTAATAGTATTGCATTTATTACTTATATTTTTAATGTGTATTTATTTTTAACACACTAAAAAGTTAAATAAGTAAATAATAAATACATTTATTTAGAAAAAAATCATTTAGTGAGATATAGACAATATGGCATATTGAGCCATATTCATACTTCACAGCCTGTAAATAAATAAATAAATAAATAAATATAGTATTATAATATTTTGTAAATTTGATGTGTGTTTATTCCCACAAATTATTAAACACAATGAATACAAATAATTAGATGTACCAAATAATTAGATTTAAATATATTTAAATAAATAAATAAATAAATAAATATTTATAGTATTATAATATATTGTTAATTTGATGTGTTTATTTCCACAAATTATTAAACACAATAAATACTAAATAATTAGATGTACCTTCATTGGAAGAATTTGTACTCATTTTCACGCACAATTATGTAATATTTTTAATGTGTATTTATTTTTAAAATCAATTTAAAAAATAAGTAAACAAATAAATACATTTATTCCGAAAATAATTCAGGCCTATTCAGCCATATTCACATTTCAAAGCCAATAAACAACCAACCAACCAAATAAATAAATAAATAAATATTTTGTATTTATTTTCACAAATTATTAAACACAGTAAATACAAAAAAAAATATTTTTTTATGCAGAATATATATACATATAAAAGTAAGTAAATACATAAATGCATTTTTTTCAGAAAAAAAAATAATTTAGAGAGAGAGAGAGAGAGAGAGAGAGAGAGAGAGAGAATATGGCCTATTCAGTCATATTAACATTTCATAGCCTATAAATAAATAAATAAAATGTTTTGTAAATTTGATGTGTATTTATTTCCACAAATTATTAAACACAATACAGACAAAGAATTAGATGTACATTTAATGGAAGAATTTCTACTCATTTGCATGCAGAAATTAACTATCTATCACATTATAACTTAATAAATATTAATATTATTACATCTATTACAATATGTTATGTTTTAGTGTGTATTCATTTTTAAACAGTAAAAAGAAGCAAGTAAACAAACAAAGAAACAAAGAAACAAATACATTTATTAAAAAAATAATTTAGAGAGTTATAGATAATATGGCCTATTCAGCCATATTTACATTACACAGCCTCTCTCTCTCTCTGAAATAAATATTTATATTATTATAAAACAATAAATAGAACTTAATTTAAAATAATAAATAAATACTTATTCATTCAGTAAATAAATACATTTATTTAGAATCACTGTAGACATTATGGTCTGTTCAGCCACATTCGTTATACAGAGCCGTCATGAATATACACTTCAAACAGCTTTAACTTCAAACAGCTTTAAACTTCCAATAATGAATGTCCAAGAGATGATCGTCTCAGCCACTGTTTTGCACGCGCATGCGCATATCATATTCAGTAAACTGTGTTGAGCCGCTGGGTCAGTAGCAGACGACATGTCAGAGAAGAAACAAACAGTGGATTTGGGGCTGTTGGAGGAGGATGATGAGTTTGAAGAATTCCCAGCAGAAGGTGAGTGAATTAAAATGATTATTGTTTTGTGTAAAAATGCACTTTTTAGTCAATTTACGGGTAAATAAGCACAAACGACACGACAGTGACTCAGCTAGCATTGCTAAGCTAACCGAGAAAACATTCTTGGTTTTATTCAGTAAATATTTGCTTTGTCGCGTTTGAAAAGAAAAGACATGAATGAAATAATAAATGCAATATGTGTTATTTCTTATGAAGTATTTCAGCGCTCCTTGATCCACAGAAGTTAAGAAACTAGCGTTATTAGCCGTTAGCATTTTTAGCAAACGCTAATATAGCTGTATTGTTTACAGTTATTATTTCAAATTTGTTCTGTAATTTCCAATTAAGAATAATGATTAGACGTATAGAATTAAGTTTATGACCCTTTTTTTTATTATTATTCTTAATCTTGGAGAAAAACAAACAAAAAAACCTATAGCTCCACGCTGTGTAAGGTGTTTGAGCTGGTGTTGGATTCAGGCCCATGTGGATCATCAGCCTAATTTAACTGTTGTGTCATTCCCAGACTGGACGGGTCTGGATGAAGATGAGGACGCTCATGTTTGGGAAGATAACTGGGATGATGACAACGTAGAGGATGACTTTTCTAATCAGCTGAGGTAGGTTTCATAATTATAGACATGAAGTAGAGCAGACCTTTTGGCACTTTTTAATTGTAGATGGTTGAATACTAAATATAGAGTGTAATTCACAAAGAGTTTATCATGTTAGACAGATTACATTGTCTTGTCCTAATGCCTATTGCCAGAATCATCCTGAGTCCATGTGAAACCCACATTTTTTTCTGAAGAATTTAGTGTGGTTAAACTCATTTGGAAGAAAACAGTCCCTAAGGGATTTAATAGTCCGATGGCTAACCGACACTCATGGTGGCCTCAAACCACATTTATGAACTTTCCTATGTGTGAGAACGTGACTGCTGTAAATACAGCCATTTAATATTCTTTTAAATATATATTGTAAGTTAAAAAGGTATATGCGTACACATTTTATTTACCTTTTCTTAAGCCTTAAAGTTTTAAATCTATTGATATTGTTAATGGAATACTTTTCATCTCCAGCACTGGAAATGGTTGTTTTAGTCAATGTGTGGTGAGAGGGAGATACTCATGATATTTGGTAAAAAGTGTTTTAAGTTTCATTATTAAAATTAAAAAACCAATTAGATTTTTTTTTTATAATAACATTCTCATTTTCAATATATAAAAAATATATAAAACAAGGCACCAACTCTCATTCTGAAACTAATTTCACAACTAGAAGTAAAAAACAAAATCTATAAACATTTAAAAACAAAAGATAATAGAAATGACAAACACAAACTTGTTAACTCTGACATAAAAATATTTTTAAAAATCTAATCCAGAATATAAACAAAAAATATAATAGTATCTCTTGATATTATTATTAATAGTAACGGTTTTTAATGTGAAAATGTAATTACTTTTACAAACGAAAAAACTTTCTGTATTTGTTTTGTGAGTTTCATCTTTTCCCCCTACTTTTTTCCTATCTTTTAGAGCAGAGCTTGAAAAACACGGATACAAGATGGAAACCTCCTAACATTGGACTACTTGAGCTGAAAATATATTTTTCCACATTTGAATATTGTCAGTTTCTTCTGTCAGTAGAAAATGTGACTTCTCTTATTACTTCTGTAAGAAGCCCAGCGTTGTAAAACGGGTCAGTTGAAACTGATACCAGTGTTTTTTGTTTCCCCCTCTCTTATATACAACTTGTGTTAATAATTGTTATAATAAAGAATTGTTTTCCCTATTCTGATTTATTTTTATTGTTATTATTTATATATATTCAGAGGCAGAGTGTTGTTTTGCATAAATGAATTTGTAATCGTCTTTCTAATCACAAATCCAAACAGCAAAGTCTGGTAAATATTATTAGTCAGTGAGCAGATTTTCATGTAACATCCAGTTATGCAGCTGCACGTGTCCATGGAGAAACTGCTCGGCTGTGCCCTGACGCTTCCCCCCCAAGCTCATGGGGCTTGGCAGAGTCTCTGGTGGGGAGATTATCCAGTGAAGTGTTTGTCAGAGGCACGGAGGTGGTCACAGCGTGAAGCCCCAGCCGGTCCTGCCTGGGCCTGCCCACTCCCGACCGGGCCCTGCTCTTTTGCTCTTCACAGCGAGGGCTCCCACACGGAACCAGAGGCCAATTTGCCCAGCCGCACTCCCCCCAGCAAAATGATTTCTTTGGATTTGTGGCTGTGAGTCCCAAGGACATAATGAGCTGAAATCAATGCCAGTAAGGCATCTCCTACCGCAGAGGAGTCATTTGCTTGTGTTTTAAAGCCTCTTGTTACATATTTTCTCTGTCTAAAATTCAAAATATAATTTGTAAAGGAATGAAATAATCATTTGTTTTAGAACTTAAATTCTTTGTGACAGCAGTTTGCCTGTTTGGCTATGATGCACATCGCATTGCTGTGTTAAGGCTCTAAATGTACATGTATGAAGGCTGCATCTACTTGCTCAGCTATGTGTTGTTTAGTAGATTTTCTATTGTTGATTCTGACATTAATGACCTGATGTCAAATTTATGATTACATCCTCTTTTTCTGACATCAGGGACACCCACATCTTGCAGGCGCGCACAATCATAACATGTAAATCCACCCATGCCCTTCAAAATAAGTGCTCTGTGCTGGATCATTATTTTAATTGTTGGAGAGTCATTGAGGTGTGAAAATCACTAAGTGAGAGCAACAGTGGAGATTCCAGGGCCATTTTGTTTGTGCCTGAAGGCGGAAGATTGGCCTCTTGTGTTCGAGCAAGGTGGGTCTTTGTGGCTTCCCCAAAAGTCAGTTTCACAGTTCATGAGAATGATTAAGCACGCACAATCTTTAGGCCTGTGTAGTATTTTCCACTGTATTATTTCTTTTGTCCTGTTTGCAATTGCTTGTGAATTTGGATCCTTTTAAATCCTGTCAACAGGTCATTCATCCTGACCTAAAATCAATGACGAAAAATCTGAAATTTCAGTTTAAAAAATGTATAAAGCAGTCAGGAAAGATGGCTTTGATATAATTTTTTTTTTTTTAATTAGGAAAACAAATGATAAATTAGTGCTTTGAATTGTTACTGTTTTAAATCTTTTTGAAAGAAGTCTCTTGTGTACACTAGCTGTATAATAATAATTTAATAACTAATTAAAATGTAATTTATACCTGTGATAGCAAAGCTGAATTTTCAGCATCAGTCTTCAGTGTCACACGATCCTTCAAAAATCACTATAATATGATGATTTAATGGTCAAGAAACAGTTCTTATGTTGAAAACAGTTGTGCTGCTTAATAATTTTGTGGAAACTGATATAAGTTTCTACTGATAGTAAAAAAATAGCATTTATTTAAATAAAAAAGTCACATTTGATCATTTTAATGCATGCGAAGAAGAAGAATACCAACGTGCAGTAAATGGTAAAACTGTTTGCATACATACCAATGTGTTCATAATTAAGACAATACGTTAAAATAACATGGTACGACACACCAATTTGCAATATCATGCAAAAAAACGAACTGTTTTGTACAGCTAAAAATAGCTGGACACTGAAGAGACTGGAAGCCTGACCCATTAAATTTACAAATGATTAAAAAAAGGTGCATAGGTAAATAACAAGAAGAATAATAAAGTGCAGTAAAACGTTGTGCACTACAAACCAGTGTGTTCATAATTAAGATAATTCATTAACATAATATGGTAAGACACGCCAATTAGTAATATTATGCTGGAAAACGAGCTGTTTTGTACAGCTAAAAATAGCTGGACGCAGATGAGACCAGAAGCCAGACCCATAAAATTTACAAATGCCCACACTCGCTTTTACGGAAAAAACAAGGCGGATATACTATTAATATATTAACACTAACTGTTAATTCTGTCAGTATCAGTGTATCTGAGAAAAAGCGTAACATCACAATTTGTTTGATTATAATGAAAAATTAATTCACACCCTCACTTTTATATACTGATAAGCTATATCCAGTTTATTTGTTTATTCTGTGGTGTTTCTGTCACACATAGGATGGGTGTTGCGGTCGCACTGGGGTGTTCGAGACCACAGCAAGCATCTCCACCGTGAGCCAAGAGAAGACAGGGGGCCGTCGTGCAGGGAGCGCGCAGCTGCTGCAATAATAGGCCTAATTGCACGTTTCTTTTGTGGGTCTGAAATTAGTGGCAGAGCACAGCTACAATGCCCAAACCTTGAGTAAAAAAAAAAAAAAATGACTCACAGGGGCAACTGTTCAGCAGTGCAGCCCATCACCACCACCCACAACTCCCTGTCCCACACCTGCACTCACCCTCGCTAAAGTAAACACAGATAATAAGGTGTAATTACTTCAAAAAATAATAACGAGAGCCCTCCATGTGACAATGGTTGGCCTGTTTATTGAGGGTGGAAAATAACTTCTGAAGACAGAGATGAGGGTTCCCCCACTGAGGGACCCTAAAAGGACGTGTATCAGTGTAAGTGAGTGTGTTAACCTCATTTCAGGCCCCCTTTCTCTCTATATGTAATTCTTTGTCTGTCTTTCTTTTTCCACTGTATGGAAAAAAAGAGCTGTTACTCTTCATTTTCTCCGCTGTGCATTTTGCTTGTAGGGCTCATTGTGGCATTTGGGAATGTTACCATTGCGCAGGTCAGGGTTTTGCAGTGTCACTATAACAACAAAGCGGATGTTTTCCGTCATTTTGCGTTAGAGAGACGTTTGAAGAACTTTTACATAGGAAATTATTTCCATTGATGTCAGAAAAGTCCTTGATGTTATAAAAATGTTAAATATAAAATAAAAATTCTTTTAGAATATATTAAAATACATTAGAAAACTTATTTGCTTATTTTACTCTTTTGATCAAATAAGCTCTAGCTTAATGAAATTAAGAGATTTCTTTCAAACATATTTTTAAAAAATGACACATCCCAAAATCTTGAACAGTAATTTATAATTGCAATGTTTACTGATTCATACATTTTGAAAACGGTTAGAATTGAAATGTTAAAGATATATATATAAAAAAAAAAGTGAATGTTTATGAAAATAAAACACATGTTTCTGAGACCAAAATCTAACAATTATGTGCTGAAATGCATTCTGGTCTGCTAATGTACAAACCTATTAAGGCAGGTTGTTTTATAAAAAGTATTAGTTGCAGGCGTTCTGAATTTTATGCGGCTAGAACCCGGATGCGCTGCTTCTTGTTTACAAGCAGAGGAATGCACGCGTGCGCCCTGGTACTCTGGTAAAGAATGAAGAGAAGAAATTGTTGAATGAAGTCGTTATTTTTGATTTATTTGGGCACAGAAAGTACTCTAGTAGCTCCATAACATTACGGTTGAACCACTGATGTCACATGGATATTTTAACGAAGTTCTTTCTACCTTTCTGGACCTTGAACATGGCAGTACAGTTGCTGTCTATCAGAAAGCTGTCAGCTTTCATCAAAAACATCTTAATTTGTGTTCTGAAGATAATCAAAGTTTTTACAGGTTTGGAAGGACATGAGAGTGAGTAATTAATGACAGAATTGGGTGAACTAACTCTTTAACACAACAAAGTAACACAACAAACGCCTTTACAGTTTTCTGTGTTTTATATGAGTTATCTTTTATGCTAATAAAAAGTCCAGACTCCTATATCAAATCCACACTATACAGTGCTTTAATAATGGTTAAATAATTATCTTGTCATATCATTACAATGCTAGAAACAGTCTAAGTGGTTTGTTCTAAATGTGAAAAGGTTTTATTTATTTGTTTATTTATTCAGTTCCCCACTGAGCCCCTAAATCATCTTCAAGCTCAGCGATACCCAGCAATTACAGGTTGTTTTTATTCCATCAGTCCCGCAATCATATTTTAAGCATGTCCGACATATCAAGGCAACCCACCGCACTTAATAACCCTGGACAGTCAGGAGGAAAGCACATCAAGACTTGTTGGGGCAATTAGGCACTCTTGATGTTATCCTCGCTAGCGAATTATCAGAGCTCTGATAATTGTTATTAATTAATCATCTCATTCGCTCAAGCTCTCTTATTTCCACAGTAACTGTAAGATAGACTTCAAATGACCTTTCAGGTGTGGGCTACACCTCATCTTTCTTTAAAACCATTAATGTTTGTCAAACTGCTTTTAAAAGCGAAAGTACTTGAAATGCCGTGCCTTAGTGAATAACAAACATATGAATTACAATAACTGATGAATCACTATGTGAATAAGAATATATATGCAGAAGGTTAACACATACATTACTAGTCAAATGTTTGTACACACCTACTAATTATTACTATTAATCACATTTTAGAATAATAATATACAGTGTATAGCCTTTATATAGCCTATATACATTTTTTTGTAAGATTATAAATGTATTTAATGTCACTTTTGTCACTTTACTGACCTATTCAACTTTTTTATTGGAATTTATTTGATCCAAAGTACAGCAAAAACAGTGAAAATCTGAAATATTTTTACTATTTAAAATAACTGTTTTCTGTTTGAATATATTTTAAAATTTAATTCCTGTGATTTCAAAGCTTAATTTTTAGCATCATTACTCCAGTCACATGATCCTTCAGAAATCATTATAATATTCTGATTTGCTGCTCAAAAAACATTTATTATTATTATTATGTTGAAAACAGCTGAGTAGATTTTTTTTCGGGTTTCTTTGATGAATAGAAAGTTCAGAAGAACAGCATTCATCTGAAATAGAAATCTTTTTTAACATTTTAAATATCCTTATCATCAATTTTGATCAATTTAAAGCATCCTTGCTAAATAAAAGAATTAATTTCTATTACCCCCCCCGCCCCCAATCAATTAAGTATTGATAATAATAACAATAATAAATGTTTCTTGAACAGCAAATCAGCATATTAGAATGATTTCTGAAGCTTCATGTGACACTGAAGACTGGAGTAATGCTGGAAATTTAGCTTTGATCATGGCAATAAATTACATTTTAAAATATATTAAAAAAGAAAGCAGTTATTTTAAACAGAACTTTTGACTGGTAGTGTATATATTTATAACATGTATGTATATTTAATTGTATTTTTTCTATTTATAAGACAATATATATATATATAATTTTTCATTTTCATATTGATATTTAAAAGGTTTTTTTTTAGATCATAAGTGTCAAGTGTGTCCAACACTTCACTAGTGTTAAAGCTAAAATTATGCAGATATTTTAGTTCATCTCCACTAAAATGAATATAATGTGTTTTGATATTTTTTCCAAGTTTTAAATTTTTAAATTGCTTTCATTGCTGACTTTGACAAGTAAATAAGGATAAACTGGAAGCTGCGCTGAGGCCAATAGATTCATGAGCACATGAAATGTGGAGTGCGACTGTAAAATAGGAAAAATGCAGCTTTGGGGGTTTGAGAGTCTGGGAGGCCTGGCGGAGGCACAGACTTATAGTACGAGCTCAACACGGAAACAATTTATCATGTGTGAGCGGCTGTCTGCTCACAAGACAACAACAATGTTCCAAATCTCACCCTCAGGCAGGACACAAATCCAGCAAAGCGCTCAGGCATGTGGACCCTCTCTATCTCTCTTTTTCTGTCTCTCTGTCTTACACACAGACACACACACACACACACACACACAGGTGGTTAACATGCTATCAAGCACATTTGATTCCTTACTATACGTCTTAATAGGAACATGCACTGAAAACACCCTCCTTTTGCAGGATTCAATAATCCAGTCCTTTCACTGGTAATTTTTCATACGCGGCAAATTAATGACCCATTCACGTTGCTTTTTCTCCGTCTAAATACAGGATGGGAAAACCAAAATCTTACATTTGTCAACCTCATTTCAAAAGCAAACTCAAGCTTTTTTATTCAATGTTGGGAAATTTAGTCATCATTTAGTCATCTTTAATTTAACCGTTTGTCCTCTGAGTGGCAAACTTCCTTAAAATGAGCCAAAGCAGGCAACGCCTACTGAAATGGAATGGAAAATGTGCAGTTTATTTCATACCGCTGTGTTTGGGATTGGGAAATGAAAGAAACACATAAGCAAACAAAGAGCTGGTGTGTGTTTCATGATGGAGTGTCTGGTGGCCATCATGCAGCTCGTCGAAATTAGAAGTGACACATGTAACTGAAGGGCTCCCTGCTAAGGAACGCTGTTCTGTCGTGGCGGGAGAGAGCGAGCTTTGAATCATTGCTTATTGTGCCGGCTTACATGTGCTCTGATTAAGGGAAGCGGAGTGTGTGGAATCTCACTCGTTTTTCTGTTTGGCTCCGAATACAAGAGGCAGTGCGTCATTAAAACCTCAAATGTACATGGATATTGTGCTCATAGATTATCCTGGGAAATGCTATAATGATATTACATCAGAACACGCTTCCATTATGATGCGTTTGGGTTTTTATTTGACATCAGTTTCTCTACAAATAATAGATTTTCTTTCTTTTTGGAACGGCTCATCTCTGTCGTTCATGTATGAGAACACTTTTTGTCCTCTCATCTTACAGGCTGCCGTCAGTTCTGACGGAACAGTGAACAGGATTGTTCGTTTTTGCTTGAAATGGATTGAGTGACATGTAACATGATGCATCCTTGGTGATTTTTGTTTTGTATTTTGCATAGGCCACTCTGTAGCCATGAGAACCACACTATGCAGTGTCTTTGTTCCTCATCCAAAATGCAGATGTCAAAATAAAAAGAAAAGAGCTATCTGTTGATGCACATCCATTCATCTCTTAGATGTGCTTTTCATGTTGTCCAAATCTCTAAAATAAAATATCAAATGTTTTGACTAGGGATGCGCAGTGTATCAGTACCATATCAGTACCAATATCAGTTAACATACAATTAATTTTTATCTGTCTGAATTCACTTGTAGCATTTAAAATAATTTATTTAATATATTTATTAAATATTTTTTAAACAAGTCTCTTATATTCACCAAGGCTGCATTTACTTGATCACAAATACAGTAAAACAGTAATATTGTAAAATATTATTACAATTTACATTTTTTTTTCTATTTTAATATATTTTAAAATGTAATTTATTCCTGTGATGGCAAAGCTACATTTTCAGTCTTATTATTAATGTTGAAAACAGTTGTGCTGTTTAATATATATTTTTTCAGCTATGTCTTCTGTCATATTTGATTAATGAATGCATTCTTGGGAATAAGTGTCATTTATTTCTTTAAAATACTGACCTTAAAGGTTTGAATGATAGTTTTGTTTTATTTTTTATAGTAATAGTACAGAATTTAATATTGCATATATATGTATATATATATATCCATATATATAGTCCTATTCTCCTGTATTTTAACCATGCTTCAGATTTTTTTTTCTAATGCAGTCTAATGTAATCTAATGTTGTTTTGTTTTAAAGTTTATATTATAGTACAGAATTTAATATTGCATAAGAAAAATTTTTGAAAAACTGTCACATTTTATTCAATTAATGCATTCTTGCTGAATAAAAGTAGCATTTATTTATTTATTTAATTTAATTTTATTTTATGTTGTTTTATTGTATTTAAAAATTGACTGAACTCAAAGTTTTGAATGGTAATTTTGTTTTAACTTTTATATTATAGTACAGAATTTAATATTGCATAAGAAAAAAATAGAAAAACTGTCACATTTTATTAAATTAATGCATTCTTGCTGAATAAAAGTGGCATTTATTTATTTTTTATTTTATGTACTTTAATTTAATTTAATTGTATTGTATTTTAAGTTTTACTGACCTCAAAGTTTTGAATGGTAGTTTTGTTTAAATTTTTTTTTTTTAAATAGATATTATAAATATAGTCCTATTGTCCTGTATTTTAAGCATGCTGCAGTTTTTTTATGCAGCCTAATGTTGTTTTGTTTTAATTTTTACATAAGAAAAATATATAAACTCAGATTTTTTCTCATTTTAGAACGGCTCATCTCTAGGTTCATGTATGAGAACACTTTTTGTCCTCTCATCTTACAGGCTCCCATTAGTTTTGACAGAACAGTGAACAGGATTGTTAATTTTTTTAATAAGGAAAAAAAAGATGTGTGTGTGTGTGTGTGTGTGTGTGTGTATATATATATATATGTATATAGCCTGTTGTCCTGTATTTTAGCCATACTTCTGTTTTTTTTTTTCCCTAATACAATCCAACAACTTTCCAGATTTCCAGCATGACTTGTGTATCTAGATTTGTGGCCAGGTGGTATGTCCTCAGGAGAAGGAAAAGGAAAAGACTTAAAGATTTTCTGGTGTTCTTGTTTTGTTCAAAGACGAACGAGGCTGATAATTTCCCTCCCACAATGCTGTTGAACAGCCCCTATGATCAGCAGCTATGAGAAAGAGCAGGAATCTGAGGTCCAAGTGTGCAGCCCAGAGCCTTTGACTCGCTCCGCAGTGTTTGTGGGCAGCATCTGGATTCACTTAGGTGGAGAGGTACCCTTCATCCTCTCAGGTTGCAGGTCTGAGTGTGGGCTCTTGTTTTTAGAAATGGCTAAAGCCTGCTTGCCTGGACCTTCTCAAACTGCCCCGGCGCATCCGCCCGTCCCTCCAGAGGGCCAATTTCAGTCCATCCCATATGCCCCAAAGCATGTTTAGTGTAGTCACTCATTTGAACTGAAAGATGTTAAACAGATTCATTCAGGAGCTGGACTTCATGAGGCTTTTGCAAAGCAGGTTCAGGTGACTGTAGTGTACAGATGTGTTGTGCTGGGGGAGTAGCCAAATAAATAGTGAACAGCCATCACTTTACTCTATAAAAATAAACAGATCAGTCAGCTCAGGTTTAAAGTCTAACTAGGAACAACAGTTGCTTACTGCTCGTTTGTCTATATATATCACTGGACTACTGTCAGAACTTTTTATAGTTTTGCGCATTGAATTGAACCAGACTTACTAAGTTAGTTGGTGGCATGTTGTTCAAACAGATTTATTTTTGTGTCTGTCATGGCCCATAGTGCTCATTCTGTTTTTGTCAGGGGAATTATATATATTTTATCTGATTCGCTACTAATTCAGTTTGACATCTTTCCACGACAAAGATAAAACAGACATCAGTGATAAAGAATGAAAACAGTATAAAAGAAAGAATAACCTTAGAACTTCTGAACGCTGACAAAGATTTTTAAAAGTGAAAAAGCAACCTGTTAACATGAAATGTTTTGTTTTTGTGCTTTTCCATTTACACTATATTTACCCACGTGAAATAAATACCTCTGACACTCGATCTCGTTTCTAATTTCTATATTTGATTATTAAATTCTATATCACTGACCAGATACAGAACTTAAAGAGAGGCAGACATGCTCAAGGAGAAGTTAAATCACGTCAGTCATCTTCATCAGCACTTGAAAGACTATAATTAAACTGTCAACATCTCAAATAGACACAACTTTGTAAAACCACATCTCCATGCCTCTGTTACTTAAAACAGAAGGTATTTAACCTTAGAGACCTTTGGAGTCCCCAGTCGTTGACCATTATTAGAGACACTCCAGTGGTAAAGAGCAACAAAGTGGTTCAATCATTTGTTTATAAGTAGTTCTATTTTTAAACCTCTCAGTTTAGACAACTGAAAATGAGGGGATTTTGCCCAAGATGTCCGTTTGTCAGATGTTTGTCCCAGGAGAGGCAGAAGGCGACCCTGGTCAAGACGTGTCAAAGGTCTTCTGGTTCGGCAAAATAATCCGGCCACTGGGGAGTAGAAGCACGGAGAAGGTTCTGTCATTGTTTATAAGACTATATATCAGTGTAGTTTGGAAATTTGATGTATTGCTATTTATATACTTTTAAATAATTACTAATGGGTAAACTAACCTTTTAAAATAAGATATGTTATATGTATATAAATTTAAATATTGTAATCAACTTTCAAAAGTGTTAACAGAATGCATCACTGTATATCTTAAGATATTTTTCTGAATAAAGGATAGAGCAGGTGCCATGGATATTTGGGGGAAGAGAATTTCCCCTGTGAGGCCCATTTGAGTAACGGAGAAAGCCTGCTGTGAAAAATACTGTGGTTCCTACTGGTTCTCCAAGAATCCCAGAAGCCACCAGAAAAACGCTTTGAATTATTTTGAGCTCAAAATGCATTTTATTTTTGAAGACCATCCCCTGTCAGAGACCTTTTCCTCCTTTAAACTGTTTTTTATACCGAGGAAAATGATAACTGTTCCTTCTTTGCTCAGCCAATGGTTGAATAAAAAGCTTATGAAGATAGAATGGGGAAGATTTGTTATATTCCCAATATATTCACTAAAAAGTATGTTTTTTAGTTTTTCATCATTTGGAATTTATGTTAGCATGTCATCCAGCTCTCAATTTATTTTATTTAATATATTTTTGCTTGTCTGTTTCTACTTATAACTCATAACTACCTTATTAAAATTTAAAAGAGTGTATATCATATATTTCAGTTGATTTAATCAGATGACATCAGATATTAATAACATTTCATCATTCCACATCATGTTTAATTGTAGAAATAAAGAACTACACTTGTGTGCAATGGAGGGTCTGAGACCACATGGGTCATTCCTTCTGTTATGCATTACCTTTTCAACTATGTAACTTTTAAAGAAAGAACATGCTTTATTAAGCCAGACTTTCAGAAATATGTTCTGGTCAAGCTCAGTCACTAAAACTTTAAATTATAATGGGAATAAAGAGCTAATATTGCTCAGTGAGACACTGAGAGTGATATATATATAGCATTTTTTAATTTTTTTTATTTTAGCACAGTGAGTGTTTTGAAGTGAGTAAAATGAAATAATTCTACAAAACATTACATAATTAATCAACTCATCTGCTAATGGTTGATCATATTTGTACTACTATAATCCCACCAAAATGATGTCAGTTCCAGAGGATGATGTCATTAATGGCTTTTTGATAAACAAAAATAAATGAATGACATTTAACAGGTGGAAGAATAAAGGGATACATATATTTGAAAAATATGTTTTGTTTGAAAATTTTCAATTAGAGATAAAAAATGAAAAGTTAGTGCAGATCAGGAAATATTATAACATGTGCAATGGCTTCCTTTTAAAATTCACCCCTGATATTGTGAATATACTAACTAAAATGATTAACTAAGATAAACCAACTAATATAATTAACATCCTTAAAATCGACTGATATTTATATAATATGAAATTATATGAGCCATTCTACAGAATTGGTTCAAAGTCAGAGTTTAAAACGTCTTGGAAAAATCTTTTTCCACAAATTTTGTATGTATGCAAATTGTATAATATCCAAGGTACACATTTCTAGTAATTGTGCAGTTAATTCTCATATAGTATTTTCTGAAAGTTTTGGAATATTTGTCCTGTCCCTAAATTTGTCACTACCGAAACACAGTAATATATAATGTATTATATAATGTTTTATTTTATTAAAAAGTTTTCAGCGGTAAATCATTAACAGTTACAATTTTAACAATATTTCAAGTGTGATTTATCCAATTTTTCTTCGTAAAAGGCAAAAAAATTGACCATTCTGATTTCAAACTTAAGGATTCATTAGTTTGAATATACATTGAACCAAACACTATAATAACATTTTAGTTGATAATTCAGTATACTTTATTTTTGACAAAACATCCCATGTTTCGTCATGACTGCACATTTTCAGTAGTGACGGTAATGTCTGGTAGCGACCACATCACATTACAGAATTAAAACACTACTAAAACATACTAAAATATTAAAAATTTGCATAACTGTATTAAAATTTTGTTTATTTCCCCCAAATAAAGGATTATGTGTTCCCTTTTGTCACTACCAAAACAATGATGACATGTTTTGGTTGTGGCTGTTACGACAATTTTATGGGATAACACCCAAAAAAACAAAGATGTCATTACCGAAACCAAATGTTTGGGTCGTGACTGTTTCGTTAGTGACAATTTTAGATACTTTTGAACCTAGCTCAAAGATGCTAATCAGCACATGGTTAGCTAGCACAGTTGTGAACAGCTGTACACACACAGAAACCAAATGTTATGGAATAACACTCAAAAAGGTGTGTTTAATTATAGAAAAATGTGTTTGGTGACATTCTTTAAAGTTACACACAGATTTTATATACTTTTGAACACATTACCTCAAAATGATGGGGTCTATCTACTCACCATGTAGCTAGAGACAGTGACACATGAATATTTCCTGATCATAAATGTGGGGATTTATTTACAATCAGTCTCAGCCAATGGACTAAAACATGCACTATTTTAGTAGTGACATAAAAATGCGGGACACTTTTTTTGTACATAAAGTTTCACATTTTACAATGAAATTCTAAAATATTTTTTTTGTCACTTCACTTCAAAAGATATTTTTAAAAACAGCAATGGCAATTTTTTTTTTTTTTTTTTTTTTTTTTAATTATCATTTTCATAAGTTGAAATTTAGGGGTTATGGTTCGGGACAGCAACTTCCCAATTGAAAGTACCCACTAAATGATGATTTAATATATATTAAGCTTAATTATATTTTAAATATTTTTGTGGGATCCAATAGATAATAAAATGATCTTAGTAAACAAATAAGATTTAAATACTTATCTGCTTTTTAAAGGTGTCTTTCGGTTGCGGGACAACAGTTTGCACCACAGTTGTGTAGAATGGCCCATATGTGAAAGGGACACGACGATCTACTGCACCTAGGAACGTGAGCGTTTCATCCGCTTTCCTCCACACGCAACAGCTGCTACTGTCCCGCACGTGATCTCCATGGAAACGTCATCAAGCTCCAGAAGTCTTCCTGTTGCTATAGTTGTGCGCTAGCTGAGCATGGCAGCAAAGGTAAGCGCTATTCTCGCACAAAAACAGCCACGCTTTCTGCAGATGAAAAGAGCTCAGTATTTAATCGCGAAGCATACGTATATATCCAGAAAACGTCATAGCAGGATATTGGAGATACGCGGGGGAGATTAACTGATAACCTTCAGTACACAGTAGCCGGTGTGATAGAGCTAGTTAGCCTGCTAATGTCCTGGGTGAATGTTAGCGTCTCTCAATGACATTGAGACATAAGAGCACTTCACAGAGCTCGGATGAAGCATCAAACCCCTGCAGATAGACTGTCCAGCGTCTGCTTGAGTGCTTGAATGGGTGTCATGGGGTTTATGGGATGCTAAACATTCTTGTAGTGAGCTGAAGTTGATCTTGAGATTACAAGTGCCTGCCCGGGTTCCTTATATAGAAGATGCTTTTAATAATATTACCAGCAATTAGATGTGATATGATCACCATCACTACTGGAATGTCATGATAAAAAACCTTCATCCTACACGGCCTGATGTATATATGTGACCCTGAACTGCAAAGCCAGTCGTAAGGGTCAGTTTCATTATCTGAAAGTTAAATAAATAAGCTTTCAATTGATGTATAGTTTGTTATGATAGGACAATATTTGGCTGAGATACAACTATTTGAAAATCAGGAATCTGAGGGTGCAAAAAGATCAAAATATTTAGAAAATTAGAAAAGGCTTGATACTAGTAATCAAAAATTAAGTTTTCATATATTTATGGTAGGAAATTCACAAAATATCTTCATGGAATATGAATATAAATCCTAATGATTTTTGACATAAAAGAAAAATCGATAATTGTGACCCATACAATGTATTTTTGGCTATTGCTACAAATATACCCATGCTACTTAAGACTGGTTTTGTGGTCCAGAAGCACACATGTACATTCATTATGAATGTGTTTGTCTCTACAGGTAATAATAAAGAGGGCTGATCCTGCAGAGCTGAAGTCCATTTTCTTAAAGGTATGTCATCGCGTATCTCCCCTGAAAGTCTGGAAATGAAGGGGCGGGAGCCGTAGCCCAACATCTAAGCACTGGTGTCAATTACATATACCTCTATCTGATGTAACCATTTAATAAATTTCTCATTACAGAAAGAAAACCTGAGGATTAATTTAAAAATGCATCGAGCACTGTATGGAACTCATAGTAAGTTCACATGAATATACGAAGCGGAGTTCCTTAAACGCACAAGAAAAAACTTTGCATGAATAACGTATTTTAAGTAGCATCTTAAATGAATCTAACAGCAGTGAACTAACACACGCTTGATATTCCTTTCAATAATCATCTTTTTTCTTTCCTTCTGATATCTGCTTCTAAGAATAGAAAATACCTTCTATATGATTGTAAAATGTATTGTTCATGTTGCCTTTAAACGGATAGTTCACCCGAAAATGAAAATTCTGTTTTTAATTACTCACCCTCATGTCGTTCCAAACCCGAAGACTTTCATTCTTCTTCAGAACAAGATATTTTTGATGAAATCTGAGAGCTTTCTGACTGTCCATAGACAGCAAGGGTCCTTCCATGTTCAAGGTACCAAGAGGGTCAGAAATCTCTCAGATTTCATCAAAAATATCTTAATTTGTGTTTCGAAGATGAACAAAGGTCTTATGGGTTTGGAACGACACGAGGGTGAGTAATTCATGACAGAATTTTCATTTTTGGGTGAACTATCCCTTTAACTATGAAGATCAATTTTCTTTGATTACATCGTTCTGGGCTTTTAATGCTAAATATTTATGACTACCATTTTGATGCCATATGTGATTTTAATTGAAATGTATTTTGCCATACGAATAATTTTCATGAAATACTTCATTGTGTTAAGTGACTGTTTCAATGACTGCTTGTTTGCTGGTTTGTTATATGTGACCCTGGACCACAAAACCAGTCATAAGGGTCAGTTTATCGAAATTGAGATTTATGCATCATCAGAAATATAGATAACATGCATAATATTTTCAGTAAATCAGATATTTTGCGAACAAGCATTTTATTCACTCTATATATTCAGTACCGCAGTGGCCTCAGCTTTATATATGTATATGATATTAGCCCAGTTTTCTTTCCCTTCTCAGTATGCCAGTGTGGAGAAGAATGGAGAGCACTACATGTCCCCAGAGGACTTTGTGTCCAAGTTCCTTCATGCTCACACATACAGAAAGCTTTCTAAGGAGGCCACCGTTTTACTGGCAGGTGTTGTGGACCAGACCAAAGACGGGTTGGTATTTATTTCTATTGCTGTTTTTAGATTTTATATTCCACTTGAACCTTTAGTAGGTTATAGTTTGGAAACAAATCCAACTGTGCTACCAAACACCAAACAAAAATGCCCCCAAAATAAAGCTGTTGATTGTTCAGTGTTTAAGTGACAATGACAAACATAGCGTGAATTTGTGTTTTTCATTAATAATTCACGACTTGTGTAAATTACAGTTTATAGTTCATTTGATTCATAAACAAAGCGTTTGCTGTGAAATGGATGTGGATTATGCTGCGGTATCTTGCGCTTTTAATCCTGCATTAGGATGAAGGGTCAGACATCTTAACACGCCACACTTTGTTCAGGTGCTGCTCCATTCAGGCAGCACGGCTCAACCCCTTTTTACATTAATATGTATGCTTTTAATGATACATAATGACGGCCAATGATACGCAAGCGTAAGTCCAAAAAGATTGTGCGTTACCACGGCAACCAGCCGGCCCGCGTTCCGCGCCGAGTGCATGTGGTCATGCGGCACACATTATTAGGGCTGCCATAGACCGGGAGAGGTACACACGCACTGTAATTGCCTGTGCCATTCAGCTCTCATGCTTTGTGCGACTTTGAGGATGGATAAATTGCTGCATCTCAGCTATTAACGGATAACTATTAGGGAATCATGGCTTGAGCTCTCTTTCTGAACATGGTTTTTTCATTTATTTGCAAGGCTTTGAGATAAAAAATAGGGGGATTGTTTGATTTAATCAAGATTGTGGAAAAATGTTCATAGAGTATGTTGGTAAGCATTGTCTTTTTGGTTTATCTCGTGTTGTTCGCACAATGCGTGTAGTTTACTGAACTAGTTAAATAAAGATCTGGATATATATGGATTTCTGAGGTTTGGTCATAGTGGCGGCTGTGGTCGGGACCTTCATGCCGTCAGGACTGTGGAATGTTGCAAATGAAGAAACGTTCATTTTAAGGCCTTCGTCCCAGAATTCTGATGGAATGAAGTCCTCACAGCGGTTCGTGTTTTTTTTGTAAATTCGTGTACAAATGAAGCTCGTTATAATATTGAAATGTATTCAAAACCGTTAAATTTGAAGAACCGAAAGCTCTTATCCATCTCTAGCTCAATCTGTTTGTGTGGGTGCCGATGTTTTTGCTGAACACGATGTGTTTTACAACCGAGGTAGGTTTTCATCTGATTGAGATGATTCACAGGTTATCTCTGTTTCATGAGATGGATACAAACAGCATGATGCATTTTCTACCTCCTCCTGAGCTGGAATAAATCAAGTGATATGGTGACATCCATCAGGCACTGAATCACTTCTCCTTTATTCACTCAGCCCTGTTTGAGCGGCATCCTGCCAACGGTTCTGAATCATTCATTCAACACATGTAGACTTCCCTGCTGATTCAAAGATCTGCCAGACATTCTCTCCTTCTCTCCCTCTATCTTTTCTCCCCTCTCCATTTTTGATGGAAAAACTCCTCAAGTGTGAAACTCCATAGCCTCTTGGGGGTTAAAACTTTGTAAAGAGCGCATGCTGAGAAAATGGCAGTCCGTGCCCATGTGGTTTCAGGCTGGTCTGAGGTATGCACTCAGGGAAAGCTAAACCAGCCCGCGTCCCTCTGAATCCGCGCTTGTCAGTGACAATGACAGGGCCGGAGCTTATTGAAGGTGCTCTCTCTTCACCTGTCACGGATAAAAGCTACTACGCTAAACCACTGAAATAATAAGTCTGTAAATAGTGTTTCTGCTAAGGACAGTGTTTACCAGCACCTTTCACTTTTAGAAACAACACAATTTAAAGGTGCGTGGCTCCCGCTTGTACAACATTTGCCTGTTGTGATTAGCATAACACATTGAAAATTGATAGCAACATAATATTACAATTCTAAGAAAACAAACAACAAATGTATTGGCTTCTATTAGAGATGGTAAGATTCCCCGCATCGGTGCGTCGGCATAAAAGTTAACAATGCGATGCATTGATTAAAAAAAGTTGGCATTTGTACCTCAATGCATTGTTTTTAACATATTTGCATTAGTAAAAAACAATTTATTTATATATTATTAAGGTCAGTTTAACGCATTAATTAGTTATGAAAAATTAACGCAATTAAAATATTTTTAACGCAAGTAACGCATTGGCCCCGCCCCTAAACCTGTACATCATCTTACATTTAATACAGTTAACATTTGACACATGTGATGCAGGGCAGCAACTCCATTAATGCAGTTATATATTGGTGCAAAAAAAAATTGTCTCATATTTATTTTTCATGATAAGTGATATAACACCAGCAGCGAGAGAAATATCAGATGAGTGCTGATTTTGTCTGAGTATCACAAGTTCAAATGTGATTTTATGCAACAGGTCAGTAAATAAGAAGTTGATATTGTGTTATACAGGTATTTCAAACACAATATTTTGTGTTTTTGCTCAATTTTGCAGAGAACATGCTTCGTTAAATGTCATAGCGGAATTGTCGTGCGTTTCCGAGCAACACAGCAGTGTTTAGTTTCTGAATGAATCCCTGTTTTGAATGAATCGTGTGAATCAATGATTCAAAACCCCATTCATAAAGTGAGCCGTTTACTGAATTCCTGAATGAATCAGTTGTTTGAATGAATGATTGACTCATAAAGACATTTATCACCACCTGCTAGCAGATGTAGTTTCTTATTTAGAGTATCATTTAAGAAATTTTTTTTTAAAGTAAGGTATTTTAAAGACTGTTGGAAAGCTGTTTTGGTTACCATTAACTTTCACTGTATGAACAAAAAGTGCTGAGATATTTCTCAAATGATCTTCTATGTTCCATGTTCCATAATTTATATTAGGCCGTTGTTGCCTAAATGTGTAATAAATTTGATGTTGAATCAAAATATGTCTTTTAATTGAAACATAATGTTTCTGAAGCGCGTTCTCTCATCACCACTGCTGCTACGTGAATGTGAAGTATCACAACACTATGGAGACCAAGGCATGTGCTGAGAGTCACATAGAATATAGATTAACATGGCAGAGGTAGCTGCGTCTTCCACCAAATAATTGGAGTGAACCAAAGAAATAAAAGCTAACTACACTGCCAGTAAAAAGTTTTTGGACAGTAAGTGTTTTTAAAAAGGTCTCTTCTGCTCACCAAGCCTGCATTTATTTGATCCAAAGTAGAGCAAAAACAGTAAAATTCTGAGATATTTTCACTATTTAAAATAACTGTTTTCTATTTGAAAATATTTTAAAATGTACTTTATTCCTATGATTTCAAAGCTAAATTTTTTAAATCGTTACTCCAATCACATGACCCTTCAGAAATCATTCTAATATTCTGATTTGCTGCTCAAAATAACATCACAGGATTTTTTTTCATTTTACTATAAATTGAAATTGAAAGCACAATATTGCTGCTTTTGCTGTATTTTGGATCAAATAAATGCAGGCTTGGTGAGCAGAAGAGACTTCTTTATAAAACATTAAAAATCTTACTGTCCAAAAACTTTTGTGTATCTGTACTCTCTTAAATCGCATAGCATCATGTCTTTTTCCATTGCTTTGTATTGCATTGAATTGCACTGGGTTGAGTCAAATTAAAATCAGATCGCACTGCATCGTAGTAGGGTTGAATTGTATCGCATTGCATCGGTAGCTGCTTCATATTTATCTTTGATGTATCGTATCATTGGCTATGCATTGAGATGCGTATCGCATCAGCCTCAGTTATGGAGATACACATTCCTAGTATGTATAGTGTGTCTTTCTCTTGAGTTTTTGATGATTGGTGTCTTTTATGCTCACCAAAGCTGCATTTATTTAATCAAAAACACAGTAAAAACTGTAATATTGTAAAATATTATTACAATTTAAAATAACCGTTTTCTGTATGAATATTTTTTTATTAAAATTATTTCTGTGATGGCAAAGCTAAATTTTTAGCAACCATTACCCCACTCTTCGTTTTGATTTGGTGCTCAATTTGCATTACTTCTTATTATCAGCATTTAAAACAGCTGTGCTTCTTAATATTTTTGTAGAAAATGTGATGCACTTTTTCAGAATAGAAAGTTTCAGCATTTATATATCTAAAAAAAAACTTCTGTAACAATATAAATGTCTTTACCATCACTTTTGATCAATTTGATGTGCCCTTGCTAAATAAAAGGCTTAATTTCTTAAAAAAAACCAAACTACTGACTACTGACCCCAAACTGTGAATGCTGGTGTATTTAAAAAGGCTTTTCTGTGTTTAGAAAAACAAAGTTCCACATGAACTGCCCATATTGTTAAACCATTTTAGTATCATATTTGAGAAAAGTTTTTGGATTCCCCATGTTACACTTCTGGATCTGTGCCATTTTAGTTGATGGTTGGAAGATGTTTTGCATTGGCCTTATTACTCGAGCTTCGGTTTAGTTTGTTTTTAATGGCTACGGCATCTTAGTGTGTTTGTGTACCAGCGTAATTGTTCTCTAGTAGTCAAGGAACTGCTAATCAACCATCATAAGCCTCGCGTCTGGCATGGAGCTGGGGAAACTACGTGCACAGCTCATTTTTGTGTATGTTGATAGGAGGAGGGTATTTAATGCAGATACGCTCCCAGAATCAATTACAGTGACCATCAAGCCGATCTGAAATGAAAGCAATACCATCTGGTGTTTAGAAGTCCATCGTTTCCTTCCAAAGCTTTTTGGAGATGCATTTGAATCGCTTGCTGAGTTTTGGTCGACATTTCTGTTTGTAACAGCAGCAGCATCTGTATCATTTCTCATTGCATTTTGTGTTTAATCATCGACGCCTGGGCCCAGCGGATCGCCTTTGTAGCTCTCCACCCACTCTGAAACAGCAGGCTCCTGTTCTCCTACTGTCAGCTTAGTTAATAAAACAATTACTCTTGACTCCACAATGTGGCTGATTTGGCATGCTGGAAGCACGCAAATTCTCAGTTCCTTTGAATTTCATCAGTAACAAAATTAATTAGAGTGGCCACGAAAATGTAATCATTGCTCCCTGGAAATTGAAATAAATTAGAGATGCATGCATTGGGACTGCTCGTTAGCAGTGACCTCGAGTAATTGCTGTATCCATTTGTGAAATTCATAATGGAGTTGAGGCAACTTTGAACTGCGCTTAAATAAAGACTAGATTGCATGGTCCCCAGGGTTTCCTATGAATGCTGAAATTGCTTATTTGATGAGGTAGATACGGGTGGATGTGTGCGCTTGTGTGCATGTTTATGTGTTTTCTGATGTTCGGCAAATGTCACGCTCTCCATTATGATTCAAACTTTTAGTCATTTGCTGAAGTAGTGCTGTTCCCCTTTATTGATATCAATTTTTTTTAATCCTTCTGCTGGTTTACTTGATTATTGTTTTTGGACAATAGCGCCCATTTATCCCCTCTGTAAAGCGAGCATACGTATAGGAACTAATGAAATAATCTTAAAATTATTGTATATTTAATAATAGTGGAAATACAAGAAGGCTTCCTGACGCTTTCTGAATTTGTGTGCTAGCAGTCAAAAGTTTTCGCACACCTAATCAATTGCAAACCATCATACATTAAAAAAGAAACCTAAAATTAATACTTTAGGTTTGTAAAGAAATTCATACGTAGGTACAATTTCTGTATTATATTTACATATAGTCATTTATTTCAAAAAATTGTAGTATAAGCCATAAAAACACTATGTCTTCTGTGTGTACTGGTAATTTCTAAGCATTTCCTTACTGTACTGCAGCATGACTTGTTGGTTCTCTTGTAATCACATTATTTACTGAGTTCCCATCCTAGGGGCCTTATATGAACTGGTCCCATTTTCAGTAAGGTAATGACATTTGACAGTCAAATTGGAAGCACTTCAATCAAGATTGGGATCATTGAGTAGCCTGTTATGTCAAATTGTTTTGTCATTCACTTAATCTCTGGGCCTAGAATCGAAGCTGGACTGTGTGTTTAGATGTTTTGTACATCATAATTTTAGGCTGATAATTACAGTTGAACAAATCACTCAAGTGTCAAGTGTTCACAATGAAAATATGTGCTACCTTTTTTTGTTTGGCGACGAGAAGCAGTAATCAGTGAGTGATACCCTCTCATCATTCAATAATGTAATGCCAGGCTGGTGGAGTGAAGTGTCCACAATATGTAGGCTGTAAGTCTGTTTGTCTCCATCAGGTTGATCTCCTTCCAGGAGTTTCTGGCTTTTGAGTCGGTGCTGTGTGCTCCGGATGCTCTCTTCATGGTTGCCTTCCAGCTCTTTGACAAAACTGGAAACGGAGTTGCCACTTTTGGTAAGTGGACAACACTCTTCATAAAACACAGTTCCAGCTCCAAATTCTGATGGGATGAGCTGCCTTTGAAGCCGTTGTAAAATGTTCATAAAAGTTCATCTGCATTCTGTATAAATGGGCCTATGCTGTGTTGTTTGGCCTTGTCAAACAGGCTAAAGTTACGAGAATTAGCTATATTTCTTGGCTAAAAAAAACTTAATAGTAAATGTTTTTTGAGCACTGGAGTCTTTTATTAATCTACAGCTGCCATGTTATGTAAAGCCACTCAAAACCCTGCTAAGCACTTCACTTCCTGTAAGAACAGCACTGATTTGTTTTTTTTGTTTTGTTTTGCTTTGCCTTGTTTTTTGTTTTATTTGGTTTGGTTTTTGTTTTGTTTAGTTTTGCTTTTTGTTTGCTTTTGGTTAGTTGTTTTGTTTGTTTGTTTTGTTCTGTTTTATTTTGTTTTGCTTTGCTTTTTTTGTTTTGTGTTTTGCTTTGCTTCTTTATTGCTTTCTTTTGCTTTAATGTTCTGTTTTTTCATTTTCTTTTACTTTGGTTTTGTTTTGTTTGCTTTGCTTTGTCTTTTTTGTTTAGTTTTGATTTGTTATTGTTTTTTTGTATTGCTTTGGTTTTTTGTTTTGCTTTGCTTTTTTGTTTTGTTTGTTTTTTGTTCTGTTTTATTTTGTTTTGCTTTGATTTTTTTTTTGTTTTGTCTTGTTTTGCTTTGTTTTCTTGTTTTTTTTCTTTGCTTTGTTTTGCTTTTGTTTTTTGTTCTGTTTTGTTTTGCTTTGCTTTGCTTTGTTTTGTCTTGTTTTGCTTTTTTGCTTTGTCTTTTTTGTTTAGTTTTGCTTTTTTTGTTTGCTTTGTTTTTTGTTTTGTTAGTTTTTTGTTCTGTTTTGTTTTGTTTGTTCTGCTTTTTCTTGTTTTTTGGTTTTGCTTTGCTTTGTTTTGCTTTTGTTTTTTGTTCTGTTTTGTTTTGTTTGTTTTGCTTTGTTTTGTCTTGTTTTGCTTTGGTTTTTTTGTTTTGCTTTGTCTTTTTTGTTTAGTTTTGCTTTTTTTGTTTGCTTTGTTTTTTGTTTTGTTCTGTTTTATTTTGTTTTGTTTGTTTTGCTTTGTTTTGTTTTTTGTTTTGCTTTGCTTTACTTTGTCTTTTTTGTTTAGTTTTGCTTTGGTTTTTTTGTTTTGCTTTGTTTTTTTGTTTTTTTTATGTTTTGTTTTATTTTGCTTTGCTTTCCTTTGTTTTTTTGTTTTGTCTTGTTTAGTTTTGCTTTGTTTTTTGTTTGCTTTGCTTTGTTTTGTTTGTTTTTGTTTTGCTTTGGTTTTTTGTTTTGTTTTACTTTGCTTTGTCTTTTTTGTTTCGTTTTGCTTGGCTTTTTTTTTTTTTGTTTGCCTTGCTTTTGTTTTGTTTTGTTTTGTTTTGGTTTTGGTTTTGTTTTAGCCTAAACTATAATTATATTAGCTGACTGTCTAAATCAGTGCAGTTATCAAGTAAAATTCCAAAGCACCTTATGTTCAGTCACTGGCCTCAAAACAAAGGGCTAATGTTAAGTATTCTAATCTGAATACTTGCTTGGGCCAACAGATTCCTGTCACTTAGTGAAATACTACAGGATCAGTAAAGGTAAAACTCTTAATCAGGTTTATTCATCCACTGCCAGAGATCTTTAAAATGCAGATCGATTTCAAACAGTCCCTAGTGGACATCAGCATAATCTTCTGCTTTACATTCATTGCGGTTATTTGATTCCAGACAAGACTAAGAACAAAGGATAGTAATGCGCCAATAATATGAGAAGTTGCTTTTGCAGTTATATTCATGTTGCAAGAGAACTTGGCACAGGAAGAATGCATGTGTGTATCTCATGCGTTAAATTTCCCTAATTGACTTAAATAGTCTAATTTGCCTTTTGTAGGTGAGACCTGTCAGATCAGCTCATTTCAAATGCACTACCCAAAGTGCCTAGGCGGAGAGAAAGAGACTTTCATCAACCTGTTTTAGTCAATAGGGAATAAGATCAGATAATGCATGCACATAAGCATATTTCATATTGAAATGACTAGGTTATTTAGAAGTGTGGCGTTCAAAGGTCTCTTGTTGTTGATGTCGTCAGTAGTACGTCTGGGTTGAGCTGTAATGGGAACGTATAGGCAGTATTTGTCTCATACACCTGCTTTTCAACTGCAGCAATCACGTCAACATAAATAGCAAATAACTTCTGACTAAGATTATAGACATGTCAAAATCACTTTATTGTGATGCGCTACAGAGGGTAAGAAAATGAAATGCCGCTCTGTGTTAAAGCGAACAGGAGACTCCCGTTTATAACCCTCTTAATGTCATTAAAAGCATTAAAGGTCTCTTGCTGTTACATTAAACAGTCTTTTTTCACCATTTAATAAACCCTGTCATTGCAAGTCATATTATGAAGGGTTATTTTTTAAGGGTTTGGAAAATTTAGGTTTTAATTAATGAATGACTAGGGTTTTTTTTTTTTTTTTTTTTTTTGATTTTTCACCCCCCTTCAACTTCAATTAGGTGAATTAGAGGTAATAAACTTGCAGGCTGCCATGCGACTCCAAAGCGATATAAAGAAAGAAGGACAGAGAAGTGTTGACAGGTTCATAAACACTGATAAAATAAAGGTCTGGAGTAGCTCCACAGTGGAACTCTGTTGTAATGCAATATAAAAAGCATCTGCTAAATGACTGCTTACTGTATATAATTTGCTATAAATGGGAAAAACCTGTTGGAACTGCAGCGCCCCATGAGAAATGCTTCTCGGCAAAACCTCCAACCCCATTTTTCTTTGCTTTTATTGTTATTTTCATCGCAAAGACATATTTGCCACTTCTGTTTGGCCTTTTTATTTTATATTTAATAAATTGTGTTTTATTGCTAATATGATATGAATGAACAGTTGAATTAAAAAATAAATTGAATGTCAAAATGTATTTTTTTTATTTAATGAATGCCACAGGGTCGTATAAAACCTGTTGATCATGTTCTCCAACATGTTATGAGATGATCCAATAACAATCTGAATTTCTGTACATACACTACCAGTCAAAAGTTTTTGAACAGTAAGATTTTTAATGTCTTTAAAAGAAGTCTCACCAAGCCTGCATTTATTTGACCCAAAGCACAGCAAAAAACAGTAAAATTAAAAAATATTTTTACTATTTAAAATAACTGTTTTCTATTCAGACATTTTAAAGTGTAATTTATTTCTGTGATTTCATTTATTTAGCAACAATTCTCGTCACGTCATCCTAATTCTAATATTCCGATTGGCTGCTCAGAAAAAGGTTAATTATTATAATTATCATGTTGAAAACAGCTGAGTAGAATTTTTTTGTTTCTTTGATGAAAGGCATCCATGCCAATTTAAGGCATCCTTGCTAAATAAAAGTATTCATTTTCATAATTTCTTTTCTAAAAAAATTATACTGACTCCAAGCTTTTAAATGTAGAGTGTATAATGTTACAAAAGCTTTTTATTTCAGATAAATGATGATCTTTGGATCTTTCTATTCATCAAAGAATCCTGAAAAACTGTTTTAAATTTTGATAATAAAAATAATAATAATAAATGTTCCTTGAACAGCAAATTAGCATATTAGAATAATTTCTGAAGGATCATGTGACATTGAAGACTGGATTAATGATGCTGAAAATTTAGCTTTGATCACAGGAATTAATTACATTTTAAAATATATTCAAATAGAAAGCAGTTATTTTAAATAGTAAAAATATTTCAAAATATTACAGCTTTTGCTGTATTTTAGATCAAATAAATGCAGGCTTGTTGAGGAGAAGAGAATTCTTTAAAAAACACTACTGTTCAAAAACTTTTGACCGGTAGTGTAGACCTACAAAGAGTGCAAAATCTTAAATATTTCTTTTTCATTTTATATAGTACATTACGTAATATTACTTTTTTTTTTGTATTTTTTCAAAATACTAATGCTAATGTGTATGTTTAAATAAAAAAAAAAAAATTTAATGCCTTGTAAACAAGATTTACTTTTAAGAACCTTGTTTTTGGCAGTACTATCATTAAAATCTAACATTGCCTAGTTTTGTAACTCAATCCTCAACAATGACATTTCTGACGTCAGGCTTATCTCTAATTTCAGAGGATGTGAAGCAAGTTTTCGGTCAGACCACTATTCACCAGCACATCCCCTTTAACTGGAACTCGGAATTTGTTCAGCTTCACTTTGGCGCCGACAGGAAGAAACACCTTAACTACGGGGAGTTCACTCAGTTTCTGCTGGTGGGTATGACTGTTGTCTAATTTCTCTCTGATCCACGTGCACCCCACCTTTCCCGCCACGTACGCCCAAACACGTTCACTTTCATACTATCCCCATCACATGCTTTCCTTCCTCGCCGCAGAGCACAGATCGATGTAATGTCTTGTTTGGTATATTTTGTGCCTGGTCTCGCCTAGATTGACACACAGTTCTGGGCACCGCTTCCCGCAGCACAACGAGGCATATTGACCTAGTTAGTCATTAATGAAACACTGGGGTTATATTCCTATGCCAGCATTTGTTTCTTATTAGGTGACGTAACCCCAGCGCAGTCTAGCGATTCCCCTAAAACAGGTAAAGGTTTTGTCCTGCGAGAAGAATAGCAGTATTCCTTTTGTATTTGCGGTGTGCAAGACATTTTCCAATATAACGTCTAGACCTGAGAGTGGGCAGAGGGGGTGTGAGGGGTCGGCTGTGCCAAGTTTGCATCTACGCTCACTATATCTGAATGAGCTTTTTATATTAAACTTAACTTGGACCAGATGGGTTTTTGGGAAACTGCGAGAAACACGCCGATATTGTGTTTGTGGCCAAGACGGGATTAATTTTGTTTTTGGAACTTAAAAACGATGAAAAAACACATTTCCTGTTTCATTTATTTCATTTTCTTTGAATTGGCAACTTTTTTATGCTCGTTTGGAGTGATCTGACAATCTGGTCAGTGTTAACGGTTTAATTTTATCCACTACAGAACTGATATACTATCACTGCAGCAAAAATAAACCAGCAGCTTCAGAAATTCTCCAAATTATTTTCCTTTCCTTTATAAATGGATGCTTTCCAACACAACGTGACCACCTACAAATATGACATGTTGGAAATCTGACTATGCTGTCAGAAACGGTATTACTCTCATAGCCAAAGGTCCAAAATCCTGCAGTTTCTTTAACCTGAACATCGATGATGAGATCTTTAAGACTTCGCAGATATTTTAAGCGGCTGTTTCGCCGTTTAAATGCGGCTTTAATGCCAGCGCTTGAATTGAAATAATTGACCCAAACAGAGGTGGCTCATCAAATGTTTTTATTTGAATCCAAAGACAATTAAAGGCACAATAAATGCCATGGTGGTTTCAATATTGGCTTTGGAGGTTCAGTTCTTCTCCTCCCTAAATAAAAAGCATGCTTTTGAAACACTCACAGTTGCAGTAATTTAAGGTTTTAAGAGACTAACTGTAAACTGTAAGGTTCAGATCCACAATTATTATGCAATTCCACATGCTTGTGGCTGGAACAGCACAATGCAAGACAGGAAAAATCTCCAGCCAGATAATATTTTGCTCTACCTCTGCTCTTGTTTTATTTATTTACACTGCTACTGGCATTTCCTCCTTGTTTAAAACATTGTTTGTGTGTTTTTGTAAGGCACAGGAGCACGTACAGTGGAAGACGTAAAGTCAGCCTCTTTGTTTTTCCAGCATTTGCTTTAATGTGATTTGCAAATATTCAAATAAGCATATTGTTGTGAGAAATAGGTTAATAATAGTGAAATTATCGCCAACAATCTGTTTTACAATTTTTTTTATGAGGACAGTGACATTTCTATAATATCAGAAATAGGTTAGCATGGAGTCTGACATTCAAAGCTTTGACATTTTCTCTAATAGTGTTTTTTGAGCAGACGATTCTTCTATACGAAGACGCGTCCGTTCGCACGGCAGACCTATATTTCCAGTATTTTGGAGCGGTAGCTCAATTATGCGGGGAGAAAGAAAAACAACTCTCTTTAAAAGCCTGAGATGTGTAAGAAAGTCATTCTCGTCTCCTGATGTGATACCGCAGCCGTTGCGCAATCGACAAAATGAGTTTCCTCTCCAAACATCTTTCTAGCAGATATCTCAAAGCAAATAAATTCTTTGAATATAATATCAAACACATACACTAGTTATTTTATTGAAAATCTGTAAATACAAATATTTTATATATATTTTTTTTATTTAAAATTGTTTTTAAATAATGAATTTATTCACATTTTTTTTAAAGCACCTGTTTTTTGCCTTTATGATTAAGCATTTATGATGATTATAACTGATACATATGTGTCTTTATTATAGTTTAGACTAAACATTTTGACATATTTTGGGTTAGATTGATGCACATGGTTCATTTAATCATTATATATTTTTTCTTATATATTTTAATGTTTATGCATCATCTGGAGCTGATTTTACCATTTAAAGAAATGATTTACATTTGCATTTTTACATAATCTAGGCCAGCTGTATGTAATGTGTAAAATGCATTAAATTACATGCATGCAATATATCTTTTTGCAGTGCAAATCACTCCAATTCAGCATTTTGTAAACTACCAGCATGCACAGACTGATTGACATGTATTGTGTTGCAGGAGATGCAGCTTGAACATGCCAGGCAGGCTTTTATGCAAAGAGACAAGGCCAAGACAGGCGCCATCACCGCTCTGGACTTCAGGGACATCATGGTGACCATCAGACCTCACATGCTCACACCATTTGTGGAGGAATGCCTAGTTGCAGTGAGTTTATTTGTGTTTATGTTTTAGCTATTGCAGCCAGTGGTTGTACTGTATGACAGTTTTGTGATAGACTTTTGTTTCACGTAAACCACTGGGAGATATTTATTTGCTAGGTGTATGTGTGTAAACAGTCTGTTTTATACACACTCGCTGGAGTCTGTCATTTTCTCCACGGTTTGTGCCTCATAAACCTTGGGATTCTAGGAGATGTTTGTAAACACACAATTTCGAGGCCATTAGAAATAAATTAAAGACAATACGCTCGTCAGACCCAGTCTATACACTCAATCCTCTAATTTAGATGCCTTGCAAAACAAGACAGGAGGTGTAAACATTTTATCCGATCTACATAAAGGTTTATACTTTTTGTGGGCAGGTTTATGCAAGGATTTTACAAATGACATCTTGGTTAAGGAAACTTCAGAGCAGGTCTGATTTTTGTGGCTTCAGGTGGACGCCATCATTTCTGCAAAGCACACAGCGCCATCTAGTGAGGGACAATCTGATTTTGCTTTTCTCTCCCAAGCCTGAAGAAAACTATACAAGCAGAATTTCAGCCAAACTACACTTTTAGTCTCTAATAATCATAAATGCTATACTTTTCTTAAATGCTTAATATTGCAGCATAAATGAAACTTTTCCTCTACTTTCCTCCGTTGTCTGCTATCAGAGTGGCGAAGGGAGTTTGAACACAGAACGAGCGTTCTATCATATGCTATTTAAAGATTTACCTCATGTTAGTTTTCCACTTTATATGTCCCTCTTCTCATAAAACAGCTTAATTAAAAATGGCCCTCGAGCTTGCATCCCTCTGAAATTACTAGTGTGCCTCTCTGTGAAGCACATGTATTTATTTAGCGCTCTGTGGGGTGGAAGTCCTAAAGATGTCGCCGCACTGTAGCTTGATTAACGTTTGGCACTCCGTAGAATTCTCAGCTATTTATCACCTCCGTCCCTCATAAAAGGATGCCTTCGTTCAAATGTCTGTGTGTGCGTCTGCCAATTTTGCAGGCGGCCGGTGGCAGTACGTCACATCAGGTCAGCTTTTCCTACTTTAATGGCTTCAACTCTCTGCTAAACAACATGGAGCTCATTAGGAAGATCTACACCACCCTGGCAGGCAACCGCAAAGATGTGGAAGTTACTAAAGGTTAGTAGTGTTTTGTTTTTTAATCCTGACTTTGTCCTGCCTCCCCTGATTAGGCTGACTTTATGTGCCCCAAAAACACAAAAATTTACCCACAGTGCATAGCTGGAGATATCAGCGTTTGCTATAACATTTTACAATAAGTTGTCATTTGTTAACATTATTTAATGTTTTAACTAACATGAACAAACAATGAAGAATACATTTATTACACTATTTATTAATCTTCATTAATGTTAGTTAATAAAAATACAGTTGTTTGTTCATATTAGTTTACAGTGCATTAACTAATGATAACAAGCACGTTTTAATAATGCACTAGTAAATGCTGAAATTAACATTAACTTAGATTAATAAATGCTGTGGAAGTATTGTTTATTCTTAGTTAATGTTAACTAATTTATTTAACTAATGTTAACTAATGAACCTTATTGTAAAGTGTTATCAAGTTTTCTTTTTTTAATGTGTATGTGTTTGTTGGAGCAGTATGATTATTTTTTTATAATATGTGTAATTTAATATGCACATATATGTATTATAGTATTTAGATAGTACATCTTACATTTTTGTTACTCGTCAAATTCGTATTAATTTTTTAAACAATTGTATGTCTTACATATGTTGTTGTACACTTTTTAAAAGGATATATTTATATAATGTGTGTAATTTAAGAGAAATAAATATGTAATAGGAATATTTAAGTAGTATACTACATCTTACTCAAATCAGTTTTTAAACCCACTTACATTTTTGTCAAATTCTTCTTATTATTTATTTATTTTTTTGGTTTTTAATCAATTGTACTTATTTCTTACATATGTCATTGTGGACTTACATTTTTTATTTTTTATTTTTTTACTTTTTGTCTTTATTATTTTAAAAATATACTTAAAAAAAATATATATATGTGTTAATATATATATATATATATACACACACACATGTATGTATATATTTATATTCATATAATTTATATTTTATATAAATATATTTAATACATTAACATTACATATTTTTCTTAAATATATACATGCATGTGTATTTTTATAAACATAATAAATATACACAGTACACACACATTATGTATGAAAAAACTTTTATTTTATTTATAAGTAATACATCTTGCTCTAAACCTTTTAATTTTTGAAAAAAAAGGAAAAAGTTTACAGTTTTACATATTTCTTAAATGTAGTTTTTTTTTTTAAAGAATACAATTAAAAAAAAGTTTACATTTCTGAATTTTTTCCTCATTTAAAATCTTCTAATTATTATTTAATTGTATTTATATATATATATATATATATATATATATAAACAATTTTGCATAATTCAAGTGTAATATTACTGTCTTGATAAGCCATGTTTAGCTCATTGATAACTTTGAAAAAACCTGTCAGTAGCCTGCCAAGGTGGGCTTTTAAAACAGCCCCCAGAACCTTAAAAAACCCTTGGTCTGTGTCTCCCTGGCCAACTGCTGACCTGTGAAACAGCCCTCATAGTCTGGCTGCAATGGAGCTCTGCATCTTGGATACACACTCTTGCTGTACACACCCAGCCTGCGATGCTATCAGCCCTGTGGAGACCGGGGCCAGGGGTGGGGAGGCTACATTTACCGCTGCTGTTCCCACAGAGGCTGTAGGCCGCCATCGGGCTCCGCTGGGACCTGTGCGTGCGAATTTCCATGTCTACTTCTCTTGTTGACCCACAGCTGATTGGTTCCGTATGTTTTGAGCGGTGCGCCGAAGCATAGTTTCGTCATTGCAACAGCCATCGTTTGCCACCTGGGGAAAATCGGGAACACATCACCATGCACAAAGGCCACAGATGAAAAAAAGAACTTAAACATATATAAATAAAAATATTTAATGTGTATCATCTTACTGCTTCTCTGGCCATGCTAAAGCAGAATTTCATCTCACTTATTTCATCGCTTCCGATCACGACCACAGCTTACGTTTCTTTTTCGCTCTTGATACTTGAAAGCCCATTTACGAGTTTTTGTAGAATCAAATATGATTTTTGGCAGGTCGAATGCTCTTGGCGGCCTGTTCCTCACACTTATCAGTAGCCGGTGTTTGTTTTTGAAGGGAGCTAAAAAGACAGATGCCCTGCGTGATCTTTGATTGGAGCGTTCTTCACACTTCACAGCGTGTTTAAGGCCGGGGTAAGCTGAGCTGGCCTTGATTCAATAGGGCTCTGTGTAAGAACACTTGCTGCCTTTTTCAGGCTAGTCACTCTATACCAGTGCAGTGGGAATCCCACTGTTAACTGGCCTGTGTTCATTCTGCTCATTACCACTCTGCACTTAACCTACACAACCAACTGATATCCAATACAAGCCTGGACTCTCCTGGATTTACTAGATATTTGAATTAATTATGTACTTGCATAATCATGTGGGGATTCGTTCTTGTAAAGCGCATAGTTCATTAATAGAACAGCGAGCAATATAGCCACAGTGAAATGAGTTTGGACAGCTTAAACATTGTAATTCTGTACGAGCAAAACTTCAGATCAAGTGGCTTTTATTTTTATGACAGATGGCCCACGGCGTTGTACATAGGGTCATTTTAAACTGAGTAACTGAATTCCTCCATAAAGGTGCTGTTAGTAAAGGGCACATGGCCACTTTGAGGTGGTTTTCATGCATTTTGAGGTAATTTATTGGGCACCAAATGAGTAATTTGTGGAAAATTATGACATATTTTTATTTTCTATGTTTATTTTTAACAGACACCACAGAAATTGAAATTAAACTGAATTAAAGACACAAACAGGCCATATCTGGCATGAAATAATAATTGTAACAGCTATAATTGAGAATTTTTCCCCATTGTTTTTTAATGTAACTTTCTAATTCAAAATAATATGACAGGGACATATTGCTTTATATAGGTTGTAGGAGATCATACTGTCCTGCACTTAAGTTTGCCTCAAGTGTTCTGCACTTCTGGCATCTGAAAATGACCTTGCTATCAGCTGGCTAAAAAATAATTACAAAAAAAGTTTTTTTTATTGTTATTGTAATTTTTTTGTAATTTTTCTTTTTTCTTTATATTCTTTTTTGCTTTGTTGCATTTGTTTTCAGATGCCACTTAATTTAATATTATATTTTATTTAGGTTTTTAGCTATATCTTTTAAATTGTGGCTTAAGTGACCAAATATGCTACAGTTGAAAAGTTTGGGATCAGTAACATATATATATATATATATATATATATATATATATATGTACACACACAATATATATAATATATATATTGGGACTGTCAAACGATTAATCATGATTAATCACATACAAAATAAAAATTTGAGTTTGCCTAATATGTGTGTGTGTACTGTGTGTATTTATTATGTAAATATAAATACACACAAATTAATATATCTATTTATTTAGAAATATATTATTTATGTACAAAAATATCTTTTTATTTATATATACATAATATTTACACACAGCACACACACATATATTAGGCAAACTTTTATTTTGTATGCAATTAATTGCAATTAATCGTTTGACAGCCATTGTTGAATAAAATAATATATATATATATATATATATATATATATATTATTTTATTCAACAATAAGACAGTGAAGTCTTACATATTGTTATAAAAAATTCTATTTTAAATAAATACTGTTCTTTTGAACTTTCTATTCATCAAAGAATCTTTAAAAAATGTTTCGCAGTTTCCATAAAAATATTAAGCAATACTGTTTTCAGCATTAATAATAAGAATTGTTTTTCGAGCACAAAATCAGCATATTTGAATGATTTCTAAAGGATCATGTGACTCTGAGCTTAGCTATCATAGAAATAAATTACGCTTTAAAATATGTACAAATGGAAAGCTTATTTTAGTAAGCATTAACAACTTATTTCATGAAGGCAAATGCAAGTTAGTGCGTTTCAAAACAATGACAAATTTCACATTTACATTTGCATTCAAGTCTCAAACTTCCACCAATATGGACCAACGATTTTGATGACATCACCCTGCACTTCAGCCTCTCATCAAACCTTTTGTCCAATCAAATGCTCTCTAGAATCCAAAGTGCCCCGCCCCCTGCGCTATAAATACACGCTGAAGCCGCGTCTGAAATCAGTCAATTGTTCACAGAATTAGTATTTTCTGTATGGTGAATGGCACGTAGTGCACTATATAGGGGATAGGGAACGATTCAGACAGTGTAAATATGCATTTTGTTGTGGAAAATGAAGTCTGGTTTTGCGCTTTGTCAGTCTGCGCCAGTTCAAAAACACGACAGCTTGGAGCAGAGACATTTGAATTCTACACAGAATGCTATTTTATATACAGATGAGATGTGGCGGTCAAATGCAGCTTTACGCAGCTCAACGGCTCTGGCCCAAGCTGTGATACAAACAAAATGCTATTGGCCATTTTAAAAAGGGGGTATGACTGCTTGATATATCCCGCCCTGTCTTCCTATTTCAGTTTAAATTACGTCAACACATAGAATAACGCTGCGTGTTTCAAAGCACTTCAGTGGACCTATAAAACTTTGAAATAGGCTGCGATGTATCATTGTAAAATGAACTTGTTGATTAGTATAACTAAAATTTTAGTAGCAATTAAACAATTCTGTATTTTCTCTTTCCCTGTTTTCCAGAGGAGTTCATCATTGCTGCCCAAAGGTTTGGCCAGGTGACCCCTATGGAAGTGGACATCCTGTTCCAGCTGGCTGACCTGTCTGAGCCGAGAGGGTGAGTCACCATGGTGACAGGGCCTTGCTGAATCATCGTCTGAGAGCCTCTCCCCATCAAGAGGAGGGTTCGAGGCTCAGCCATAACATACTTCAGCTCAGCCTGCGTTTCAGAGCCCTCTAGCCACTCTCGCTGTCTAAAAACAGCATTGTTTGACTCTTCTGTAATTATATGTGAAAAGTTTTCTGGTCTCTCTATTCTGAGTCTTGTTCTGGCAATTGCATAGTCGATGATACATGACTCTTCCTATTATTGTACAGCGGGAGGTTTTGAACACGGTCCAGCTTGTTCTAACTTTCCTGCAGCGTGTAGCGGCACACATGTTTCCACACTACTGTAACTGCTGCAAAGTTCTTACCAGAACAGTAATGAGCTTGGAAGTATATTTACAAAATATCTGCTCTGAGCCATAGAGCGGTGTAATCATGGTGAATTAAACCTCTCTTTCCAAAACCAAAGATATCACATGAACATTTTTGAAGAGTCAGATACCATGACCTCTGAACTCACTCATGACACTACTGGGTAGGTCTCAAATGGAGCAAATGCTGATCACGAATTGGTTTTTGGACATTATTATTTCTTTGCAATGTGATACTGTAATTACCTACCTCGCTTTGAGTCAAGATGTTGGAGCTCGTTACTTGTAAGGGCACACTATACCACGTTTCCTCAGACAACTCGGAGATGTCGTGCTCTGAAAAGGCAGAATCTGTTTCACTGTTTAGTTATGTCTACCCATGTTTTTGCTTTTTTACAGACGTGTTGGTTTAGTTGACATTGAGATGATTGCACCTCTGGAGGAGGGAGCTCTTCCTTACAACCTTGCTGAGATTCAAAGACAGGTAACTCTCAGAAACCCATAGTACATAAACTTGTTTTAAAAGATTACAGTGATCAGTATAAACTCAGCCTTTGTCCACTAACTTTTGGGACACTATGACTCAGATATGAGGTTGTGTATTAAAACCGCTATGCCATTGTGCTACTTCATTGTGGTTGGTAAAAAGTACAGTGCCAGTTTAAAATATGCATTTTTTCTTTTTTTGCATTTTTTTAAGGCAAACAGATAATTCATGCATGATGACATTCGGACATTAACCGAACGTAATAAATCAAAGCCACAAAAGACATGCAGTATAAATGTATATGGTGAACATACACTACCATTTAAAAGTTTGTGGTCTTTTCAAGTTTTTGAAAAAAGTCTCTACCAAGATTGCATTTATTTGATCAAAATACATTAAAAGTACAATTTAAACTATTTAATGTATTCATTTATTCATTTAAATTTGATAATTTATTCCTGATAATTAATCCACGGATTTGCTGTTCAAGAAACATTTCTTGTCAAGGTAGTATCAGTTGTGTTTAATATTTTTGTGGAAGCTGTTATACTTTTTTCATGTTTTTCAGGATGAATAGAGAGTTCAAAAGAACAGCATTCATTTGAAATGCAAATCTTTTGTAACATTATAAATGTCTTACTGTCACTTTTGATCAGTTTAATGCATCCTTGCTGAATAAAAGTATTTATTTCATCCCCAAAAAAAAAATCTTACAGCAAACCTTTGAACGGTAGTGTATAAATAAATAAATAAATCATAACAAAAGGGGACACGTAAAAGATAATTACTAACAAAATCTCTTTTAAAAACAGAATAATGCATTTATACTTGCACTTATTCTCTGAGAATTTGAGATACTTAGTAAGACACGACAGAATTGCCAGTAAATGAATGAATGTATGAATGAATGAATGAATGAATGTAGTGGCATTTATTGTGAATTCTGGGAATGTACTTTTTTGACAGTGATTGAAAGACTTTAACTTTCTTGTTAGCACACTTGTAACTAAAATAGGGAGCGGATTTGGACAGAATTGCACCATAGTGTATTGTTCTATTTTTTTTCTTTGTTCTTTTAGTCTAGAAATGTAGCTTAAATATCCTTAGTTATCCTATTAAATCACTTAAACAAGTTATAGTTATCTAAATGTGATACTTTTACTCACATTGATGTTATTGGTTCAGTCATTCTTTAACATCTTGGTTGCTAAAGTTAAAGATATACAGTTTGATGCAAAAGTTTGGGAACCTCTTTTAGAATCTGTGAAAATGTACATAATTTTAACAAAATAAGAGAGATCATACAAAATGCATATTATTTTTTATTTAGTACTGTTCTGAGTAAGATATTTTACATTAAAGATTGTTTACGTATAGTCCACAAGACAAAAAAATAGCTGAAATTATTAAAATAACCCCCTTCAAAAGTTTGTGGTTCTTAATACTGTGTGTGGTTACCTGGATGATCTACGACTGTTTTTTTTGTTTTGTGATAGTTGTTCATGAGTCCTCCAAAAATCCTCCAGGTCATGCAGATTCCTTAGTTTTCCAGCATATTTCTTTTGCATATTTGAACCCTTTCTAGCAGTGACTGTATGATTTTGAGATCCATCTTTTCACACTGAGGACAATTGAGGGACTCAAAACACAGCTATTAAAAAGGTTCCAACATTCACTGATGCTCCAGAAGTAAACAAGATGTATTAAGAGCCGGGGGGTGAAAACTTTTGAAAAGTATGAAGATGTCCCATTTTTTCTTATTTTGTTGAAATATCATTTTTTGCAACAGAAGATACTTGCATTTTTCCCATGAGACAAATTAAGTACAATTTACCTTGATCTTAAGATTCAAAAAGTTTTCAGGACCTGGAGGATTTTTCTGAAGAACAGTGGTCAGTTTAACTGTTCAGAACAAACAAGGGACTCATGAACAACTATCACTAAACAAAAACTGTCATAGGTCATCCAGGTAACCACACACAGTATTAAGAACCAAGGGTTCCCAAACTTTTAAAGGGGGTTATTTTAATAATTTCAGCTAATTTTGGTCTTGTGGACTATATGTAAACATCTTTTATGTAAAATATCTTACTCAGGACAGTACTAAATAAAATAACATGCATTTTGTGTGATCTCTCTTATTTTAATTATTCACATTTTCACAGATTCACACGGGTTCCCAAACTTTCGCATAAAACTGTATTTTGAGAGCTTGTGTTTGTATCTAAGTGCTTCTGATCAACGCATCATTTCCAGCCCCTCTGGATTTTTCCGTCAGCTACTGCTGAGCTCTCGTCTTCGCTTTGACCAGAGCTGTGAAAGCACAGAATATCTGAATCTGTCATCAGCACACAGATCACACATATAAAAAGCTGTAAATGAAACGCAAGCCCAGCAGTCGAGGAAACTTATCAACGTCTGATGGTGAGATGAGGGGAAATGAAAACAGACAGAAAGACTTGAAGACTCTACAGGGAAAAGAAAGAGAGTGTGTCTGTGCCTAGATATTCCCTCTTTATTTTATCAGAAGTTCTGCCTCCAAACACATTGAGGGCTGAGTTATTCCTTCGAGCAGGGCCATACGAAGCGGGGGCCCGGGACAGAGACGCCAGTCCCACCACAATGAGCTGCTTTGGGCTGTGGTCTGGCCTTATGGGCTGCTGGCCAGCTCTCCCTCATCACCTCCCCCCAACACAGTTCATCCCACACCCTTAACCCCTCACTGAGTCTGGAAGGGGGGGGCACAGTGGCGGCCCGGGCAGTTACCTTGAGGTTCCTGACAGGTGGTCTCGGGTAGGCAGGGCGACTGTATCTCTGGCGGGGAATGCGGCCTGGGATGCTTGGATGGTTCTGGCTGGACTTATTTCTTGTGCTCTCTCTAACTGTGGGGCAACTGCCGTGGTTGGAGTGCTGATTAAACCCACTTGATTGTGGTTTCTGCTTGTCTCAACTAACACTATGATAAAAGTAGCATTTTTCATTATGTAAAGATGTTGGATCAAACTAATTAAGTATTTTATTATGTTGTAAAATCCTAACGTTTCTTTTTCCAGGATTTAAACAGAAAGCAGAATAAAATTATCATTGTTTACTCAAAAATTTTAACACACACATTCTTTCTTCTATTTTCCATGTTTATTTTAGAATATTTGTTAATCATTTATAATATAATATAAATAATGTAATATGTATAATAATACAACAGTTCTTTTCGGTCCTCAAATCTGATTGGCTGAGAGGAGTGTGATATTCTAGTGATAAAGGAACTCCAACCGTTTTACCATTTGGATCACTACACTTGTGGTTTTTCTCACAGCGAGTGAAAATGAATTTATGAATAATACTGTTTTTGTGTCACGGAATGTAGTTTTTAGAATTTTTTTAGGCAATAATGTACTTGTTTAGACTTTAAATATGCGGTTTGTCAAAAAAGATTGTGTCTATTTAAAAATTGGCTTTGATGTTTTGGGAGATGTGAGCTCCAGGGCGTCAGCAGCCTTTCAGCATTCATGAACATGCCGAGAGCAGCCTTACCTCAGCCAGATCTTCTGGAATTTGCAGCTGGCTCTGATGTGTCTGTAGTGGTTAAACATGAGATATAATTTGTTTTGGGTAAATCTGATGGGCAGTCTTTGGTCTCCTTAATCTATTATTTGTTCCAGAGCAAATCGTTTTGGCTGAGGGAAAAATCTCATCACATTACATTTTATGTAAATTTAATGCTGTATATCGGAGTCCTACCTTTGTACTTTTGACTGAGTTGCCTAGCAACTTTTATGATGGCTGTTGTCGTTGTTTATTAAATATTACTTTTCAATATAAATAATCATAGTATTTAATAATAGTATTTAGTATTGGGAAATGGTGCGTGTTCGTGATGGTCATTAGATACATTATTCCGCCTTTAGATGGCGACAAGAGACTGTTTTATGAGTGAGTCAACAATAAAGACTTTTATATTGAAAGAGACAGAAACATAGTTGTAAACAAGGAAATTATTTTTACTTTTAACAACACCTTGTAAGACGCAGCCAACAAATGAACTAAGCAGCGCTGTCATCGAAAATCAGATGAAAGGATAGTACGACAAAGATATCGCTTTCCTCAGCGGACATTCAAGCTAATGTTTTATTGTGAATATGAGATTGAGCTGAAGAATGAATGCTGTAGTAGCCGTGTAATATTGCTGTATATCAGTATGTTCTCTTAATATATTTTAAAATGTTCTATTTTTATATTTAAATATTTAAATATTTTCAGCAGTCATTACTCTAGTTGTCAGTGTCATAATCATTCTAGTATGCTGATTTGTTGCTCAAGAAACATTTTTTATTATCAGTGTTGAAAAATTATATTGTATTATATTATATTATATTATTAAGATAGTCTGAAACCTTTACTTTTTATTCATAATCTCTATACCATTAATTTGATTGATAATTAGAATTTTTTAGAAAGCATAATGGGAGTTCTGATTCTC